>NC_083317.1:90617432-90939069 GCF_963455315.2 Globicephala melas
ATGGTTAAGAAAAAGAACTCCTTCGGGCTTCCCTGGTGGCGCAGTGGTTGAGAGTCCGCCTGCCAATGGAGGGGACACAGGTTCGTGCCCTGGTCCGGGAAGATCCCATGTGCCGTGGAGTGGCTGGGCCCGTGAGCCATGGCTGCTGAGTCTGTGTGTCCGGAGCCTGTGCTCCGCAACCGGAGAGGCCACAACAGTAAGGGGCCCGCGTACCACCAAAAAAAAAAAAAAAAAAAAAAAAAAGAACTCCTTCTTTGCTTCCAAAGCGTGATTCATGAGTCAATATGAGATTTGAACAGTGTGAAAACCTAGTAACTTCAATAAAGTAGCTTTAATTACATGTATACATATATTTAAAATGTGCGACCATGTCTTTTCTATGTTGTTTCCTCAGAAGTCAGCATAATACTTAACATAACTGTTCAGCAAATGTTTATTGAATGTAAAGGTTTGAACCTTAAGACATGATGGACAAATGTCAGTGATTGTGTAAAGTAAGTATAATAGGCACAAATATACATATCTATAAAACCATATTAGAAAAATAAACACCTCTCTATAATGAAAGACACTTGGGTAAAGTTGAATGCTATATCTTAGCTGCCTAGAGATAAATGAATATTGAAATTGCATTTGAAATAAATTTTTAAATAAATGCTAGCCTCTATTTAAAAAAAAAAAATTACTGAAAGCCTTGTGTACTTGATGACAAAGAATATAACATTTTACCTTGTATTACTTCTCATAACGCTAATCGTTCTGATTTTGTCTGGAACAACAACAAAAAGAGGCAACAATAATCTCATTGAAATATTATCCAGTCAAAAGCCTTAAACTAAAAATAAATTTTATGAGAAAGGAAAAAATTAAGGTCAATGGGTTATAGATTATTTGTATAAGTTCTTCTTTGCATATGAGATACACACTAACTTCTGAAGCTCACTTCTCACTAATTTTAAGTCTGACTGGCAGAGATGGTTGTCTTTTGTGAATAAATGAAAATTCTTTAAATCCACCAGTAACATTAAATCATAGCCTGATTAAGACATATAATTTAACCACTCTTAAATTTCTTCCATTAATTTTAAGCCCTGTAGTCATTACCTGGTAAACCACATTGCAGAAAAAAAAAAAAATTATTTGAATGATGACTCAAAATACGATTCTGATAGCTTTTCTCTAATCACTCACCATTACTGAAATGAAGTTTATTTAATTGAACCTGTAAAAGAGATTGCACTTTCTAATCATACCTCATCTGTAGATGCTTATTATTCAAAGGAAGCCTTATGTATTTTCAAGCACCCTTAATTAAAATAATGCATGTAATCTTAGATATGTTTTCCCTTTGGTAGTTGTTCGCAAGTGATTTTGGGCTTTCTATTATTTTTATGCCTTTATAGTCTATGCACTGCATAGTCAATATTTTCTTTTTAGCATTGAGCAAAATGAAATTTGAAAATAATTCATTAATACCTATACTGGTAATCACTTGACTAATATCTTCATATATTCGAGGTAAATATAAAAATTCTGTATCAGAGTGAAATAATGTGTAGGCACAGAAATTCACAGAAAAGCATCAATAATAATTCTGAACTGTATTCATTCTTGAGCAACAAAAAATTATGGAATAATTTTTCCTGACCAACTCCTTATATATGAAGTCTTTTTATAGAGAGTAAAACTGTACAAAGAACACAATAAACAATATACGTTAAAAGTATGGTGAGGGTACAGAAGAATATATATGTATATATTTCACTATTTTTACATGTGTGTATCTATGTAAGTGTATTTACATATGCACATATATTGATACATACAGACATGTATACTAGAGGCTATTTACTCATCCCACAGAAATATTTGCGGAGAACATATCTGCCACATATTTGTGTTAGGGACTTCATTATCTTAGAAATAAGCAGATTTAATGTCAATATTAATTCATAATCACCAACATCTATCTGGCTTCTTCTCCTGTCCAACAACATACTATCTTCTTCTCCAAAATGATTATCTAAATACTAAATACTACAACTTGACCATCCTACTTCATTCCACTTACTTTTACCTACTTCAAAATAAAAATATTCAGAGGGAAATATCTCACCTAGTCATGAAATCTACCATGCATTCATACTTTCCAATTTCCCTGTTATTTCAATGTAAACAAAGGGTATCATTCTGAAAATATATTTTCTATCTACTTCCTAGATTCCTTCCCCTCCTGCTTTACTAGTGATCTCTTTGAATCTTCAAAATTTCTTCCTACTAAATCTTTTCTATCACTTCTGGAACATGTTCAGGTCTCTCCCAACTACAAACAAACAAACAAAAAACTCCAGAAAAATAAGCAATAATTCATTAGTCCCTTCCCTGTCCCCTCGCGGGCCAAACTTCTTGAAAGAGCTATTATACTCATAGCCTTGATTTCCTCACTTCGTACTTATTCCTTTCCTCACTGCATCAGATTTTTAACCTTACTATTGACACCGTTTTTGTCAAGGTCACCATTGACTCTGTTTTGATAAATCCAGTGGCCCTTTATGAAGCTTTTGGTGCAATATACCTTCTTGAAACCAGTTTTCCTTGGCTTCTGCAACTGTCATCTCTGGACTTACCTTCTACCTCTTAGCTGCTCTTCCTCATTTCCTTTTGCTGAGGTCTTTTTTTCACATCCATCAAATGCTAATACTTCTCCAGACAAATTCACTAGGGAATTTCATTGCCATGGTTTCAAATATCAAAGAGAATAACTGCCAAGTCTATTATCTCCAGCTCAAAGTTCTTTCTTGAGGTTCAGATAAGTATATACAACAGCCTAGTGGACATATCTGCTGCAGACTTCACAGGCACATCAAACATTCTGTCAAGAACTAAACTTATCATTTTACTCTTTGTATAACTTTTTTCTTAAAAATGAAGATATCAAATTGTTAAGTTTCTCCGTTTACCTAACGAGGATACTTTGTAATGACTGTACCTCCAGCTCTGGAGTATTTTAAAAATACCATTTATGGATATGGTTTATTGTATATAAGGAGCATAAAATACAAGCTATTGGTGTTAGCCCAACTATACACACACACACACACACACACACACACACACACACACACACACCATAATATATTTACTTCTGTAAACCCTTACATTGATGGTACAATAATCACTATCTGAAAAACATTCTGAAGTTGAACTATATTGATGGGTAATATATTCTGAAGAAAATTATCTGTAGTACTAACCATTTTCAAGGGGTCCTAGAGTATAGAAAAAAGAGGTGGGGTGGTTCTTGTAGGTCTGGTAGAGATCTTGATAGGAAACTCTTTGAGTGAAGGGAGTACCTCAAGAACACAAGCTTCTGTCAATTATGTACAGTATTAAATTAGTGTATAAAAGCTCCAGATAAGCCATTTTAAAGCAGCGCGGCTGTTACCTTGGAAAAAAATCTATTTTGGAACGCAGGGAAGGAGGCATGATGGTACATAAATAGCTTTCCTCTGATATCTGCTTATATCATATCTGTCTGCTCTTGTTCTGTAACTCCAGTCATATATTTCTTCTCCTCCAGAGATTATTATTTTTTCTTTATTCTCTGGGTATAAAAGGTAGGAGAAAGCTGAAAAAATAGTGACTCTGTTTTAGAGAGCCATAAACCTACTGTCTATTTTTGGTTCTTGTCCTAAATAGCCTTAGGGGAAATGCACTAAGGAAGAACTATAAACAATTTTAGTCAGAGTTTTTTAATCAATACACACCAAATCTGTTTCTCCTATTTTTTCTTATCTCAGTTCATGCTACCACCATCCACCCAGTTGTTAGAAGCAAAAACCTGGAAATTTTTACTCTACGTTGTCCATCATTCTTACAGTAGGACAGAGATGTTGACCTGTTTTGTTTATTGTTATGTCCCCAGCAACTTGAACAGTGGATGGAATAAGCAGATATGAAATAAATATTTTAAGTAAATCCAATTACTTAATGTTTCTTCAATCTGGCCATTTATCTTAATTTCTTCTGCCATTACTCTAATTCAACCCTCCACCATCATTCATCTGGACCATAGCATCTACTTTCTAACCAGTCTCCCAGGACTCATTCTCACCAGTTTCCAATCCATTCTTTATATTACAGTAGGATGACCTTTCAAAATGCAAGTCTAATATTATTTCTTCATTCTTTAAAACTTGTCAGGACTTCCTTTTGTTCCTAGGATGATGTCTATACCTATTAATATATCTTCAAATGTCTTCTTACTTCTTTAGCATTATCTCTTGAACTCTGCTTTATGTCCTGATCTCTATTCCTAGACATACTGAACTCCTTTTGCTTTCTTAATGGGCTAACTCTCTCACCTCTGGGATTTACCCATAGCCTTCTCCTTGCCTTGTATACTTTTTTCCCCACTTTTTCACTTCAGGACCTCATTTCATGGCTCCATTTGACACCACTGTTTTCCAGAAGGCTTTTCCTAAAACCTAGGATAGGCACCTGTGCTATATTTTCCCTTAGGCCTACATTTTTTTCTATCAGAGCAATCATCACATTTATTACAATTTTTAATTCACTGTATATCTTATAAACTTGTGAGCTTCATGTGGGCAAGCTCAAGGTCTGCTTTGTCCATTGTATATCCCCTGAACTTTATATTTCGGGGAAGTCTCTGCCACTAGGAAAGATTAAATAGCATTTGAATAAGTTATTTTATTTTATCCCCATAATACCCCGATAATTGCAAGTATTTCTCACCAGTTTACCTATAAACTAAGACTCAGAGAAGTCATGAAAATTTCAAAGATTTGCCAATTACTTGCTATGTGATGTCCGAGTCAGTTTAGTGTTCTGGATACTTAGTTTCATCATCTATGCACTAGAGATAAATAAACGTTACCTTGAGATGGTTGACAGAATTTGAGATGAAAAAGGTAAATGTCTAGAACAATGATAAGCAAACCATGGCCCACAGGTAAATCCAACGCACTATCTGTTTTTATGTGAACCATGAGCAAAGAATGGTTTTAAAAATTTTAAATAGCTTAAAAAATTCTAAAGAACAATATTTCATAATACATAAAAATCATGCAATATTTAAATTTCACTCTTCATAAGTAAAGTTTCATTGGAACACAGCCACATCTATTCACCTACATGTTGTACTTTGCTTTTGTGTCAACAGAGTTTGGTAGTTACAACAGATCTATGACAGATCTATCACAAAGCCAAAGTATTTACTCTCTGACTCTGCTGTACAAAAATGCCTGTAGGCACTCAATTATGTACCTATATTTTTTAGTATTGCTTTTAATAATAAAAATAATCACAAGTGACTTCCTAGACTACGTGACTTATAGCTCATCTACCAACAAAAATTCCGGCTAATAAAAATCTATAGTGATAAGTTTCTTTGTTGTTATTCCAAGTAAATACATTATATCCAGAGAGTCAATTAATCAAACATTTTTGCTTTCAGTGAGTTAAACCACTTACAGTATAAATACAGAGAACTACATACGATCCTTATGAGTACTAGGGAGGTAGAACTCAATTTTTTACCTCACTTTCTACCTTTGTACAATAAATATTTATCAAAGATATTCCTCTAAGATCAGGATCCTGAAGAAAGGTAGCTAAACACTGAAAGGTTAACTTGAGCATCCAAGATTTGTGAAGAAGCCGAGACTAGGCTCAAACAGGTATTGAAGCCCTCTTCCTCTGATGGTGAGCAGTCTCTCAGACACTAAGAGATTCCAGCTTAGGAGCCTGAATTAATAGCCTCTTCTCATGAGGTATCAGTGTATTCTAAAACTTAGCTTGGCCAACCATAGTAATTTTTAAATGTTTAATTATTTGGGATTCTGGGACAAAATCTGACCATTTGGAACACGGATCCTTTGGGAAATATGGAGTATAGGGTGTTGGGTACACTGACAAAACAAATATAATTTGAGCAGACTAAAGAAGCCCCCAAGAACCAGAGATTCTACATTCCTGCCTTGTTACACAGTGCATCACTTCCCACTCACTCCTTGTTTCTTCTTCATGCTGCCTCACGACCTATTTTGTTATCCATCCTCATCAGTCTTTCTGTACACTTAAGAGTCCAAAATGTATTCAAAATGAAAGGTTACTTACATGATTGCATTAAAAATTTCCCGTTACTTTCTTTGCCTATGCCCTTTCTTAAAGACATTATCCTAAAACCTTTCCTCCATCAATGTTTTCAGCTCTGATTGGCCTTGTTTTGAGCTTAATGTTGAACTTGTTCATGAGGAGCAGAGTTGGGTAAGTTGATGAGATGATTTGGGCCTGAGTCAAGCAGACCCAGATTTGAACCTCAGTTTGCCACTCAACTGGTTGCATGAACTTGGTCAAGTTACTTGGGCAACTGTCTTACATCTCAATCTCAAAGTCCTCATTTATAAAAAGTGGAAAATAATATCTAACTTAAAGCACTACTGTGAGCATTCAAATAATGTAACATAGAAAATATCTATGATAGTCCCTGGCTCAGAGTAGACAATCAATCAGTATTAGTTTCTTTCCTTTCTCCCCTTTGTCTTCAATTTTAGTTGCCTTAGGATGGGAAAGGCACCAAAATACATTCAGAAAAGTCCTTCTTTATGAGTAAATAGAATATTGGGTCACCTGTAAAAGGAACTCTGCCCAAAAAATCCCTTCAAAATATGTCACACCAGAGTATAATGCCTTGTATCTAAATTAGAAATTTACTACTTTGATTAAGGAAATTCCAATTAGCTATATAATGTAGTAGAAAATGTACTAGATGGGAGTTGGGAGAAGACCTGGTTCGAGTTTGAGCTCTGCTGTTTATTTTCTATGTCATTTATGTTCAATGGACCTCATTTTCCTCTTCTGCAAAATTAGGATAAAATCAACCATACAGGCCTGGCAGGTTGATGTAACATCCTTTCATAATTCCCATCTCTTACTTCTTTTCCAGGCTTTCTCTCACTGTTCCTTCTCTCCAGCCACAAAAGACGCAATTCTAAAGATCAGTGAGGTTTCATGAGCCTCTGAAAATTTTGTTTCTTCCATCTAGAATGTCTTTCCACCCCAAGCTCTGATTTGTCTTTCACATATATCTCATCTGGAAGATGGTTTTAGCACTAACCCTCTGAGATAGAGTTGCTCCTTCTACTTTTGCTCCCATAGTCATTTGTGCATAATACTTTCACATGTTCAGTACAGTTAAATGAAATTATTGGTTATGCATGGAGACCAGATTTCAGGAACAAATTCTAGGGCTTACTCAGCTTTGATGCCTGGATCTATAGGAGAGTATTAGTGCACAAATCTATTCAAATAAGATGGGGAAATATGAGCATGCTTTGTAATCTTTAAAGTCATCAAAATATCCCAATTTTAAAGATTTGGGGAAACAAAAGCATAGATCAGTGCAGAGCAAATGATTGTATGAGGGAACAATTGTATTGTTTTGTATTGAGAATCTGTGAATAGTTAGGATACATCTGAGATTTAGATGAAGAACAGAGGCCAGATAAAGTAAAGGAATTTAGAGAGTAAAGGGAAGAAAGTTACGTAGCTGCCTGGTTCATATTTTTTATTGTATTGGCAAAAAGCTATCTGTGAAAAAATTATTTTAAGCTTATTTGTATGTCATAAAGTTAAATGGCTCTAAGAAAAGAGGTTTTGTCAGAAGTACTATTATAAGCATGGCATAGAAATTGCTGTTATTAGAATTCATAGGATAGGAATGAACTTTAGAGATTATAACTTCCAGGGTCTTTCAAATGTTCACACCTAATGACAGAGGGCAGAGGAAACCCTTCTTCACAGCACAGATCTCTTTCAAGTAACAACAGCTAGTATTTATGGAGTATTTAGTTTATTGCAAGGACTGTGCTAAGAATTTTACATATATTAATGATTTTAATCCTCATGACAACTCTAAGAGGCAAATATGATTCTATCCCCATTTTGTAGAAGGAAAGAGAGAAGGGCAGAGAGAGGAAATATCTTGCCTAAGTCACACAGCTGAGACATGTTAGAGTTATAACTCAAGCACAAACAATTTGATTTGAAGTCAGTGCTCTTCAACTCCATACCAGTGGGAGCCCCCAGAGGTCTTAATAATGCACAAATTGCTGGACTCACCTAGACCTTTAGATGGAGTCTGGGGCTGAGTCAGATAATTTGTATGTCTAAGGTATTCCCTGGTGATGCTGATGCTGTTGGTTCTCAGACCATACTTTGAGACCCTTGAGACCACTGCTCCATTCTAAGTCACCCAATATTCCATTTACTCATAAATATTTTCCTGAATGTATTTTAGTATTTTTCCCATCCCTCCTATATGGTGATAATCATTGTACTACAGAGGCTCCTTCCCAAAAGATGGACAACATCCAATCAGGTTTACTGGACTTCCGGGATCAACTAGTCATTTCTAGAGTTGATATTCTCACCCATTCAGTGGAAAGAATCATTTCCACGTAGGTTTTATGATGCTATGTCCTTCACCTCCTAAAACACTGTACCTTAAGCCCACTAATCCAAGTAACCTTATATACTAATTCTAAAAATTAATATTTAAAAATGTTTACTTTGCTCTGAGACTCAGAGTAAAAGTTAAGGTTTACAGAAAAATTAACATATATTATTACACATAATCCTCACAACTGTGTGAAGGTGGGTATCTCTTCTAATTGCGGTATGGTTGTTTTACAATGTTGTTTTAGTTTCTACTATACAGCGAAGTGGAGTTCTCTGTGCTATACAGCAGGTTCTCATTACTTATTTATTTATTTTATACATATTAGTGTATATATGTTAGTCCCAATCTCCCAATTCATCAACCCCCCACTCCCCCCTTGGTGTCCATACGTTTGTTCTCTACATCTATGTCTCTATTTCTGCCTTGTAAACCAGTTCATCTGTACCATTTGTCTAGATTCCACAAATATGCGTTAATATACGATATTTGTTTTTCTCTTTCTGACTTACTTTACTCTGTAGGACAGTCTCTAGGTCCATCCACGTCTCTACAAATGACCCCATTTCATTCCTTTTTATGGTTGAGTAATATTCCATTGTATATATGTACCACATCTTCTTTATCCATTCATCTGTTAATGGACATTTAGGTTGCTTCCATGACCTGGCTATTGTAAAGAGTGCTGCAATGAACATTGGGGTGCCTGTGTCTTTTTGAATTATGTTTTTTTCTGGGTATATGCCCAGTAGTGGAATTGCTGGGTCATATGGTAATTCTATTTTTAGTTTTTAAAGGAATTTCCATACTGCTCTCCATAGTGGCTGTATAAATTTACATTCAAAGGTGGATATTTTTATCCCATTTTGCTCATTAGAAAAATGGAAGCTTGAAAGAGATAAACTGACTTTTCTAAGGTCACAGATATGACAATTGGCAGAGCTGGGCTAGGAGGTCAATTGGATTCCACCTCCGTGAAATCCTTGTTTGTCTGAGGACCTCATATTGTCTGACTTCCATATCTCACATACGGGGGAAAGAGACCACAAATTATATTGTTTAAGAAAATGGGCTTTGGAGACAGATGTTGAGGGTAAATTCCCACTTTCTCCATTCTGTAACTCACTAGCTCTGTAACCTAAGGTAAATAACTTGTCTTCTCTAGATCTTGGTTTTCTCATCTATAAAAGGATTATGACAGCACCCACTTAATAAGTTTACCATGTAGAATAAAGAATATGTGTATAGTGAACACACAGTACATGGAAGCATTAAAAAATAAATCCTTTGTTAGGATGTAATACTCTTGGCACACATCTTATGACCCAGAATGAGTGCTCAGTGAGTTCCTTCTGGGCCCCTTGGAGACAAGCAATTTCCTAGAAATCAACCACATGGTTAGAGGCTAAAACTGGAACAGGATGATATTTTACAAAAGACCAGAATTAATTTTAGAGACTCTTAGGGAAAAAACATTTGGAAAAGGAAGGCATTTTTTCCTCATAGAGCTACTAGCCATCAAAATTATTTTCTTCCTTAAACCAAGAACCCAAACATTTTTAGTTTTATTTTTCAATGATAATAGGATTAGAATCTCATTCAAGCCTGGTCCTGAAATTCCAAAGGAAACTCAAGAGTCAATTAAGTACTTAGATCAACTCATGTCATAATACTCTGTATGAATGGACACATTTTAAGAAAACTAATATAAAATGTATTCATCATGTCAAGTAGAGAGATGAAAAAAGAAGAAAGAGGAAAACGTATGCAAGTTGATTTATTTAGCTCTCAGTTAGCAACTTAGGTTAAGTAATAAGGAAAAGAAGGTTCTTAAAGAAAACATTAATTATAGTACATATATTGAGGACTGTCCAGTTTCTCCTTAGACTAGTAGAAAAATGCCAATGCTGTCAGACTTATAGCACCTTGGGGAATCTCTAGACAGTTTGATGGACCTCCTGAATTATTTTATAATTACTCTGCTTGTTCCCAAGTTTTAATGATTTACTTGCAAAAGAAATTTCTCTCCACATTAAAAAAACATGTTCATGAGCTGAGAAAACAGGACTCCAAGAATGCTTTATATTCGGGGGTTATTTACAAGAGAAATGCTGTGAGTGCTAGTGCATTTTGATTGAGTATTATTCTAACCCTAGATTAGATCTCCAATGGAACATCTTTCTAAGCTTTCAGAAGACAATCAATCATGGGACTAAATTTAATTAAGATAATTTATATAGCAGATAAAACATAGTAAGCATATTACATAGGATATTTCATAGCAATTTGGTGGTATACCATCCTCTTCTACTTATGAGAAAACTCTCACACACTTACATTTTGTTTTCTTTTCTTTTCTTCAATGTGTTCCTTTTCAGATTTAAATTTCTACTCTTCCTACCCATACCAATATATTCTTCCAGAGAATATAATTTTTGTCAGCAAAAATTGTTTTGCTGACAATTTAATTTACAATATGTACTTCAGTAGAAGAGCTTCTTTAAGTACTTGAAATAGAAAGGAGCTGCTGCTTTTCTTTTCTTAGATTCATCCTTTGTCCACTGAGAAAAGTTTAGTTCTTACAAGTTTTAAAATTAGGAACACTTTGATAACTTCTCTCAGGATCTTGCACGGGCTAGAAGACAAAGTCTATTATGTATCTTACAATGAACTATAACTGAGATGTAAAGGACACATTTATTTGACATGTTTAATATAGTGCTATTTTTTCTTTTTAGTCAAGCATTCTTCGTTATTCTGTATTTTTGTGGGTAGTTGAGTGTGTTTTTAGGTCTTTTTCTGTCTTCCATAAAGTCTAGTAAACTTTCAACATAGTAAGTTCTCTGTAAAGATGTTTTGATTGAGTAATTTGGCAACAAAAATGAAATCAACACATTTAAGCTACTTTGAAAGAAACTCTAACATTAATCCTTTCTTCCAGATTCTTTAGTGAGGGTTTCTTTTAAAGATACATGGGCAGATTGTCATTTTTGAATAATAGTGTCCTTCATGCTTTGTGACCTGCAGAGAAAGAACATCAAAACTTTGACTCCAGACCTCTATAAACTACTGCTAGAACAGAATTACAAGATTAGCTTTGTATTTCTTTTCTTTAGTGCTGTTTTATAAGACCATTTATTATCTTGTTAAATGTTAGAACTAGCATGCTTGACATATTCATAATTTATTTTCTCAAAGAAAAGAATCTCAGAGGAAACTGTAAATAAATATTGGAGATTTAGAGGATCTAATAAATTTAGCTGAATACATTAGCTCTCATGTCAGTTAAAGTCCATAATTCAGGAAATTGAAATTTGGAAAAATTAGTGTGGTATTCATCTAGTTTTAAAAAATAGAAGCATATAATAAAATTGAAGAACATGCAATTTGAAACAAGAAGATAGAAAATTTTAATACTTAAGTTAATATTACCTAAATGTAGAGATTGTTTCAACTGTAATAATCACATGTTAAGTACATTTTTGGAAATACAAAATTAAATGGAGACATTATTTATGAGAAAAATTTGGCTTCAGAAATAATTTTTGTTTTTTTTCTTTCTCTACAAATACAGTCATGAGCTTAATATTAGAATTGTTCTTTATAGAGTTCCCCTGGTGCTGGCTTCTGTTGCTGTTTCACTCTGCTTGATATACTTAATATAGTAGAATCATAATCAATTAGCCATTGCAGTTTTTCCTAACTCTACAAGTACAATTTTTCAATGGAATGCATGGTATTTCTGGTAAACACATATGTGAAATCATCTGCTGATTACATGTGCACTTGGGGTAGCAGAGACTTATGTCTGTAATGAGAGCCTGAATATACAGATGATGACCAGGCCACATATAAAAATAGAACATTTGTCCACAATCTGCAAACAGCAATCGACCCCAAAACAGCCAAATTTAATCAATAATGACAGCTTTTCTAATTTTTGCCCCCATTTCCAACACAGGACCTACCAGAAAAAGTCAAATATTCTTTGCTAACCTATTTAGGATGCCCTGCTTCTAGCTAGCCCTCATCCAGTTTCTCCATGCTTACAGCTTCCAATTAGGGCATATGCAAAGTCTTCCCTTTTTCCCACTACAAACTTTTCCTACTTTTCTGTCTGCCTCTGAGCCTCTGCCAAAGACAAGTGATGATGTGTGGTTCCCTTGCTCTAGCAAGCTCTGAATAAATAGCCTTTGCTCATTCTCATTTGAGTGGTCTTGACTTATTTCCACAGTAGTAATTTTCATGACCAATACTGCCTAGTCTGGAGCACCCTAAAGCCCTCATGATGGCTCCTCTCTCATGCTCCTTTTTGCCTTTCCACTGCCACCAAGCAAAACAGCACTGCATGTTCAACTGATATAGCCAACACCACAGTTTAAGGCTCAATAACTACTCCACTGCTCTTACATACTTTCTCAAGATGAATATGCATTTTTAATTAAAAAAGAACATTAATCAACCAAAACTTAAATACAAAAATACAAACAAGAATGAGTTAGAAAGAATGATGAAACACAGATTGGAGACTATTTTATATCATTCGTAATAATGTATTCATCCAGGAAGTCAGGAAAATTGATGAGTTTTTTTAAGGCTGCTTTAAAAACCTATGATTCCTTACATTCTTTTAACACATTCATATTGCCTCCTGTAGGCAATTTTAGGTAGTAAAGTTTCTGACTTTAAAATGTCATCTATACTGCAAATCTCATATTCATTGTAAGAAGCAACAAGATCTTTAATACTTATCTGACTCTTCTATGAGTTTCAGAACAGCTAGTTACCTTTGTTAGAACAGCTTTGGGTGACTCTTTTCCTAAAGGAAAATCTGTCTTTTAATTAAATTTTCTGCAGTAGCCTTTTCCTCTGAACATATAAGATTTTACGATCTTAAATCTCATTCATGGAAGTTTCCTATGCTTTCTCTGAAATCATATTCTGTTGGCCCAATGACTATATTGATCCCTCTCAAATTTATTCTAGTCAATACCTCAACTGAAGCTGAGGAAAATTTATCAGTTAGCAATTTTTATTTTTTTATTTATTTATTTTTAACACCTTTGTTAGAGTATAATTGCTTTACAATGGAGTGTTAGTTACTGCTTTATAACAAAGTGAATCAGCTATGCATATACATATATCCCCATATCTCCTCCCTCTGGCATCTCCCTCCCACCATCCCTATCCCACACCTCTAGGTGGTCACAAAGCACCGAGCTGATCTCCCTGTGCTATGCGGCTGCTTCCCACTAGCTACCTATTTTACATTTGGTAGTATATATAAGTACATGCCACTCTCTCACTTCGTCCCATCTTACCCTTCCCCTTCCCCGTGTCCTCAAGTCCATTCTCTATGTCTGCATCTTTATTCTGGTCCTGCCCCTAGGCTCTTCAGAACCTTTTATTTTTTTTTAGATTCCATATATATGTGTTAGCATACGGTATTTATTTTTCTCTTTCTGACTTACTTCACTCTGTATGACAGTCTCTAGGTCTATCCACCTCACTACAAATAACTCAATTTCGTTTCTTTTTATGGCTGAGTAAGATTCCATTGTATATATGTGCCACATCTTCTTTATCCATTCATCTGTCGATGGACACTTAGGTTGCCTCCATGTCCTGGCTATTGTAAATAGTGCTGCAATTAACACTGTGGTACATGTCTCTTTTTGAATTATGGTTTTCTCTGGGTATCTGCCCAGTAGAGGGATTGCTGGGTCATATGGTAGTTCTATTTTTAGTTTTTTTAAGGAACCTCCATACTGTTTTCCATAGCGGCTGTATCAATTTACATTCCCACCAACAGTGCAAGAGGGTTCCCTTTTCTCCACACACTCTCCAGCATTTATTGTTTGTAGATTTTTTTTTTTTTTTTGGCAGTACGCGGGCCTCTCACTGTTGTGGCCTCTCCCGTTGCGGAGCACAGGCTCCGGACGCACAGGCTCAGCGGCCATGGCTCACGGGCCCAGCCGCTCCGCAGCATGTGGGATCTTCCCGGACCGGGGCACAAACCCGTGTGCCCTGCATTGGCAGGCGGACTCTCAACCACTGCACAACCAGGGAAGCCCTGTTTGTAGATTTTTTGATGATGGCCATTCTGAGTTAGCAATTTTTAAAATCCAGTCTTATTTTTTACATACAACTAACATATGTTTGAATAAACATAATCCAATATCCATAATATTTATAAATGAAACAAGGCCTTCACAGACACTATCACTTATGCTCTCAAAAGAGTGCTGGTGTACATAGTTGACTGCAAATATAAAGGAAATAAATCTTTGTGTATCTGGAAAATTTAAATAACTGGTTTTATCTTTAAAAGCAAAATCCCAAAATGCAACTTGGAAATCATAAGAGTTTACTATCTCTGGTGTTCTAACCAGGCTATAGAAAATGCCATTAGACATTCTGCCAAGTCTTTGAATCTTCTGCCCTCTGACATTACAACATTGTTTAAAATGTCTTGAAACTAAGTGTTAAAGGATTTCGCATTTATCAATTATTTAAAAGGCTCTATTACAATAATGACTATGCTGGGAAAAAAATCCTATGATATGCACTGTAGGATATAAAAATATCTTTCTAATTGTCACTCCATGGCACTCAATGAATATACTGATGTACGTGTGTGTGTGTTGTGTGTGTGTGTTCTATCATAACCCTGTACTAAATTTGTCTTGTTCCAGAAAGGGCAAAGAATAGTTGTTTAATAAATACTTGTTAAATAGAATTGATTTGTGGTAGAACAAATTTTAGGAGTTGTAATTTCCTGGCAAATAATTATATTAGAAGTGAATTTATAGCTACTCAAGTAGTTATGGAGGATAGAGCCCTAGTGGGACAGGAGCACCTTATGGGATCTCAGTGGGAGATTCCAGACATACTCTTGAATATAGACCTAATGTCCTACATTACTCCTGGAGAAAGGTCAAGATAAAAGGTGGTGAGGATGCTTCATGTATTTTAGCACACCCAAGGCAGAGAACTACTTGAGAAAATAACTTCTTTACTTTTACTCCCTTTTGGCCTGTTATCTATAGGGTAGTAGGAAAAAAACACAAAGACTCAGTTCAGAACATGTATATATAAACACATATACAGAAAACCATATATATATATATATATATGGCTTTATATTAAAATTTATTGTCATCAGTATTGATTTTGTGGATCCTCTCATTTCTTGAATGTGTAACTCCTGGATTCAAATCAGATTTTTCTAGCAAAAAGTTGCACAGCTGGAGCCTGGACATTTTGTCACAATGTTTCTTCCTTAAAATGACCCTGCTTATTAATCATGTAATTGAACAATATATTATAAACAAAATTTGAAAATGTGAAGAATATTTATACTTTGGGAGAGATTTTATGGAATGGTTTTCTACAGAACAATTTTGGGTTCTAGAAACTAGAAACTTTAGAGTCTAACAAGTCAAAGTTTGAGCTTCATGTGTTGTTATATATTTCTGGATTGCTTTCACTTTTGTGTGATTAGTACTCTTTTTGGCATTTTGATTTCTCTCACTGCAAGATTGTACATATATATTTTTTGTGTGTGTGGTTAAAAAAAAGGATTCAAAGATTTTATTTTTTTAACATCTTTATTGGACTATAATTGATTTACAATGGTGTGTTAGTTTCTGCTTTGTTACAAAGTGAATCAGCTATACATATACATATATCCCCATATCTCCTCCCTCTTGCGTCTCCCTCCCACCCTACCTACCCCACCCCTCTAGGTGGTCACAAAGCACTAAGCTGATCTCACTGTGCTATGCAGCTGCTTCCCACTAGCTGTCTATTTTACATTTGATAGTATATGTAAGTCCATGCCACTCGCTCACTTCGAACCAGCTTACCCTTCCCCCTCCCCGTGTCCACAAGTCCATTCTCTATGTCTTTATTCCTTTCCTGCCCATAGGTTCTTCAGAACCATTTTTCCTTCCTTTTCTTTAAGATTCCATATATATGTGTCAGCATACGGTATTTGTTTTTCTCTTTTTGACTTACTTCACTCTGTACGGCATACTCTAGGTCCATCCACCTCACTACAAATAACTCAATTTTGGTTTTTTTTATGGCTGAGTAATATTCCATTGTATATATGTGCCACATCTTCTTTATCCATTCATCTGTTGATGGACACTTAGGTTGCTTCCATGTCCTGGCTATTGTAAAGAGTGCTGCAATGAACATTGGGGTGTGTATATCTTTTGGAACTATGGTTTTCTCAGGGTATATGCCCTGTGGAATAGCTGGGTCATATGGTAGTTCTATTTTTAGTTTTCTAAGGACCCTCCACACAGTTCTCCATAGTGGCTGTATCAATTTACATTCCCACCAACAGTGCAATAAGGTTCCCCTCTCTCCACAACCTCTCCAGCATTTATTGCTTGTAGATATTTTGATGATGGCCATTCCTACTGGTGTGAGGTGACACTTCATTGTAGTTTTGATTTGCAATTTTCTGATGCTGAGCATTCTTTCATGTGTTTGTTGGCAATCTGTATGTCTTCTTTGGAGAAATGTCTATTTAGGTTTTCTACCCTTTTTTGGACTGGGTTGTTGGTTTTTTTGATATCGAGCTGCTTATAAATTTTGGAGATTAATCCTTTGTCAGATGCTTCATTTGCAAATATTTTCTCCCATTCTGAGGGTTCTCTTTTCATCTTGTATATGGTTTCCTTTGCTGCGCAAAAGCTTTTAAGTTTCATTAAGTACCTTTGGTTTATTTTTGTTTTTATTTCCATTTCTCTAGGAGGTGGGCCAAAAAGGATATTGCTGATTGTGATTTACGTCATAGAGTGTTCTGCCTATGTTTTCCTCTAAGAGTTTTATATTGCTGGCATTACATTTAGGTCCTTAATCCATTTTGAGTTTATTTTTGTATATGGTGTTAGGGAGTGTTCTAATTTCATTCTTTTACATGTAGCTGTCCACTTTCCCAGCACCACTTACTGAATAGGCTGTCTTTTCTCCATTGTATATTTTTGTCTCCTTTGTCATAGATTAGGTGACAATAGGTGTGTGGGTTTATCTCTGGGCTTTCTATCCTGTTCCATTGATCTATCTTTCTGTTTTTGTGCCAGTAACATACTGTCTTGATTACTGCAGCTTTGTAGTATAGTCTGAAGTCAGGAGGCCTGATTCCTCCAGCTCTGTTTTTCTTTCTCAAGATAGTCTTGGCTTTTCAGGGTGTTTTGTGTTTCCATACAAATTTTTAAATTTTTTGTTCTAGTTATGTTAAAAATGCCAGTGGTAGTTTGATAGGGATTGCATTGAATCTGTAGATTGCCTTGGGCAGTATAGTCATTTTCACAATGTTGATTCTTCTAATCCAGGAACATGTTAAAACTCTCCATCTGTTTGTATCATCTTTTTTTTTTTTTTTTTTTTTTTTTTTGTGGTACGCGGGTCTCTCACTGTTGTGGCCTCTCCCATTGCAGAGCACAGGCTCCAGACGCGCAGGCTCAACAGCCATGGCTCACGGGCCCAGCTGCTCCACAGCATGTGGGATCTTCCCGGACCGGGGCACAAACCCGTGTGCCCTGAATCGGCAGGCAGACTCTCAACCACTGCGCCACCAGGGAAGCCCTGTTTGTATCATCTTTAATTTATTTCATCAGTGTCTTATAGTGTTCTGCATACAGGTCTTTTGTCTCCTTAGGTAGGTTTATTCCTAGGTATTCTATTCTTTTTTGTTGCAGTGGTAAATGGGAGTGTTTCCTTAATTTCTCTTTCAGATTTTTCATCATTAGTGTATAGGAATGCAAGAGATTTCTATGCATTAACTTTTTATCTTGAAACTTTACCAAATTCATTGCTTAGCTCTAGTAGTTTTCTGGTAGTGTCTGTAGGATTCTCTATGTATAGTATCATCTCATCTGCAAACAATAACAGCTTTACTTCTTCTTTTCTGATTTGGATGTTTTTATTTCTTTTTCTTCTCTGATTGTTGTGGCTAAAACTTCCAAAACTATGTTGAGTAACAGTGGTGAGAGTGGACATACTTGTCTTGCTCCTGACCTTAGAGGAAATGGTTTCAGTGTTTCAACATTGAGAATGATGTTGACTCTGGGTTTGTCATATATGGCCTTTATTATGTTGAGGTAAGTTCCCTCTATGCCTACTTTCTGGAGGGTTTTTATCATAAATGGGTGTTAAATTTTGTTGAAAGATTTTTCTGCATCTATTGAGATGATCATAAGGTTTTTATTCTTCAATTTGTTAATATGGTGTATCACAGTGATTGATTTGCATATACTGGAGAATCCTTGCATTACTGGGATAAACCCCACTTGATCGTGGTGTATGATGCTTTTAATGTGCTGTTGGATTCTGTTTGCTAGTATTTTCTTGAGGACTTTTTCATTTATGTTCATCAGTGATATTGGCCTGTAGTTTTCTTTCTTCGTGACAGCTTTGTCTGGTTTTGGTATCAGGGTGATGATGGCCTCGTAGAATCAGTTTGGGAGTGTTCCCCACTCTGCTATATTTTGGAAGAGTTTGAGAAGGATAGGTGTTAGCTCTTCTCTAAATGTATGATAGAATTTGTCTGTGAAGCTATTTGGTCTTGGGCTTTTGTTTGTTGGTAGATTTTTAATCACTGTTTCAATTTCAGTGCTTGTGTCTGGTCTGTTTGTATATTCTATTTCTTCCTGGTTCAGTCTTGGAAGGTTGTGCTTTTCTGAGAATTTGTCCAATTCTTCCAGGTTGTCCATTGTACTGGCATATAGTTGCTTGTAGTAATCGCTCATGATCCTTTGTATTTCTGCTGTGTCAGTTTTCACTTCTCCTTTTCATTTCTAATTCTAATGATTTGAAAACTCTCCTGGAGATCTCCGTTTCAATGCTAAGACTGAGCTCCACTCAACGACCAGCAAGCTACAGTGCTGGACACCCTATGCCAAACAACTAGCAAGACAGGAACACAACACCACCCATTAGCAGAGAGGCTGCTAAAAATCATAATAAGTTAACAGGCACCCCAAAACACACCACCAGATGCAGTCCTGCCCACCAGAAAGACAAGATCCAACCTCATCCACTGGAACACAGGCACTAGTCTCCTCCACCAGGAAGCCTACACAACCCACTGAACCAACCTTACCCACTGGGGGAAGACACCAGAGGGAACTATGAACCTGCAGCCTGCAAAATGAAGACCCCAAACACAGTAAGTGAAGCAAAATGAGAAGACAGAGAAACACACAGCAGATGAACCAGCAAGGTAAAAACCCACCTGACCAAACAAATGAAGAGGAAATAGGCAGTCTACCTGAAAAAGAATTCAGGGTAATGATAATAAAGATGATCCAAAATCTTGGAAATAGAATGGAGAAAATATAAGAAACTTCTAACAAGGACCTAGAAGAACTAAAGGGCAAACAAATAATGACAAACAACACAATAAATGAAATTAAAAGCACTCTAGATGGGATCAATAGCAGAATAACTGAGGCAGAAGATCAGATAAGTGACCTGGAAGATAAAATAATGGAAATAACTACTGCAGAGCGGAATAAAGAAAAAAGAATGAGAAGAATTGAGGACAGTCTCAGAGACCTCTGGGACAACATTAAATGCACTAACATTTGAATTAAAGTGGTCTCAGAAGAAGAAGAGGAAAAGAAAGGGACTGAGAAAATATTTGAAGCAATTATAGTCAAAAACTTCCCTAATATGGAAAGAAAATAGTCAGTCAAGTCCAGGAAGGGCAGAGAGTCCCATATAGGATACATCCAAGGAGAAATATGCCAAGACACATATTAATCAAAGTATCAAAAATTAAATACAAAGAAAAAATATTAAAAGCATTAAGGGAAAAACAACAAATAACATACAAGGGAATCCCCATAAGTTTAACACCTGATCTTTCAGCAGAAACTCTGGAAGCCAGAAGGGACTGGCAGGATATATGTAAAGTGATGAAAGGGGAAAACATACAACCAAGATTATTCTACCCAGCAAGGACCTCATTCACATTCAACAGAGAAATTAAAACCTTTACACACAAGCAAAAGTTAAGAGAAATCAGCACCACCAAATGAGCTTTACAACAAATGCTATAGGAACTTTTCTAGGCAGAAGACACAAGAGAAGAAAAAGACCTACAATAACAAACCCCAAACAATTAAGAAAATGGGAATAGGAACATACATATCGATAATTACCTTAAATGTAAATGGATTAAATGCTCCCACCAAAAGACATAGACTGGCTGACTGGATACAAAAACCAGACCCATATATATGCTGTTTACAAGAGACCCACTTCAGACCTAGGGACACATACAGACTTAAAGATGAGGGGATGGAAAAAGATATTCCATGCAAATGGAAATCAAAAGAAAGCTGGAGTAGCAATTCTCATATCAGACCAAATAGACTTTAAAATAAAGACTATTACAAGAGACAAAGAAAGACACTACAGAATGATCAAGGGATCAATCCAAGAAGATATACCAATTGTAAATATTTATGCACCCAACATAGGAGCACCTCAATACAGAAGGCTAATGCTAACAGCCATAAAGGGGGAAATCGACAGTAACACAATCATATTATGGGACTTTAACACCCTACTTTCACCAATGGACAGATCATCCAAAATGAAAATAAATAAGGAAACACAAGCTTTAAATGATACCTTAAACAAGATGGACTTAATTGATGTTTATAGGACATTCCATCCAAAAACAACACAATACACTTTCTTCTCAAGTGTTCATGGAACATTCTCCAGCATAGATCATATCTTGGGTCACAAATCAAGCATTCGTAAATTTAAGAAAATTGAAATCATATCAAGTATGTTTTCTGACCACAATGCTATGAGACTAGATATCAATTACAGGAAAACATCTGTAAAAAATACAACCACATGGAGGCTAAACAATACACTACTAAATTACCAAGAGATCACTGAAGAAATCAAATAGGAAATTCGAAAATACCTAGAAACAAATGACAAGGAAAACACGATGACCCAAAACCCATGGGATGCAGCAAAAGCAGTTCTACGAGGGAAGATTATAGCAATATAATCCTACCTTAAGAAACAAGAAACATCTCAAATAAACAACCTAACCTTACACCTAAAGCAATTAGAGAAAGATGAACAAAAAAACACCAAAGTTAGTAGAAGGAAAGAAATCATAAAGGTCAGTTCATAAATAAATGAAAAAGAAATGAAGGAAACAATAGCTAAGATCAATAAAACTAAAAGCTGGTTCTTTGAGAAGATAAATAAAATTGATAAACCATTAGCCAGACTGATCAAGAAAAAAAGGAAGAAGCCTCAAATCAGTATAGATGTATTTCAAGTAATATTTGAATTAACGAAAATCTAGTGTTTTATGATTTTTGAGGTCAAATAGTATTTGACCAAATTCTCTATTCTCATGAATATTATGAAGCTAGAGGTTCACATATTCATGTGGATTAAAGGTTACATCTGTATCTTAAATAACTGCCACTAATGGAACATGCCACAAAATATTTCAAAAGTTCATGTATTTTAAGTTTTAATGAAGTTGTCTACTTTTAATATATATTATCAGAATAGCTGTCTCAATTTAACTCTTAAAGGATGTAAAATTGTATTCCTCTTTTCAGGCACCCAGTCATCAGAATAAATGTTCTTGCATTCTACTTTCGAAGAATTTTTCTGGGATTTTTATATATACATGCCTTTCTCTCTGCCTTGTCTTATTCATCAGTGAGATTTGCTGTTCTTTTTCAAATTCAGTTGAGAATTTAGCCTTGGGACAATTAACGATTTACAGGATTATGAGATTAAAATGGTGGACAGGTTAGTTTTGGAGTCAAATTTTACTTTTAATTCCAGAGTTAGCCTACAACTCAACGTCAATTTCTACAACTGAAAAACAAAAATAAAAATACTTCTTCACAGGCAGTTTGTTGTACAACTTTAACACCGGCACATTGTAAGCAGTTGTTCAGCAGAAAGTGGCTAGTAAGTCCTATGCATAAAACGCGCATTGTGTGAAAATCGGATCCTCTATATCCTCCTCTAAGGTGTGAGAGGAATCATTTCTATGAGCATTCTACTGCTCTTATGGTCCAGCTGTACAAGCTCAAGAGAGCAGGGAGGGCTATAAGCTACAGAGACCTAGTTTGAGCCTCCCCATAAGATCTAAATTCTGCAACTTTTCTGGCTGGTGCTCACTTAAGATTGATTGACACGATGCTTCCCTGGTGGTGCAATGGTTAAGAATCTGCCTGCCAATGCAGGGGACATGGGTTCAAGCCCTGGTCCAGGAAGATTCCACATGCTGCAGAGCAACTAAGCCCGTGAGCCACAACTACTGAGCCTGCGTGCCACAACTACTGAAGCCCGTGCTCCACAACAAGAGAAGCCACAGCAATGAGAAGCCCGTGCACCGCAACAAAGAGCAGCCCCCACTCAACACAACTGGAGAAAGCCCGTGCACAGCAACGAAGACCCAACGCAGCCATAAATAAATAAAATAAAGTTAAAAAAAAATTGATTGACGCATCCAAAATACTCCTGGGCAGGATAGAATCCATCAGTGAGAGACCAGTAGTCCACCTCCTTAAAAGAATATCTCAAGTCCATCATCTGGCCCTAGCCAACATACCTTTTCAATATTACCCCCTATTTTACCTTTTCAATATTACCCCCTATTTTTCCCCTTTATGTCCTTACAGTGTAGGGAAACAACCCACTTTTGTGGCCCATAAACCCATCCTGCGTATTCAGATCTCTGTGCGTTTGTTCACTCTCTTTCCTCTATCTGGAGTGCCAATTACCTCAATTGTTCCCTAAATCTTTTCTCTCAAGCCCTAGCTAAATGGCACTTCCAAATGATCCTCCAACCTGGGGTGGAGGGAAGACTTCCTCCCTTGAAGTCTCATTTATTTATATTTTTTTCATAATACTGATTTATTTCTCACTGTATTATAGTTTTGTGTGTATGCCTCAGCTCCCTGCAAGGATACACACCTCGGCATAATGTCTTGCAATGCGCTTTGTATGTGCTAGGTGCTCAATAAGACCTATTAAATAAATGTTAATATATGTTCTCTGGGAACACTGTGGATCAGACTAGGTTTCTGAGAATTTGGGGATTATTCTGAAAAATTATTTGTCACTCTTGCTATAAAAATCAATTGCTAAACTAGAAACTGTTCCTACATGCTCTTCAGAGGCAGACCTACAAAGATCAAGATCAGGTAATAACAAGAGTTAGTGTCATTTATTTTTTACTTTTGCATACCTAGTGGGATAGCTAGTTATTAGCCCTATTATTTTATATTTTTTAAGTAGAACATTATACTATCGTTTTAACTTCAATAGGGACCACTGGGTTAATTATGACCAATAAAATGTATCAGCATCTATGGAGTATGGAACACTCAATATTATTATGTTTAATGATTATAAATTTGAGACATCTATAGTTTTTATTACTCAAAGGATACTCTAAAAATATCTCCTGCACATTTAAATCTATTTTTGGAAGTATTATGCTATTCTAAGGAATCATTTTTTAAAATTATTTTATCCATTTTTTTCAGTACTGTTGCTGAAAAGATGGTATCTGCTCATCAGAGTAGCTCTGATACTGAAAGAACAAACAGTACTAATTGTACAAGCACAGATTAAAGAGGGTAATAACTGTGCCTCCAAAAGCTAGGCATATGTTACTAGACTAAGAATGCAGTGTATTTTTTCAACAAGTATTCTTTTAAACATCACTGTGAAAATCACAACAACACATGCTGGAAAGTAAACTTCAACAACAAAATTGCAACTTGGAGTCTACAATTTGAGAGCATTTTGATGGAAGGAGTAGGAAAAAAGAAAAGTGCCTATTCAAAATCTGAAGGGATCTTGTTGGAAACCATGGTTTATGTATAACTGAAAAAATCACTCTAGATAAAACTGCAAGTGTGTATTATTCAAAAATGCCCAATTATCCCAGAGACTGGATTTTTTTCAGGCATCTTATATGGATCTTACCACAAGCATGTCAAATTAGGCAATGTAAACATGGTGAGCTCCTGAAAGTCTAACGACAGTGAAGTCGAAAATGCTCATTAACTACAGAGTTCTGAATCTAATTTTATGCTTACCAATTACATTGTTGATAGTCTCCAAAAGCTTCACTGCCACATTACTTGGAAAGACCTGTCACTGGATTAAATAATGTATTTACCTGAATTTCTGTTTCTATACCCTTAAAAATCTGATAGGTGAAATGGAAGATTGAAGAGGACTAATTTTTTTATTAATTACTGACAAAGGACAAAGGACACAAAGATAAAAAAATACAAACAAAAATCCTGAAAGTCAGGATACCACTCTTTTGTTTTTAATATGGACATTTCACAGAACTGTCTTAAAAGTTCTTACCCCTCCCTCTCCAGTGTTGTTAATTCCTTCCTTATCTCCAGAAAACCACTATAGCATACAAAATAGACACATCGAGACAAAGTGCATAGTATTGGAGCTCCTGAAGAGTTAATTGACTATGAACACCCTAAAATGCACTAAAATTCATTTCTCCAAGAGAACAACAATAACAAAACACTACAACCTGTATACTGTATTCTTCTACCATAGTTCAGACAATATATTCACACCAAGGATTCACTACTGCTCTCAAGAACATGTCTTGTATATACACTGGTTTTAATTTTATGATTTATTTATGATTCATTTTTTGACTTAAACCTACTTTTATTGCTAGAAGTAAAATAACCTATTAAAAAAACTGAGATTTTTTTAAAATAAAGAATTAAATACACTGTGCAAGTGGATTAAGTTGTAAGTTAACATTGGGTTATATTTGCTATGTCTATTGGAACAAGAGAAAATTTACAGATATGAACTAAAGCTAAAGAGCTTTATTATTTATTCATAGCAGATTTATGTGAATTTATTCATTTGAATTTATTTTTTTTTGACTAACCATGAAAACTTCTAGACACATATTTCTTGCAATTTTTTAAAATTCCTACAAATCGTTGTATAAAACATATTTCTCCACAGTAATGTTTTTGTATGGCCTTTACTTGTTATTATGCATCAGATATTTCCCCTAAAAGCAGAATAAGCTGATTAAAATACTGGTTGTTACAACACAGATAATAATTTATATTATTATAGCTTCCTAAAATAGCTGAAATTTCTAGAAAAGTTTATGTCATAGGCAGAAGATTCAATTTTATAAAAAGATACAGAGAAAAAATGATAATATATGTAAAATTCTTTTTTAGTGGAGTAATAAAACATATCAATTTGTTGCTTTAAGAATACAAACAGGTATTATATGTAATTCAGCATATATCTTATTCACAAAATCATCACAGATTGCTATATATCTAACATATATTTTAGTTGGACAATAAGCTTAGTTTTACAAGTTACTTTACTTTTTTATTACAAAGATATGCACACTAAAGTACATTTGGAGAATTCAGAGAAGTAAAAAGAAAAAGCATTACACAGTTTCCCCACAACCTTAATTTTTATATTTACCTCAGTTTCTTTACTCAATAGTTATAAGCATGTTTTGTGTATCATACTGTCTACATTTTAATTTAAAGTTTTATTTACCTTTATATAGTTACAATTTTATTGGAAATATGTGTCTAAATCAATAAACTTTAAATAATTCAGCATTTTGAAGTTCATCATAAAAAGGAAAAACATTAAAAACAATTAAAGTCCCAGGGTTAATTGCCAATAACCATTCATATTTCTCTTTTCTTTTATCCTAGTCAACTGACTAAACAATTCTAAGTGATGGAAAATCTCAGAACGCATTTTGTATATTAATCTAACATCTGGCTCTGATTTAACATTCCTAGTAGTTTCCCATTGTTTAACTTTCCATGTCCATTTTCTCCTAATTTTAATTTCATCTTTTGGCATTTTATATATATATATATTATATTTATTATATATATTATATATATAATCTGTCTTTTATTATTTCTGGGAATAGGTAGAGAATACACGCATGCATAGGGTTTCCTTTTTGTGTTCATTTATTAATTTTGTATTAAATATGGAAAATCTTGAAGCAGGCAATAAAAATGATTCAGTGACTGCTTCCCAAGGACCTATGAGTTTGTTAACTTGATTTCAAAAGGTATTCCTAATCTAAACTATAACAGATTACCTGTATCCTATTTTTATAAACACAAAACTCTTAAGGGGCTGCTTTGTTTTGGGGGGTCAGGGTCATTGTTTTCTGTTTTATTTTACTTTAGTAGTACAGTCTAATGAAATACAAGTAGGACAATGATTTAGATACTTCTTTCTGAAAAAGTAGATGTTTCTTCCAGGACTGGCTCTACTTCCCGCCCCTTTAAACTTCGCCTATCTTTCAATATCCAGAATTTATCTGTCAGCCTCTATATTGAATCCTACAAGGCAATATCAAGTCATCTTTAAATTATCTTTTTCTTTCTTTTAAAATATGAATAGCTACTGAAATAACCAGTGAAGATAAAGTATAATGTGTTGACAAATTACGTAAATTTAAATCTTATGTTTTGAAAAGGAAAGACTTCAAGTCTTTTGTGAAAAAAAATTTTTTTTCTTACACTTTGCTAAAAATGTTTCTCTTTTATTTCAGATCTTAATAGTTCTATTCCAAATGGAACTACCTACAATAAAAGTTAAATGTGGCAAGGTATCTTATCAGTCTCTTTCCAAATATATAGTACACTAAGGGTATGTATCAAGTATGACTTATGTTCCAAACACAGAGCCCCACCTCTGGCCACCATGCAGAAAGGAATTTACCTTTGCCTAAAGAGAAGTCTGGCCTTTTCCCTTGGCTCCTGGTAGGTAATACATAAATCCTTGGAAGGTCATGCCCAATAGGAGTGTCTCTGTCTGTCTGGGAACCTTGGGTCCTACCAAATGTGATTTAGGGTGGTGGTTTTTAGTTTACTCTATCAGCTTAACCTCTGGAGGGGCTGGAGATGGGTATCAACAACATGGGCTATCAACCATGTCTACATGATAGAGCCTCAATAAACTCTCTGGATACCAAGGGTTGGGTGAGTTTTCCTGGTTGGTGGCACTCGATGTATTTTCTCCCACATCACTGCTGGGGAAAGTAGCATTCTCCATGATTCCAGTGGGAGAGTACAGCAGGAAGCCCTGCTCCATGCCTTTATTCCCTTGGCTATAACTGTGAGTATAACAGCTTTTAGTGAGCTTTGTGAGTCCTCTAGTAAATTATTAAACCTAAAATTGGTCTTAGAGACCCCCAGACATATAATTAGTGTTAGAGGTAAGGGAGATATTGGGATTTCCAAACTTGAAATTGGTGTCAGAAGTGAGGTATTTTGGACTGTTAACTTTGTAAACACCCCCCCCCCCAAAAACCCTGATTTAAATAAGATTAGCAAATATTTTTTAAAAAACTCAAAAAAAAAGGGAATTTTGGGTTTATTTTGTTCCCATAGTTCAATGATGGCACCAAAGACTAATTTTCCCCCCATACTTCCACTTTCCAATTTCTCAGCTTCACCTTAGACCTGAGTTTTCTTTGTGGCTGTAAGATGGCTGAAAACTTCCTAGTACAAATCCAGAGAGATGGAAAGTCTTTTCTTCCCCAACACTGGATTCCTAACCACAAATAAAATGTGATTATTACTACTTGGGTCACATACTTTTTTTGAAAAGAAAAATCATCATGGCCAGTATAATGCCATACCTTCACTAATTTAGACAAGTTTGATCTGTAGCTAAAATAAACTGTGGGACCAGTCCCATGGGAACCTCATGATGATAACAGTGGGTGAAGGCTGCAATGAATGTTGGAGAGATGACTACAATGTCCACTATAGAATTCCATTGCTTATCAAAAACTCATTTATGAACAAAGGTAGTTAGCATTTACTTTAGTAAACTTTCACTTCTAGGCCCAAACTCTATGTCTTTCAAGATGCAATTAAGAATGATTTATAGTTTTAGGAGACTTAACAAATATGAAGTCAAGGGAAATCCCACATGAACATGGCAAAGTAAGTCACGATAAGTAAGTTCTAGAAATCAGAGAAAAGTAACAATGAGGTAAAACAAACAAGCAAGCAAACAAAAAAACCTGAACATCATTTTCAGAAAAATCCTAGAGACAAATCAAATTTTAGATTCTAAAAATTCATATAAGGGCAACCAAACATGAGATCAGGCAGAAGTTACACAAAAGTAAATGAGAAGAGAACTAGGAAGAGAAGTGAAAGACCCCAGTAGCATCTTACCTCGGAAAATAGCAACAAAATATAATTCCTGAAAGTGAAGGATTTGCCTTGACATGCACAAGCTATATCCTTTAAATAGCAGAAAATTCCAGTACTGACAAACTATTAAAATATTTCACAGCATACATAACAAAGGAAAACTTCTCAATTATTTTTACGATACATTTAACATTGACCCTAAATCTTAAAAAGATTGTATTATAAAAATGCAAGCCACTCTAATTTAGGAATGTTATTGCAAAAATCCTAACATATTAGTAAACAGTATCATGTGTAATGAGAACGCACTATAGGCATTCACGCTGAAATCAGAAATAGGTCAAATGTTTAGTATCAGCACTATTATTTTTATATATCCTGAATATATCAGCCTATACAATTAGGAAAGAGATATAAATTAGTGACATAAAAATTGACAAACAGGAAGGAAATAGAGGATAAGGTTTTAAACTGGAAAGCCCCATATCAATTAAAAAATATTACAAAAAATAAGAATTGCAATAACACCTTTGGTTACCAAATTAATAGATTCATAAGATTGAAACTCTCTCTCTCTCTCTCTCTCTCTATATATATATATAACATATATATAAATATACATAATAAAATATATATAAAATAATAGCAACTACATATATTAAAGTACATACACACATAAAACACAATTAATCACAACATACAATGAAAGCAATGACTATCTATAAAAGGAAAGAAAAGACACTTAGGGACAAATTTAACAAAAAATGCACAATATCTATCTATGTGAAGAAAACTTGAAAATGGTACTGAAGGACACAAAAGAAGACTTGAACACAATGAAAGATATACCATGTCCTTATGAAAAAAAAAAAGATTAGAATAATAAAGGCATCCTTTCAATCTAAGGTAACAACAAGATTTAAGGTGCCACCAATAAAACTAACAAAAGGTTGGTTCTGTTTTTGCTTTTATATGTGTTTGTTAAAAAACAAAGGCAAACTAGCCAGAAAAACATTGAAAAAGTAAGGCAGTACAGAGACTATTTTTGCTAGATATTAAAACCTATTATAAATGCTCAATATTTAAAAATGTTAAATAGTTGAAAACTAAAAATTCAAAAACTGCCATATTTTTAGACACACATAATCCTTTATTAAATGATAAAGGTAGTGTCTTGATCCAATGTAATGTCTCATAATTAACATATCAAAGTCAACAAGGCTTCTTTTTTTCTATTTCCTAGTATTCTTTTCTCTGGACAAGTGAAGGTATCTAAATCTGGTAGCATTTTAGAATAATCTAGAAATTAAGAGAGAAAGAGATATAGTTTTACAAGACATTGGAATAGGTCTGAAATGTGGCCCAGGAAGCTGAATTGGAAGACACCCATGGAAAATGCATTCTTCGTTGGGATTGAGAAAAGGATACAGATATGGACCATGCATCTGTAAGGTACTGCTAAATAATTCAGAGGAAAATAATGCTCATGTTCTGAGTTCCCTATCTCTGACCCAGTTCATATTGTGGGTTAAAGTACCTGAAGGTATGCAGCTATAAATAAAGTCTTATCCATCTCAGGACCTCATATTTTCCATTTCACATTTTCAACAAGTTGAAAAACAGCCCTCAGTTTGTTGTTTGCCTTAAAGTTATTAGATCATTTCCCTCAAGATTTGTCATTTTTATCTGCAACCACTGGTGTGAGGAAAGGCAACGTTAAAATACCCATGCCAAAAAGAAAACACAGAAGCACACTAAAGGCAATAAATTCTTGGGATTCACCACTGAAAGCTGTTCATAAGGTAGAGATTTTCCAAATAAACCATATGACTTGAGTCCATGATATGCATTTTTACCTCCCTTATATTGTTTATCTATCTATTCTGAATTGTAGCTTAGAGAAGGGAGTTGTACCACGGTGTATAAGTGAGTTTTAGAGTCATTTTGGCTTGAGTATGAATCCTGTCACATAAGTTTTGTGCAAAATGTGAGCAAGTACCTTAACTCCTCTGACCCTCAATTTTCTCATTTGTTAAATGTAGATAATAACATTTACTACAGAAATGTCTTAAAGGTTAAATAAAATAATGTATGTAAAGTATGTAATTCATAGCAGTAACTCAATGAATGTAATTATTACAAAGTGATTCAAGCACAAATACAAAGGCAACTCGTGGATCAATAATAGGCCTTTCTCAAATATGGGAGCGAAGATCTTGAAAAATTACTAACATAGAAAACTGACAGTGGAAATATTTAAGATCTTATAGAGAAAATAGCGTTTGAGAACTATGATAACCAGAAAATCCATAAAAACCCTTATCATTAATTTTACACTAAAATAAAACAATAAAGACAGATTGTTAGAATGCTATAAATAATGCGTTTAGACACCCTAAATTATTAATGTAGTTAACTGTCTTTTATCATCTCTCATTATAGATACTTTCCTCAACGTCCTCCCTCTGTAATTCCAAAGTGATTTTTAAACATGCATTTTCTGAATTTCAGAGAACGTGCATATTGAGACTCCCAGCTACCCCATATTTGGCTCTCTATCTAAATGCTCATTATCCTTCTGATTTCATGGTTCAGGGTTCTTGAATCCTGTCTCCTTGGTCTTATCACAATCCAGGAAGCAATGTAATTTGAATGGTTGAGATGAAACAAAAGACAAAAACAGCAATAATAACCATTTGGGGTGATTTTTAATAAGCATGTTTAGAATAACCAATAGATTTTTCTCAATTTGCTACATGATTGTATGTTTATATGGTCATAGTGCATGCCTTATTACCCTCTTACAATTTATATCCCTCAGTTCTTCATAGATGTAGAAATATAGCTCAAAGGCCCTGGATATTTTTCCTACACTTCCTTAATTTCTTTGAAGGCCCAATACTGTGTTTTACCTTTTATATGCACAGCCACTTTTTAAATTTGGCCCCATATGAGTGACCCACAAGTCATTATAGGAATTCTGGAATAAAAATTCTCCCAGGTCTCATGAAGGACTACACAATCAAACCTTCTATGTATATTTATATAGTCAATATATCTATATTCTCTATGTATTTTACGTACATACTAAAATTCCTCCCAATCATAATTCTCAGTATAGGAAGTATTACTAAAGCCCCAAGGTATTTTGAAGGGCATTTCAATATATTTGCTTAATAATGCAATTACATTCAGTTGGAAATAATTCCACAGATGGAATTAGAATTGAAAAAAGAAAAGGGAGCTAAAGGTGGTAGAAGAGGGTAAATACTCTTGGAGTATAGCTAATAACGCCTATTGGGTAAAAGGGCATCTCAAAGTCGCAGGTTCTTTTAGCCTGAAGCATGTGGAGATTTTGCAAAAGGCCACAGTAAAGAACATGAATGTCAGACAATTCTCTAAATATCAGGTATCAGAACAACTTTCCTCATCAAGAAAAAAGGAAACATTAAGTCTATTTATCCTGCAAACTGCATTAGGTTGCAGCAGGATTCATTAGGAATGTTTGTAGTGGGTGGGAAGAAAGATACTATATTTATCAGATAACCATGTGATAAGTATGGTTTGACCAACCATATAGTTGATATAATATATCTACCTCATATATATTACAATATCTACCTCATATAACCATATAATATCTACCTCATAAATATTTTATCAGTTTAAAAATCCTAATACATAGGTGGCGCTTGGAATAGTGAATAGAACATAGCTCATTATGTTCCATGTAAAAAAAAAGTCTGGTCCCTGGTTAAAAATCTTTGTGTTAATTTTTCAGGTCCAAACCTAGGCAATTATAAAGGCTTCCCTGGCAAGCCTCGTGGGGGAAGGCTGCCCTCCTCACTGGAGACGTGGTGCACAGCCAATGCACTGCTGTCCCTGAAGGGAGTTGCACTCAAGGTCTCAGGCCCCCTTGCCAGTCATGCTCTTTACATATTTGCATTCTTAGCCCAGGTGCCTTTACTCCTAGGCCTCTTTATCTGAGGCCTTGACAACAGGTCTTCTTCAAGAGCCTTTGCTGAGGCCTACTTGTTGAGAGGGGAAGAGGGAATAGGGGGAGAGAGAGGAGAACACTTAAAGACACTATTCCTCAATCTAAATGCCCAATCTTTTCCACTCCCAGCTCTTCCTCCTTTCCCTCTTCTGGACCCCAAAGTCCATAAGAATGAATGGCCAAGCCTTTTGTTCTGGGCTTCCTCAACAGCGAGACCACCCCTACTCCGGGGCTGATCCACCTGACCCTTGACCAATGTCCCATTCCACAGAGGAAAATGGAACAAAGGAGTCAGCAGTCTCTCTGGTTTTAGACTCTTACTTATATCATCATTATAAGTGATTAAATGCCTAAGTCTTTCATTTTTAGCTTGTTGCTTTAAATGGCTACTCCAACACTTAACAGTTCATTTCTGTCTCTCCCATCTCAGCTAAGCTCCTGACAATATGTTGTTATAAGAGTCTACAATATTACTCAATAATCTTGCTTTTTATTCAACAGAAAAATACAATTAACCACTCAAAATGATTTCTAATTCCTCATAGAAAAATAACACATGTTGAGAAAATAAATACTGAGAAAAAACATTGTTTAGGTTAGTTTTACAACATAAAGAAGATTTCATTAATTTCTCTTCCTAAGGAACCCATAGAGTCTTCGTAATGATAGTTTATTTCATTTCATTTAGCAAAACTTTCATATAGGATCTTAACTTTAGGATTCCTAAACACACAGAGTACTGTGTTTTGAGGCTATGTGTTGCTCTTCGAAGTTATATATAACAAATACTAAGGGAGTCTGGTGCATGGAAAGAGTATAACCTCTGGACCCAGTGTTCTGACTCTGTTATTTGCTAGACCCATTATCCAGGACCAGCCAGTAATCACCTCTGACTCTTCTATATCAAAGGTTGCTAGGAAGATTATGTAGAGCTACTCTGTAAACTGCTACATGTTCTCATCAGAATTTCTAATACTCATGAAGATATGCATAAACAATAACAGATTTAATGGATATTAGCAATAGTACATTTGATCTCTCTGGGCCACTATGGCATAATATCTACCTCATAAATATTTTATCAGTTTAAAAATCCTAATACATAGGTGGCACTTGGAATAGTGAATAGAGCATAGCTCATTATGTTCCATGTATTGATCACTACACTATCATCATCGCCACCATCAACATTTCATTATCAATACATCTACAGGGTAAGTGGAACAAACTCAAAAAGAAATATAATTTAGAAGAGTCTATGTTAGTAATCATAGATTAATAGGATTCTTTTTTCTTTTGTAAATCTCTAGAAATTTTACAATCAGATCATTATCATCCTTCTACGTACAGTTTACCCTTCTGGAAAATACTAGCAATGCTAAAAATATTTTTGGAGCATACCACCATGAAAAATCCTTCATAATCTATACGTGAGAAACTTATTACATTTCACTTTAAAAATTGTAATTTACAATATCCAACTTTATCATCTGCTTTATTTACCAAATTACTTACTTGGTAAGTAATTATCTACTTTATTTACCAAATTACACTTATTTACTCCAGACTGTTGTTATTGTTTTCATAGTCAGATTCACCATTTGAAGATACCAATTTTCTTCTATATAGGAGTTTATGACAGCTTCATTAAAGAAAGTTTTTCTCTGGCTTAGAGCAAATCACTTATCTAGAATGAGACTCAAATTCTGGCTCTGCCATCTCATAACTTTGTAACTTAGGCAACTTACTTGAACTCTAAGATTTCATTTCCTCATATGAAATAGGAATAATAAAAGTTTAAATGCCATAGAGTGAGATAAAATCAGATAATAAGTATAGAAAATTTAGAAGACAACTTGCTCATAGTAAACATCGTGTAACTGAATTGCAGCAATTTTGATTACTTCTATTTTATTTTGGCTGTTCTGTAACATTGGACAGTTTTCAAATTAAGATATGTTTAATCCTACATATTTTGATGTCTGCAAGTAAATTTGATCAGGGCCTCTCTTATGTTTTACAAGATGATCAATATCCAAGCCTGGAATTAAGGCATACAGTTAACTTTAAGCTAATCTTTTAATACCCTTCATAATTAAAAACTGTATATAATATTAATTGGTTTTATTTATTGCTACTTTTGTAGTGGTTACCCATCATTTAATCTCCACAACTACAGCTTATTTTATTACAGCATGACGACACTCAAGATATTTTAAATCAGTCTTCGATAGGGTTTGTGGAGGAAGAACCATTAAAACACTTGCAGGAAAATGGGACAGAATCTTGTGGAAGAAAAGCAGCTAAGACCAAGAAATGCACAAATGGTGGCTAGGGCAATTATTTGTTTACCCATTGTTATGGTTTATGTGTCACCTTGACTGGGTCACAGGGTTACCAGATATTTGGTCAAACCTTATTCTGGTGTGTCTCTGAGGGTGGTTTTGGATGAGACTAACATTATAAGTAGATTAAGTAAAGCAGGTTGCCCTCTGTAATGTGAGTGGGCCTTATCCAATCAGTTCAAGGCCTGACTAGAAGGAAAAGGCTGACCCTCCTGAGTAACAGAGAATTCTTTCCTGACTGCCTTTGCCCTGAGACATCAGGATTTTTCCTACCTTCACACTTGAACTGAAACATCAGCTCTTCCTGGGTCTCAAGTCTGCTGCCCTTCAGATGGGAACTACTCCCTCAGCTCACCTGGTTCTCAGGCTTTTAGACTCAGACTAGAACTAAACCATCAGCTTTTCTGGGGCTCTAGCTTGCTGACAAGTCACACAGTACATCTGGAGACTCTCACCTCCATAATCACATGAACAAATTCCTTATAATAAATCTGTCTCTCACACTCTCTCATTTATTCTCTCCCTCTACCTTTTATATCTATCTATCTAATCTTCACATTCTTTCTTTGATAAGTAAGCATTCAAATATAAATTTTTATAATAATTGGATGATTGTTTGCTTTGACAATATTTGTCTATGTAGATATAGCCATTGATTACCTCATGCTTTCAGTTTTGTTTTCTGGAGACATACTCAAATCTCATATTTGTCTGGGCTTCCTATCAACATTCCATTCAGCTATATTCCAGCAAACACAAGGGCAATATGCTCACCTTGTTGATATTTATATTGATTTACTTGAGCTCTCTACTTTTGATTTTGTTATATGTTTCCCCAAGGGCATCACATATTCATCTCATATAATAATATCAGATAGGATAAATAAACTGTGGATTTTTTCTCATAAAATAATAAGGATGCATTCTGGAATTTTAAAATGTTATGACAAGCAAGCAATTGAAAATTACAGGAATATCAATCAATGTATTTCTAATTCCTATACCACTAGTTCATAAGCAGATATAAATATGCTTATTAAAAAAAGTAACAAATGAAAAATAAGGAATGTTCATTTTAAAAGAAATTCTTGAAGTGGCTATGCATTGATTTTTGAAATGTCACTTTTAAATTATTCTTGTGTTACAGTTTCAAAGATTGCATTTTTTCCATTCTCTCTACTCTCTTCTGGAACTTGTTTTGGGTAGATATTAGAGTTCTGCAATTTATCATAGCTGTTCTATTATATTTATTGTATCTTCATCTCTCAGTTGTATGTTCTAGATTAATGACTCAGTGCTAACCTCCAATTTATTAATTATTTCTGCAATAGTTTCTAGTCAAATGCAAAATCTATTGCACTTTTAAAATTTCAATGACTGTATTTTTATCCCCAAATTTCATAAGTACTGTTTTCCTATTAACTTACTTTAATCCATTTCTTTCTTGAATTTAGAATAAACATGTATACTATAAAGTTAAATAATTTTTCAATAGAGAATTTATATTCTAAATGTTTTTAAGCTGTCTTTCTTAGAATCAGAAATTCTGAAATGAAGAAATTTATTTCTTCTCATTTAGAATTTGGGTTCCTAGATTGAAGTTTATTTAGGTGATAGGGTTTGATTTTATTTTTCTCTCTCTTTGTGATGATTTTTCCCTGTCCAGTGATATTACAGTTGGTGCTATATAAACCTGACCTGAAGTTATAAGGACATTTTGGCACTTTTGCTCCACAAAGTTATTGGAAGAATAAATCTTGGATTCAATCTCAAAGCTAACAGATAATTTTGTTCAGTTACTAACTTCTTTAGGCTTAAAGCTTATGGAAAGCTATAACTACAGGTGAAAATGGCAACAGGATTTGATTTTTTTTTAACATAATTTCACTTGAAACAGAGCTCCACATCAGGCTTTGTCTTCAAACTTTGAGTCAGTTTTTGTCTCTTTCAGGAGCTGCATCTTCAGATATTTACATTTCATGGGAGATGCATACTATACTCCTCATTGCCAATGCAAAGAAACTGACTTTTTAGTTTAGAAAACTATTTCATATTTTATCTGATGTTGTGTGTTTGGAATAAAGGAATCAAAAACTGAAAACTGAGCCACTGTGAACAAAAGTATTGGGTACTTTTGTCAAATTTCTTTTAGAATAATCTAAGAAAACAAATATATGCATACAGCCTTAAAACTTTATAATAAAAACTCATACAAGTTTTGAACAAGAAAATATCTTATTGTAGGTCACTTAGCTTATTATGGTATTAAATCTATTATATATAAATTCTAATATTTAGAAAGTATAATAGTGGTTTGAACTAAACCAATTATCCCATTAAAATTAGAAATGCTCTGAAGATTGTAATAAAGGAGATTTCTATGAGCCATAAAAATTCTGTAAGCTTCAAACTGTAAGAAACAGACTTTATATATCCAGAGTAAGTTATACATATTTTGTAAATATTCACTATCCATTTAAAAAATATTGTAAACAAACAGTTCTCAAATCTATTGAGATATAACATACTAACACAGTGTAAAAAAGCAGATGATACAGATTGAGAATAAAAAATAAATTTACATAAGGATTATCAAGGATGTTCTTTATTGAGCAGTCACTGATGTATGCATGTTATATAATATGATTCTTGTGTAGAGAGGAAATTTAAGCTAATGAGTAAAGAACTTGGTTCTGGAATCCAACAGGCCTGGATGTGAATCCAGGCTTGGACATTCACTAGATGTGTGGCTTTGGCTCAGAAATGTGGCAATTTTTAATCTCAGTTTCCTTATTTTTACTATAGGGATACTGGTTATATCTATTTACAAGAGTATTATAAAGGCTAAATGGGATCAAGTGTGTAAAGCACATAATGCTGGTACAAGATTAGAGCAAAAAAAATGTTATTTTGAAAAGTGAAGCAAATTAATAAACAATTTCTTTTCCTTTAACATGGTGGAAACCTCTACTAGCCTTTACACTTCTGAGTTTTAATAGCTATCTCCCTGTATCACTGGGTTCCTCAAGGAAAGAACATCTTTTCATCTTCATTACCCAGCACAGAGTATAGAACAGATAAATAAATGAAGGGAAAGCACAGACATATTCCTTTAGAGAGCTCTTAAATAGAAAACAAAATGTATTCACCAAAATATTGACATTTCCTGTACAGTCAAAACCACCATAGTACATTTTTTAGTGTAACAATGAAAGGCATTTTAAAGATCCTAAACTATCAAAAGAGGAAGGCTTTCCTGAAATGAGTTGTTAGGGCTAAAATACCTCTGAACCAATAACATCTCAAAGCAATCACTATAAACCTCAGGGCACTTCTGGGCTCCTCAAAGTGCTCAAAGATTTGGTATAGGTGATGACAATTTCATCCAAAGGTAAGGAGAATCTTTTCTCCTCACCATTTTCTTCTCCTTTTTCAGGCAGATGAAAATGTGTATGAAATCATCCTGTTTTTCTCACCCTCTCTCTCTTATCAACCTGACTCTCTGCTGTACAATCTTGAGTTGTCTGAACTCAAGTTCCAAATTCCATTTCTGCTTATTTGTTATACTCTTCACTGAAAAACCTTTGCTCAAATTGGGTCTCTGAAATGCATGACATAGACAATTTTCATGGTAAGAAAATCGCTAGCAAACATAGCCTTCTCTCACTTCTTAGGCAAGGCAGTTGCTGATATTAATGGAGCCAGTCATTTGCTTATTAGGGGTAAAATAGATTTTGTATTGATTGGTTTGACTCGGGATATGGTATTGCAATTAAGATTGCTAAAAAGAGCTATAGAATTAAACCCTGAGTTAAAACAAGCAGTGATGCAATGGCATACAGATATCTATACTCTGCTAAAATTCACAAGCAATTCCACAATATAGACAATGTTTCCAGTTCATTCTCAATAGGACTATACAGAGGAATGAAAGTGCACTTTAGATTATAAAAATCACATTTTACTCTTATATATATATATATATATATATATATTTAGAATCATTTATTCATCACCCATTAGCCTACCTCAAATCCTACTTCCTTTTCTAAAAGAAATGTGTTTTATCAGGTGCACTTCTCCCAAAACAACAACTTACACCCACAGTAGCACACACAGCCCAAATCTCTCTCAGAGCTGACTCTAGGGGTCTCCTGTTGCGCTATCCTCTGTTAAATAATATCATAGGGTCATAAGCTCACAGACCATGTCCCAGGGTCAGGGGGCAGGAGAAAATAATAAGCCACTCTTTTTCACTTGAATTCATTTGTATTTTGTCAGATATCAAGTATCAGCTGAATACTGTGTTCTCCGCTAAAAGAAACTATTTTTCATATTTCCAAAGATCAAAAATTACATTTTAAGAGACCAAAAAACAAACAAAACAAACAAACAACTCACCTAGATAGGAGCATACACCTGAACTGAAACTGCAACAATGCTGTCACTTTGTTATTTAGGGGTCAGGCTACCAGGCTCTAACCCTTTGAACCTTCCAAATTCCCCATGAAATCCCTGTGAGGCTGAGGTTTTCAGTCAAGTCTAATTTAACTATGAATATTTAGAGGAAACTGAAGACCGCCTCGCCTACTCAGGTAAAGTAGAGACCTGAGGCAATTACCAGAGTAATTCAAGCAGAAAAATTTCCTACTGAGGAAGAGATAATGTTTGCTTGAACTATTCAGATTGGCCATCTGTAATATTAAATTCATTAACTCGCTCCTTCACTCTGCCTATGAAAACACAGCCTTGCTACTATTAAAAATATACACACAAGGGATCTCAAATATGTGTTTGTGAGTTTGCAAAATACTCCACTGATTACTGGTAAAAGAAGTTCACATGTTTAATGAACTATAGTTCACAGGGAATTAGATGAGGCAGTCCCCAGAGGGGGCAGTAAAGATGGGGAAAAGAAGAATAAACCATAACAATAAGTTTTTCTGATTCTCTAAGATCTATCCCCCTATTCTAGTGACCTGCTGTAGATGAATCTTTTACACAAACACACACACAAAATTATACCATTCATCAGCTACCAGAAATCCATATTCAAATCATTCAATAAATCTAATGATTTAATAATTCTGATTATAAAAGAGTCAGTGATCCTTCAACTTTAAAGGCAATGGGCAGGCTTCTTCAAGCATAAAAGAATTTTACAGACCACAGTACTGATAAACCCTTTTTAAAACAATAAAAGAACCTTATTTAGTTCCACTGGTCTCTAGTCCAGTAGCTCCAGTTCAACTATTGCCACCCCCAACCCCTCAACACCTCACTGTTAGCAAAGCCACCTCCTGGAACTCATCACACTCAATTCTCTCCAGCTTCTTCCCCACCAACTAAACCCCCAATATCATGTTTTCTTACGCCGATGACCAAGACTGCAGACAGTATATATGGTTTGACACATCTTGATTAGGAGGAAGTTGGAAAGAGCCCCTATCTGGAAATAAGTATGGACACTCTGGAGAGAAACAAATTAAAAAGAATAGGTTCAGGTCATTCTAGGGGCAGAGGAGTCCATCGGACCCATTATTCACACAAAAAACAATGGATTAAATACCTTTAGATATAGAGAAGATTATAACAAGAAGTTACTTCCATCTGCTTAAGAGAGATTTGGGGGCAAGACCTCAAAATGGTGTTTACAGTATCACAAATTACATCAGTACTGAAAGTCATTTTGTGTCTGTTGGCATACAGACCAGTTTTAGGACTGGTAATACAACAGGGACTGACCAGAACTGTAATGATGACACTCAGCAATATGGGATTAATACTCCAAATATGCACATTATGAACCAACAGGCATATACATGTGATACTAACTATGGTTGCACCTATGATTGGTATCCAGTGCAAATAGGATAGTCTCAATATGACTTTGGAAGTATATGTAAATGTCTGTTGTTCAAAACTGCTCATCATATTGAATGTTATCACATAAAATATTTATTTTAAAAAGCAGAAATGACTGCAGTGTAGCAGTATTGTAATTCACTTTTTGGTTTTTAAGATGTAAATATCTCTACATTCCTGATACAAATTTAGTGTTTTGGTTTTTTTTTTGTACTAGAAGATACAGGTAGTATTTTTACAAAAGTTAATGTACAGTGTTTTAAAATATAATAATTCAATGCAATACCAAATAAAAAATATTTGAAGACCAAGTTAAGTGTAAATTGTGCTTTATTATATATATATATGACATCATGTAAAACTTTGTTTAAATGACCTGCATTTTTAAACTATAAAATAAAAATCCAACTAAATAAGAGATTACTCAAAAACACTCAGAAATGAAGCAACTGTAGTAATAAAACTGGTACTAAGCATTGAATCCATTTCAATTAAAGAAAACTAATAAAAAGTTGGAAATTACCATTATAAAATAAAATGCATTCTTGATACTATAGATAACAAAAAAATAAATAAATATTAGCGATCAAGGTTTGGGGTTCCTCAGAAGGTGTAGTAAGTATGCTATTTACAACATCTTACAAGCAGAAATTTACTGGGTGTCATGCTAAGTTGAAACAGGTAGCAAAAAGTGCACAATGAACCCAAGCTCTCAAATTTTTTCAGGGTTTTTTCCCCCATAACATAGTAGAGCTTTTTCAGAAACTAATATATATTATAATGAAGCAAAATTAAATATAATACGTCTTTTCCTAATATCCATGTAAATAATTATTTAATTAAATTACTTCTACGTATTCATCGCTATTCATCTATCTCTATTTTCCAACTGCATATATGCATTGAGAAATTATTAAAATAATGTTTATGTGATATTAACAATGGTTAATGGGAAGGTAGGATTTGGGTTAACTTTTTAAAATTTTAATCTTCATACTCCTCTGTATTGTTTTAAATTATTATACAGTTGACCCTTGAACAACCTGGGGGTTAGGGATGCCAACCCTCTGCATAGTTCAAAGTTTGTGTACAACTTGTAGTCAGCCCTCCACATGTGCGGTTCCTTTGTACCTGAGGTTTCGCCACATCCATTGTTCTGCATCCGTGGTTCAACCAACCTCGAAACGTGTAGTACTGTAGTATTTACTATTGAAAATAATCCATGTATAAGTGGACCCACATAGTTCAAATCCATGTTGTTCAGGGTCAACTGTAGTAAGAATCTTTCAGAAGGTATTTGCAACACTGGTTTTCATGAGAAGAGGAACTGGGTGATTGGGGAAAGTGGGTATGAGGAGACTGTTCACAATCTACCACTTGGTAATGTTAGAATTTGAATCTTGTGAATTTCTTAGTAACTGATAAAAGCAAATTAAGTTAATCTTATTTTAGTGATTTTTATCAAATTTACACACACGGATGGATTTAAAAAGCTAAAGTCATTAATACTCAAAATGAGTTGAAATTTGAGATCCAACTCTACTACAAAGATTCTATGGCTGTATTGATATGTGGATATATCAACATAAAGCCCTTGGAAGAACTTATTATAACATAAACCTCATGACTGATAAATGTGTAGAAACCTTGTTTTTCCATAAATGATATTATACAGTTATTCATCTCCATCCAGTTTGAAGATGATGCTCTGATTTTCCTTTCACTCAGCAGGCAAAGCAATGCCCAGTTCAAAATAAGATGCTTTTGCAACATGAAGATGCTGTAAATTGTTTAAAGAACTCTGCAAAACTCTTGTTCTTAGAAAGAAATATAAATGAGTCTGCCTGCTAAAGGGATACTTGGTGTGGGTAAGACAGAGTTAGAAGGTGATGACAGAAGTGAGTCAGCTGGACACAGAGTAGACAATAAAGAAGTATTAAAAGAAAAACAACCATATAAGGCCAGATTCATGTTCAATATAAAAAATTAAACACATTCCCACAAAACTCATTAACATTCCTCATAAAATAACCCAGGCTTGAAGTACCAAATTAACATATAACTGAGATCTAAGGAGATGACTCTCTAGTTTGAACCTTAGAATTTTAAGAAAACAATATATAAACAAAATAGTTTACATACCTCAGAATAGCTTTATACAATACGCTTTAAATAAATTTTCAAAAAAAATGCTACATTTACAAGCTCATTAGCAGATTTATAAAATCTAGGACAGTCATGAATCATGCCAATAAATCATAAATTAAAAATATTTTTGACTTACAAATCTTTCCCATGCACTTTAAGGAATACATCAGTGTTTTTTGGACAGATGTCATTTTGATTGAGTTTATAAGTCCTACTCTCTCATTTTAGTTCAAAGTTCTGATTTATAAATCCTAATTTGTTCTTTCTTTTATTGCTAGTTCAGTCTTTTGAAGTTCAAATTTTGTAATGAGCTACATGAGAGGTTACACAATACTTTCCCTGTCTTTTTTCCGAAGGAAAAAAAAAATCCACCTCTTTTCCTTTGCCCAGGTGCCAAGAGTAAGCAGTCTTGTTCAGCAGGATTTTCATTTAAAAGCACTAACAGATCATTTTTCTCCATAGAACCCACAGGATAAGAGGATAAAGTTCCCATTATTGGAAAGATATCTCTACCGAAGAAGAGCAAAATAAAGCCAGAATCTGTATTTATGCATACTACTCATTATCTGGCACCTATAATTTAGTTGTAAATCAATGTTCCTGAATGGGGTTAAGATGGAAATGTGTTTCTGGAAGTTTCAAACAAGCACTATTAAGAAGCCAGCACAATTCTAAAAATGATTAACTCTTGACTCAAGTTCAAGTTCTAATTCAGCAACATTTCCCTCCCTCAGCAATTCCTGCTCCATCAGGCTTCGGTAATTAAAGTTATGTTTAAATTCTGAAGTAGCAGTGTTCCAAAGGTGGGAAAATATGATCTCTTTCAGTAACATTTTAATAAAAGATATCAGAGATTAAAACCTTAGCATTGTTAGACATTGTATTAGAATTGAAAAAATATAATTTCATGGGAAATGATCTAAAAAAAATTTTGCATGGTAACAATATTGTAACATAATAAATTGAAATAATTTAAGCTCCCTAATCATTAATATTTTCAATGATTCAGTCCAAAAAAAATGAGAGAAAAACATTTTTTAAAAAATAGTAGGGCTTCCCTGGTGGCGCAGTGGTTGGGAGTCCGCCTGCCGATGCAGGGGACACGGGTTCGTGCCCCGGTCCGGGAAGATCCCACATGCCGCGGAGCGGCTGGGCCCGTGAGCCATGGCCGCTGAGCCTGCGCGTCTGTAGCCTGTGCTCCGCAAAGGGAGAGGCCGCAACAGTGAGAGGCCCGCGTACTGCAAAAAAAAAAAAAAAAAAAAAATATATATATATATATATATATATATATATATATATAAATAGTAAAATTACACCCATCATGGATGAAAGCTTAAAGTTCTTTGGATTTTGGAGACACAAATAATTTTTTCTTTAAAAATTAAAAACAAAAAGTAATTCAGTGTATGTAATTTGACTTTTTCTAGCAAGAAATTCTCTTTCTAAGTAACTGTAAAGGAATTTAGCTCTTTATTTCTAGCAAGCTCTCAACCTTTTACAGTCTTCTCTAAAAATGGTTTGTAAAATTGATTTTACAGTAGCTCTATTTTTAGTTATTTGAGAAACCTCCATACTCTTTTCCATAGTAGCTGCACCAATTTACATTTCCACCAACAGTGCACAAGGATTCCCTTTCTCACAAATCTCCACGGATAAGCTCATGTAAGATTTCTAGTGACTAACTCCTTTGGACAAACAAGAAACCAAACTGAAACAGCTAAGATTCTCTCAAAATGGAATCTAAATATATAAGTGATATTTCTTCATTATCTCAACATATGACAATAGATCTCATGTTAACATTACTTTAGTGACAAATCCCAGGATATCTGAAATTATCATTAAGACAAAAGGTAGCAGATGCTGCTTAAAGTAAAAAGCATTAGGTAAATTCTTACAAAAAAATACTACAATTGAGCAAGCATAAACTTTTTTATTCAAGTAATTTAAAAGCTTATTCATGTACCCAAATTTCAGATATATTCAGCAAAATAGTTCAGAGGAATTTTAATTCCCAAAAAATGGGATTAACATTTTGCAGAAACTTATAATAGAAATGAGGGGATAAAAACGCTCAAATTATTGTTTTCATTTCCTCAGTAAAAACTTACAAATTCACAAGTCTTAAAACATGCATCACTGTTATAAATTGATTCTTTTCTTTAAAACAAAATTAAAATAATGTTTCCTAGGAGACATATTTAAAACATCTTCCTATATTTTAACTTTTTGTATTTTTTTTTTTTTTACAACTAGAGGCCACTCTTTGCTCGTGAGATCAACATAAGCTAGTTTTCATATGAACCAGGAATATTCAAAATTGCTCTTTAATTGCCTTTAATGCGTCTAGTGACCTGAAAATTAATGTCTTTTGAGTATATTTTATTTATAACATTTTTCATGTATATTGTGCTTTAAAATAACAATGTTTATAAAGAAACATCATTTTCCAAAATGCTGGACAACTTTGTATGAATATTTTAAAGTGCTGTGGGTCAAGAACCACCAGAAGTTTCTCCATTATTCCATTTAAACAAAACTTATATGTCTTACAAGATTTTTAAAATTCTTGTTAATGGAAAACAAATATATGAATACAAAATCTAATTGAATGTGTTACTGGTTTTGATTAAAACATAAAAATATAATTTTTAAAGTCAATTTAATGACGTTGATTTAGTTATTTTTAAATTTCACCTCATAATCTTTATGTCAGTCAATGAGTTCCTATTTTACTTTAAAGTGGTTGTTGCTGATTGTCCCCAGCTTTATGAGCATAGACTCCAGGGCCAGACTATCTCAGTTTAAATCCTAGCCTTGCCACTTGCTGGCTCTGTTACCTTGGTCAAGTTACTACATTTTAGCTCATGCCTCTCTTTCTTCATCTATAAAATGTTGATGATAATAATAAAGCTTACTTCACAAAGTTGTTATGTGGAAATGAATCGATACAAAGTGAACAGTGCCTGGTATACAGTAGGTTCTACATAAGTGTTTAATTGTATTATTTCATTTTAAATTATCGATTGTGAAATTATCAAGCACTGAAAAGGGTTTTTGATAAAACAAACTAGCCCTCATTATTCCAATTAACAGTGCCCTTCATTGTATCACTTGAGAAAGTATGCATTTACCTCATACTGTCACTAATCAAAGAAATTTTAGATTTTCTCCTTTAGAGCTGCCTTTGGAGTCATTCCAAAGCCAAATAAGAAAATTAATCTCATTACTCTTAGTGCTGCAAACAGTATTTCTTAATTTGGTCATTCAGTGTAGTTAACAGACATAAACTTAAAATATTAATGCTAAGAACAATAATAACAAAACTCAAGTTTACTGAATATTTCATATGCCAAGTATAGCACTGAGTTTTAATTTCATTTGATTAACTTTGACCAATTTGGAAAAACGTTTTCATCCTCAGTGAATACAGATGCATATCACTGATCACTGGGGACATTCTGAAAAATATGACGAAAGCTTTGAAGGTGATTTCAGCATAAAAAGCCACAAAAGGTTTTGCATTATGATACAACTCAGGTCATAGGTGATCACTGGGGCTAAGAAAGGCACAACTCTCTGGATGGCATATATTATCTTATTTTGGTTAAAATAGATTGTCACATGATTTCAAAGTCATCAGTCATTAAGTACCTTTAATTAACAAGAAATTCATAACTAGCAATGAATAAAAAATTAAAATAACACATACTTAGTTTAGGCTACACTTTTCCTCTTATTTAATTGCTTCAGGGAGTTAGAAAAGCATGAGGGAATATGTGGCAATAAGATATGCTTTGTTCTAATGACTCTCAATGGACTATAATAATATGTTCTCTAAGTCTTTGGTTAAGTCCCCAAAGTAAATTTTTTAAGCCTCTATTACTCAGTGGTTAAATGGGGATGATATCCACCAAAAACAATGAATATAAAACACAGGATGCATTGCCTAACACATCATAATACATAATAAATAATAACTATTATTACTAAATGTTAGTTATTAACAGTCATAAAATTTGCATCTGAAAGAAAAGAATATCAAAACACAAAGATGTAAATTTTTTTTTCTTTTTTTTTTAAATGTATTCTAGACCTTCTTGGCCTTTAACTATTCGTTATGCCAAATGGAAAACTGAGGCAGTATAGTAGTAGTTATATCAAAAGAAAAAATATTATCTTTATGTACAAACTTTACTGACATGGCTATCAAGGCAAAACCTGACAAGGAAAAATTAGTTGACAGCAATAGCGAGAAAAAGACAGAAATCTTATTAAGATTTGTATACAGAAACAAATAATATAAAGTTACAGGAATGGTTTGAAGTAACATTTTCCCCCTCATTAATGTCCCTTTGTACTGTATGATTGCTCTTATTTATTCTTTGGTCACTTAAACAAGACCAAAACTCATTCACATATAGTACAGCTGCAGCTTTTAGACAGTCTCATTTTTTGTGCTTGAAAAATGAAAATATCTGAAAACGCAGTAAAAGCACTCTGCAACACTAAAGTAAAATTACAGTGCTAGTCTTAAGGTTATCATAATAGAGCAAACAATAGCTCATAAAAAAGATTTGTGGCCATGGCATAAAACTTATCAAACGCCACAATTGTTCTCTGAGAGCTACATAAGCCAAACTTAAGAAATACTATGGCATTTTTGTAACTCTAGAAGCAGCAAAAGTTCATCACAAAGAATAAGGATGCTAAAATGCTAAGGTGATCAGCTTTCTCCATCTCTCGGGGTAATTATTAGAATAATACGCTCCAACCAGAGGTCACATATTGCCTAATGAAATAGTTCATCTGAAGAGAGGGTACAGTAATTCTTACCAGCTGAAGGACAGCAGATAGCATAGTCTTAAACCAATGTAATGACTGCAGCCTCACAGTGCTGTGTGGCGATGGGTACTTTCCACAGTGCAGGCTGGACAGTCCAGTACGTAGTGAGTGCCCAACAGTTAGTCAAAGGATAAATGAGCTGTATTAATATGAGTTACCTTTGAAAAGAAACCAAGGTAGATTTCAAGGATATCAAAACCAATAAATCCAACATTTCAAAAAGATCTTCTTAGTGTCGCCTCATGACAGACTCACAAGTAGAAGGAAAGTCACATCCTCAACTCTAACTTCAATCTTTTGTAACTGAAAAAACAGATATCTGAGGTTATGTGAGCACTAAGGACACCAAAGAAACTTGAGGACAAAACCAAGCTGTACATTTCCTAACTTCAAGTTCAGTGTTGTTCTGGCTGCTAAATCTGATTTTTTTTTTTTTTTTTTTTTTTTTTTGCGGTACGCGGGTCTCTCACTGTTGTGGCCTCTCCCGTTGCGGAGCACAGGCTCCGGACATGCAGGCCCAGCGGCCATGGCTCACGGGCCCAGCTGCCCCGCGGCATGTGGGATCTTCCCGGACCGGGGCACGAACCCGTGTCGCCTGCATCGGCAGGCGGACCCTCAACCACTGCGCCACCGGGGAAGCCCCAAAATCTGATACTATTTACACAAAAGTTATGATATTGGATCTTTGTGACCTGCTCTCTCTGTGCTCGCATCAATAACAATAGTACTCTACGAAATGAAGAGGATGATACCTCACAACCTTATCATGGGATTCAACCACTCTTTCCATTTCCTCATCTCAAACCCAGGCAGACAATAAATAGTTCTCTAGTTCATAGATGAGGAGATCTATTGAACTGTTAAAATATGTGACAAATTGGATCTTTGTTCATATTTTCATTCTCTGAAGTACTGGATTTTGAAGCATCTGACCCAGAGAAATTAAGTAAATGTAATCCCTTCAGACTGTTTTCCCCTTCTTCCTTGCCAGCACAGATATAAGTTTCACAAATCTTTACATAAATTTCAAAACATTTATGTACATTTGAACCATTTGGAAAAGTGGAACTTAGGATATTTATCACACCATGTCATATTAATTTGTTTAACATGTACCCTGTACTACATGTGTATGAAATCTGAAGATGGCTAGAGTAGGAATAAATAGATCAATTAATTCAAATGCTGTTATTTTAATTAGATGCTAATATATTTAAGATCTTATTATTAACATTAATTTCCTAAGTCTACCTAAAAACAAAATGTGTTTTTTATCCACTGACTTATTTATATTAAAATGTAATCTATACAAAAAGATGCTAAAATTTCCAACTATAAACTGAAACCAATAGTTAAGGTTTTCATGTTCACGTGAACTATTATTTCTGTGACTATATAGTTATGCTCCAAGGACTAATTCTGCTATCTACAAAGCTGAAATAAAGAGTAGGAAAAAAAAAGTTGAACTCTTTCAGTGGGTTCATGGTACATAAGAATGATGCTTTTCATTTAAATTTCAAACCACAAGGTTTTCTTGTTAGTGTGGTGCCTGGATATATACAGGTTTTGAGAATAGGCACTTAAAAAAATCATCTATCATCTCCTGGTTAGAACAGTTTGTTTGGAAAATGTTACCTCTATATTATTAGTGCTAAAATAGAGACAATAAATTCACATGCTCTAATGTAAACAAGTACCATACCAAATATTTTAGGAGACACTTATTCTAGAAAGTGTATCTTGTGGATGATTCTAGGAACCTGCATTCTCATCTTAGTTCTATCCTCTCACCCTGAACTTCATTTTTTTTCTGTAGTCAGGTAGGTTAGACCAGATGCTCTCCAATGTCCATTCCAGCTCTTTCTGAAACACATAAATACTATAAAAGGCAGTTTTGAATCGTGGAAAAACAGCTTGGTTTCATGAGATCTAGAGTCTGTTCTTGGTACTTGTAGTAGTTTTATGACTTTGAACAAATTTCCTATCTCTAAATTTCAGTTTTCTCATCTGTAAAGCAGGGTTACCATTATCTGTTATCTACTTCAAGTGCTCATTCTGGTGAACAAGATTTTGAAGGTAATATATTAAAACATTAAAAGATGTTAAGATGCCACCATAATGAACTGGAAAGGATTAATGTTTATTGCATTAGGTTGGATTGACTAATGTCAGAATTTATTCTAGCATTTGAATTCTATGAGACAATGAAAATGTGCTGGAAACACAGAACCAAAGATTTTTATTTGTAATGTGCCTTTCTGTGTATTTAGGACATAACCCCTAGTTTATAATTCTAAGTTAAAAGATTTCAAAGATTTTTAAGTGTTTCTACAAACTTACATGTTCATGATGGGAAATTATTATATTTAAAATCCATGAAACGTTGGTTGAAGTCATAATGTGAGAAACGTATACGTAAAAGGATATCTATTTTCAAATATACTTGAATGTTTAGATGTTGACAAATAATTGATTTAAAGTATGGCCCTGTAACTGTATGCTCTATGGCACCTTGCATGTAATCTTGATTACACCCATTTCATTTTCTTATTGTAAGTTTCAAATTCCACTGAGCTTACATCATGAACTTTGATAGATGAGCTAGACTGTTGTGTCTGTCTGGGCAGGTGTGAGATAAATTGCTGGGCAGGCTATGATCTTTGGACAAATTACTCTCCTTGACTACAATATATATCGATGAGATGTGTCAGTGTTCATATACACACTTGTCAGTTGAGTTACCCAGGTGATGAAAATACAAGTTAAAGGAACGTCAAAATGAAGGGGAAAAAATTCACTGTGTCATAGGAAATTAGTAAAAGAACCATCACCCTAAGCTAGAAATATGATGAGGTAAAACCTCTGGTAGGTTTGATAGGGGAAAAAATTCAAACCACTTAGTCAAGTCTAAGTAATTCTATTTTTTCATCTCCATTCAAAATTAGTTTTACTTAATACAAATGAAAGTGAACATGACAATAATTCAGGGTGTTTTAAGTGGGGAGGAGCAGGTAAAAGGTTTATAATTTCAATTCAATAAATTTTGACCATTCATTCAAACTAAAAACTGATTTGTTATTGTTTTGAGTTTAATACAAAGAAAAAAAAACATTGATTCATTAGCTTTATTAAAGAGATCTTTAGACTATATGAATATTTTATTCAGAATCTTTTCTGCAGATGTATCATCTATGCCTTAGGAGTAAGGCACTGTTCTAGGCACTGAGGATTAATGTGTAAGATTAAAAAAAAAAGACAAATGTGTCTTCCTTAATGAAGCTTGCTTTGTATAAAATAGTCTGTGCATGTTTCTGCTGCTTAATGAGAGCATTAATCAATCTTGTATTCAAGATATAGAATATTAGACATGCCATACTCAAAACATATCTATATCTAAGAAAAAAGCAAATTTCAGGAGGAAGCCAGATGATTCCCAGTAATTTTGTGTTTGACCAGACTAACTCCTAACTGATATCATTGTACTCCCTAAAACCTAAAAATGTCCTCCATTAGATGATGATTTTTCAGACTAGTGAACTAATGTAGATATACAAAGACATAATTATGAGAATGAGTGTTTAGAGAGAGAACTGGAAGCTACCAGAAAATACTATAACAGACAAGAGTAAAAAATATAAGAAATTGTCTAAAATCTGCTTTATCTATCCCCAATTGTTATTGCTCAACAAATTGTGCACTTCTATACACCCATTTTGCTTCTCCCAGACAGAACTTATTTCTAAATGCTGAGGAACAATCTAATCTTAAAAGGAGGCTCACTATCCCAAGAAAATACATCATGCAAATAACACTTTACTATCTATGTAGATTCTTTAGGTCTGATACTCGTCAAAAAAATAAGCTATTTTTCTACTTTTTTCTGAAAATTGGGTATTCTTTAATATTACAACTATCATCACCCCAAATTAACAAATTTCAGATTCAAAAGTTTTATATATATATAAAAATAGTTATATATATATATATATAAAGTCTTATATATACATAATAATTTATTTCAGTAACTATAAAAGTTTCCAATCTTCTGATAATTTTACTTTTAAAAGAAGCTTTGAGCTTCATCTTAGTTATGTCAAGATTTCCAAGTATTAGATTCTTCATAAAACTCTCAAAATATTTTTTATAAGGAAGAATTTTATTTTAATACTATGCTACTTTTTCATAACAAGTAACAGAACAATTAACTTTCTTTTCCTAATTAATATAAAAGTTTAGAAAGGAATAATATTTTTGAAATTGTAAGAGAATCTGATATATAATAAAAACAAGGACTTTGCTTGAGAACAGTAATTTATTTTCAAGTATGAAGAAAGTGGATTCTAGCATTACACAAAAAGTAGCAGAAGATATATACCCTCTTTACCATCCTTGGTAATCTGTGCTCCTTTCATCTAGATAGATAAATAAAATGAAAAAGTCTCTCTTTTATTCTGATCCTCATGAAAATTTCTTATACCACTAAGGTTACAGAAAACTGTGGTATCATTTGGCATTATTTGTCTTGGTGATAATCAAGAATAATATAACTGTTTCTGTTATACAAAGTACCCCAAAATGAAGACACAACATCTTTTGGAATGCTTTCAAAGGGTCTCATATGGTATTGTGGTGATTTTTTAGTCACTACAAGATTAATATTGTATGTCATCTTGATCCAGGTAGACCCTACTCATAGCCCAAATTTGTGTTTGGCAGTACACAGATAAAAACTGAATTCAGTTTCCTTGGAAACATGCTGACTTACAGAGAATTAAAAGACAAAGAACCCACATGCTACATATAAAAATTGAACTCCTGTTTGGTTAGCTAGTTGGGTGGGATAGAGCAATCTCAAGATCAAAGTTATTTTCATAGAATAATGAATTCATCTACTTTATTCTTAAGAGTGTCTTAAGCTTCTAAGGAAGACTTTAGTCGCTAAATTTGCTATTTAAAGTATTCAATCAATTCCATTGTACAAAATTGAATGTTTGCTATTTTTTAAAATTACATAAAACTGAACTTATCAGTGAGACCTACTGATGTCCACACAATTTTCTCTATAGTGATCCAATAACTAGAAAGGCAAGCAATAGGAAGTCAAAGAAATTTGAGAAAGCATGAAATAGACTATCTGTTGCTAATTATCAAGAAGGAATAAACACTTTATTAAGCATACCCCTACCACATGCAAGGGATGAAACGGCCTGGTTTTAGAAATTGAAACAAAACTTTGAATTTTCCTTTAAATGCTATGATGATGAGATAACCCATAAAGAAAAATCATATAATTACAGGGAAATATTAATTTTTCCATTGACTCTTTCTTTCATGGTCAAACTTTGGGGGAATAAAAATATTAAAGGCTCTATCAGTAAATATACAATATTAACTAAAATTTATTATTTACTATGATGCAGCATATGATCTTCAAAACAACCATAGCTGGTAGATACTATTATTATCACCAATTTACAGATAAAGCAGCAAGGATTTTGAGAGTTTAACTAAATTTCTTAAAGTGGCACAGTACTAATAGTGGACCTAGGATTAAAATTACATCTGTGTCCAGATCCTTATCATCCACACTCTTCAGCCTTAGCTTTGTAAATATAGAATATAGCAGACATAAATGTGTGTGTGTAGACCTAGAATCTTTATTTAAATAGAATAAGGAAAATAATAATCTCTGAAAAATCATTATTGTAAGATACTCTGGGAAACATTGCTTTGACGATTTTGAAGTTACAAGAAGGCAGATGTGCAACTCTATTTTAAAGATAATAGTAATATATTCAATTCAAATTACAATGAATTTTCAAAATCAAAACTGGACATATTCATACATTTTCTAGTGTCTATTTTCTTTATTTTTGCATGTTAGAAATGATATATATCTAAATCAATTATGAAACCATAAGAAGCACTTCTGAGTTTAGAGAACTTCTGATTGTTGTTCCTTGTTTTGCAGAGAAGAAACAAAGCTATCATACTCAGTTTCTACCCTGTTGCATATTTTATGTATTAATCTACAACATTTTCCTTTTTTCTCAATGCCAACTAACCACAATCTCTATTTGAACAGAAGAAAGCAAGGCAAGAGAGCACCAGAGTTTCAATCTAATATTTCAGAAGAATGTTTTGTTCTCAATAGCAAGCTTCTCTTCTGGTTTTGTTTGTTTTCTTTGCTTTGTACAATGCATTTAAAAATCTATTGACTAGAAAATTAATAGCATATGTTGGTTGTACAGAGTCATATGACTCTTAACTCGCTGAAGGATTTGTATACTAATATTTAATAGAAAGGTAAGACTGTGATAAACAAGAACCTGAAGATATCATAGAGATTTAGCTGGGTGCTAAGAAATGGACTGGAAACATTTCAAATGCATAATGGTAAAGTTAATCTCCATTATTGAAGAGATAAAAACATATTTATACCTTAAAAAAATCTAGTGGGTTGTGGTAAAGGACTTATATAAATTCTTAACAATTTGTGGACCCCTATTTCTGTTATGTTGTTCCTGTAAATCCCAAGTGACTGCTGCTGTCCTATCTTTAAATAATAGCTATCCTCTAAACTCTTTTTTCTCTGGCTTAGCTGTGATAAGAACCTCTCTAAAATGAATTAAAGTGAAACCAACCAGTCACTTCCCACAAAGGCTCATGCTAGTAGATTGTATCATTTAATCATTAAATGCTATAGGTTTGTTCAAGCCCATAACATTGAATAAAAAGACTTAAATCATATGACAAATATTTGACATAAGCTGCTTTCTTATATTGCCCTTGAAAGTTATTTTGCTGTGCCCATTATACTCAAAACAACAGTGTTGTTGGTGGTTGTGTCACTATGCTTAGTCACTGATTCAATAATTTTCTTTAATTATGGAGAGAAATCCTATTTAGCTAAAGGCAGTGTAATTTTGAATTAGTTAAATGTACGAATTGTACAATATGTTAAAGAAATATTTTCCAGGAATAAAAGAAGAGAACACATTTAATACTAAAAGGCTATATAAACTATGTTACAAACATTGTATAACTTCTACCACTAATTTTTAACTTACATTCCCAACAATCCTGCTGATGTCATCCATATTTTAGAGATGAGGAGATAAATTCAGAAAAATTAGGTAACCTAGACAGAATCACTCAGCTAGCATGAAATAGAGCCAGGATTTGAATAGAGGATGCTCTCTTTCCAACAGCCCAGACATTTTCATCTATACCATGTTGCAACACCCACTCTCTCATAAATGTGCCCTTTTGTAGTGCATCTGTCAGGTAATCTGGAGGTCAAGTTTCTTTGATAAGAGAAGAGAAAAGGTTTCACATAAAGCAAACCTAAGAAACGTAAGTCCTCTAGGGTAAAGTAATGTTTAGAGAGGAGAATTCTTCCCTGAAATCAGAAGGGTTAGAGACAACACTGAAATGAGTTCCAGAAATCAAAGATTATTTCAGGGGGATAATAGGACTGAATCTTACTGAAAAATGGCAAGCATCTGACTTGACAGTAAATAAAATGATACAGGGATACTAAATGCACAGAGTTGTACATCCGTCTCCACAATTCAGTTTTAGAGCATTTTCAACATCCCCCCCGCCCATAGCTCCCTGCAGTCCCATTCGTAATCAGTCCTGCTCCCTCACCAGCCCTAGGAAACCTCTGCTTTCTTTCTCTATAAATTTTTTTCTTTGAAACTTCATATAAATACAATCATACAACATGTAACCTTTTGCATCTGGCTTCTTTCATTTAGCATAATGTTTTGGAGGTTCATTCATGTTGAAGCCATATATCAGTATTTCATTCTCTTTATACTGAATAGTATTGACTTACATGTATATACCACATTTTATTTATCCGCTTGCCAAACTGATGGAAATCCGAATTGTTCGTAGTGTCAGGCTATTCTGAATAATGCTGCTATGAATATTCATGTTCATGTCTTTCTGTGAATGTAGTTTTCATTTTAAGGGAGTAGATTCCTAGTAGTGAAATTATTGGGTCATAAGGTAATCTTATGTTTAACTTTTTAAGAAACTACCAAATTGCTTTCCAAAGCAGCTATGCTATTGTACATTGAGAGAACTTTATCTTCATCATTAAATATATAAAACTTATGTGTTACTATAAATAGTAGACCTCTTTTGAATATCGAAAATTCAGGTGCTAAGCATACTGTTATGGACTACATGATTTGTTCCTCCAAAATGTATGTATTGAAGCCTTAACCCACAGTGTGCCTGTATTTGGAGATGGGGTTTGTAAGGAAGTAATTAGGTTAAATGAGGTCATAAGCTTGGGGTCTGGGTTAGATGGATTAGTGTCCTTACAAGAAAAGACAGCAAACCACCAACAAAATGAAAGGACAACCTACTGAATGAGAGAAAATATTTGCAAATCATTTTTCTGATAAAGGGATAATATCCAAAATATACAAGGAACTCATATAACTCAATAGCAAAAAGAACAAAAAATCTTCAAAGAAGACCTATAGATGGCCAAAAGGTACATGAAAAAGTGTTAAACAATACTAATCATCAAGGAAATGCAAACCAAACCAACAATTAGATGTCACATCACATCTCTTAGAATGGCTATAATCAAAAAGACAAAAAATAACAAATGTTGGTGAGGATGTGGACAACAGAAAACCCTTGTGCATTTTTGGTTAGAATATAAATTAGTGCAGCTACTATGGAAAACAGTACGGAGGTTCCTCAAAAAATTAAAATTAGAACTACCATATAATCCAGCAATTCCACTTCTGGTTATTTATACAAAGGAAAAAATCCCACTAATTTGAAAAGATAATGCACCCCCAAGTTCTTTGCAGCATTATTTATAATAACCAAGACATGGAAACAACCTAGATATCCAGCAATGGATGAATAGATAAAGAAGATGTGATATGTATACATAATGGAGAATTACTTGACCATAAAAAGAAGGAAACCTTGCCATTTGTGACACCATAAATGGACCTCAAGGGCATCATGCTAAATGAAATAAGTCAGGAAAAAAAAAGATAAATGCCATATAAGCTCACTTATATGCAGAATCTCAAAAAACAAACACATACACACGCAAAATGAGTCCATGGATACAGGGAGCAGATTGGTGGTAGCTTGAGGCAGGGGTGGGGGTGGACAAATTGGGTGAAGGAAGTCAGAAGGCACACATTTCTAGTTATAAAATGAATAAATCATGGGAATGTAATGTACAGCATGATGACTTATAGTCAACAACATTGTATTGCATACTTGAAAGTAGCTAGGAGAGTGGATCTTGAAAAAAAATTGTAACTATGTATGGTGATGGGTGTTAACTGGACTTACTGTGGTAATCATTTAACAACATTAAAATATCAAGTATCAAGTATCAAATAACAAGTATCAAATCATTATACTGTATATCTGAAACTAATAAAATGTTATGTCAATTATACCTTAATTTAAAAAAATAAATAAAAGAGAGAGACACCAGAAAGCTTACTTCTTTTCTTTCTCAACGTGCATGTACTGAGGAAAGACCATGTGAGCACACAGTGAGAAGGGGAAATCCAATCCAAGAAGGAAAGTTCTTGCTGGAGAACTTGATCTTCCACTCCCCAGCCTCCAAAACTGTGAGACAATATCTGTTGTTTAAGCCACCCAGTCTGTGGTATTTTGTTATTGCCGCCCGAGCAGACTAATACATATACCAACAATTATTCATGGCCACTAAAGGGATAGTTGAGAGCTTGGCGGGTATCTGAGTTCCAGGGAAGAATCATTCTTCACTGAAGGCCTCTGAAACAGCCAGTGGAGGTTTGGAGTCTGGAAATTCTTCAGAAATATGAGTAACTAGACTATATCATATGTTTTCTTTGTTATGTTTCTTTCATAGAGCTGTCTTAAGTATAAAGAATTGCAAGCAATTTTGGATTGAAGAGATGGTGGTACTGAGGTTGGAGGACAGAATATAGTGAGTTAAAAGACTGTAAAATAAATTGCTGCTGCCATAACCACAGTTGTGGTCCATCTGTAGTTTTTTTTTTAGAAATTATCTTGTTTTCACAGGCATCCAACTCACTAATTATATGCAAACAATAAGAATCAAACTTCTGCCAAAAGAATTAGCTCTGTAGCCAACAGCAACTTACTTTGGCAGGACAGATGTATTCACTAGCATTAAAAACACTTAATACATTTTTATTCCTGAATTAAATACTTGTAACTAGTCTCCAAAAGGGACAACTGAAGATATGAAAAGAGAAGACAAGTAACCCTAGGCAAAATATTTTATTCTTATTAGAAAAATAAAGCTGAACCTCATTATTTTAGGAGTTAGAATTTATAAAGAGAAAAAATAATACTTTTATTTAAGCTGCACAGCTTTCATGAAATACAATAAGACTTAGTAATGATGGTTCTGAAATAAAAAGTGTTTGGATTTAAGAAAAGTTCTCTGGAGTACATATGGATTGGACTAGATATCCAAGAGTAGAATTAAAAGAATCAGTTGAAGTGAATATTTTGTTTGGAAGCATTTTCTGGCAAAGTATAAAAGTCTAAAATGTATGTGACACTGGCATATATTCAAAAGTAAAGTATTCTTTATAATTCATAATGATTAAAGCACAGAAGTAAGGAAAAGAAAATTATCTGAATTTTAGAATTCTTCATTTGAATTGTCGCCAAAAAAAGTACTATGGTTCCAAACTCTCATTCAGCTGTTTATTTTAAATATGAGTAATACCTAGCTTTAAAAAATAGTTTTTACATATTGGGCACACTCATACCATGAACTTTTACATACATTATCTAAGTTATTTATGTCATAGATCCTCCCTAAGGATCCTACTATGTCTGCATATTTTTGCCCATTTTTTACAAGGGCAAACGATGAGGGAAAAAAAGGGAAAAGAGGAAACCAGGAGAAATCGTCACCATTCTCTAGTCATAACACAATGGATGTGGAATGAAGATAAAATGGAGCCTGTTATAAATGTTGGTAATTCTTCTGCCCCACTCCACCCTCTCCATGCTTTAATTGTGCTGTCTCTGAGAAAAGTACCTAAAGCAAATATGTTACACCTCCAGTCATGTGAACTGGGATATGACAACCCAGCACGAGAAAGACAAAATGGAAAGACAGAACATGACTTTAGTACACACCACTCTCTGCTGAATGTTATTACAAAGCTCTGCTGGCGGTACACCAGATCTAGACCAAATCAACATTGTAAAGTAACTGCTTTGTCTATGATTGCTCTAAGGGAAATCCATAGTCAATAAATACAGAGCACTAAGAAGTGCAAGAAATGAGAGCTGCTGCCTAGAAACTTTTTTTTTTTGCCATGATGCCATAGTAACTGTTAAAGAAGTCCTCTGTGGACAGTAATCAAAGTGCTGCTAAGGCTCATCTCACTCAGACACTTCTTACATTTATACAGGGCTCCAGGTGTAAAGCCCTTCACAAACATTACCTGGAACCATTGTGCTTCCCGGTGAACTGTGCTTCCTTCTAACGCTTAAGTAGTAAACATATCAAGCAAAAGTTGCCTATTAGATTTTAATCCTCACAAACAATTCATGGTTATATTTTCCAGTCCTCTTTCTAAGAGAATCTTTTGAAAATTGCAACATGAAATTCAGAGATTCAAAGTGAATTCAATTACCACTAAGACAAAATAGTGGGAAAATAATCTGACTACAATAGTCATGGTCCAGAAAAAAGTTAAAGACATCTGTATCTAATGAAGACCTCCCAACTGAGGAATTAAATGAACTTATATCCCTGTCTTTTTGCATAAAGTTTATTTTTGAGAGCTTAAACAATACTGTAAAGAAGGGTATCTCCTTTCCCTTATATTATACATGCCAGACTTATAGAAACAATTTTCAAGGTGCACATGCTATATCACATTTAATAATAACATATTTATGGGTCTGCCTTTTTGAATTTTCAGTAATTGGAAAGTAAAATTCATATTCAAAATAACCTTAGGTATCATTTGCCTTAAACAGCAAAACATATTAACATAAATTTTGAAGATTTTTAATGAACGTTTTATAGAACTAAATACTTTGCATTTTAACTATTATGTAACATAAAATATATATGTAATGTAATAATTACAGCTTTTAAGGAGACTTGAAGTGGAGGAACATGTTTTCATTTTATATGGATATGTGTGTGTTTATGTGTACAACTATATTTATGATCTTCTTCAGAAAATGTTTAATAAAAGAATAGAATCACACATTATTGGCAATACAGGAAACCAAATTATTTCATATAAGATTAATCCATAGCTATGGATTAGAAGTTGATTACACTGTAAGAACTTTTCTGTAGATAAAATTATAAATTATTTACTTTGAGCTATCTTTTGAAACAAAATCTGTTCAAAGATACAGAAAACAATATTAGCATCTATTTATAGTGTCCTTTCACTGCAGAGTTCAAAAAGCCTTATTTTATATTAGCTCATTCAATCTAATAGAATTTTTATTGTTTTTTTTTCTGGAATAGAGAAAGTTCCTGAAAATCATTATGATAGAGGATCTCATTTTTATGTGTTTATAAGACATCTGAGATTATGTGTAATAATAATAGATGTTAACCCCAGTGTATAGACTGTATTGCAAAGGAGAGCCTTATCCTTAAACTTTACACTAGTATTTCCCTGAATATGTTCCATGAAAAACTAGTTCCATTTTGGAAATACCAGTCTCAACAAAGTTAAACAGACATCTTTTTTTGTGTGTGTGTGGTACGCGGGCCTCTCACTGTTGTGGCCTCTCCCGTTGCGGAGCACAGGCTCTGGACGCGCAGGCTCAGCAGCCATGGCTCACGGGCCCAGCCGCTCCGCGGCATGTGGGATCTTCCCGGACGGGGGCACGAACCCGTGTCCCCTGCATCGGCAGGCGGACTGTCAACCACTGCGCCACCAGGGAAGCCCCTAAACAGACATCTTTATGTCACAGCTTTTCAAAGTCTCTAATTTAATAATATGTTTTATGATTATCTTAACAGTGCAGTTTATGATATGCAGCCTTTTCAAAAATTAATTGATTCTAGATTCACTTCCTTTTTTCCCTCAGAGAGTCTGATGTGATTATTGTACTACTTTCTACTTTGAGAAAGTAACTGTAGACTTCATGATTGGAAATTTTAGAAGTAACTATGATAACATTGCCATGATTCACAAATTTCATTGTAAAAGAAAAAAGATAATGCTATAAGAAAAAAAACATAAGTAAAATGCTGTAATGATGAAGTTGAGCTGGCTATATGATTTTTAAAAAATACATATTTTCTAGTTTTACCCATTTAAATTCTAAAAGTAATATTACCCCATGAGCAATGAGCACTTTAGTGACCAGGTAATGTACACTACTACCATTCTCCACTAAAAAGAACCAGGAATCATTGGAGAAATGGGTTTTTCCAGATCTTGGGCAGGGAAGGTACAAAGTAAGTCTGGAAAATTTTGTGCAAAAAAGCAAGGAAGCTGTCAAAGATTAATGGGGTCATGTCAAAAAATTTTAGGCCAAATCTGGAAAGAGTTCCCTGTATCAAAGTTGTGAAAATCTGAGCTTCTAATACAAATGATTTTAATTGATGGAGATACACTGATTCTAAGAAAACTGATTAATAATATAAAAACACTTAAAAGGGAGGAAACCAAAAACATTTATTATTACCATGTGAGGCAGCTATTAAACCAAGTTCATAAATATTTGTTATTAGAGAAAAAGAATTAGGCATGTGACCTGCCTTTCCACAAAAACTGTATTTCAAGATAGCCAAATAGTTTGACTTTACAGAAGAATATCAGCTAATAAAGGCAAAATAAATGGTAAAATTAGAAAATCACCATCTTACAATTTTTAGTAAAACTAGTGACTTAGGCAGGAAATATCAATTATTATTAAAACTAGTAGGTAAAATGTTAATGGATATAATTTGTGCTTATCACCACTATTTCTGCTTTTCCACTGTCAAGACGCATAGTAGTAAAGCCTTTCCCTGTCTCCTTGAAATTAGACATAGCCATGTGATTTGCTTTAGCCAATGATAAATGAATAGCAGCAAGATAGGCAAAAATATTTAAGAGCTACAACATTCTTGTCAATTGCACTCTTTCCCGACCTTGGTGATTGTAACAAGTGCAACTGATATGGAGATGTAAATCTGAGTTGTCATACAGTGAAAGTTGCAGGCTTTGAATAAATAAGATTTTTTTTTTTTTTTGGTCATTTTAAGCCACTGAGATTTTGGAATTCATTGTTACTGCAGTGTAACCTAGTCTTTCAGGACTATTAAAATGGGGAACTGAACATTTGATTGTGCTAAAGTAACTTCACAGATATGATTTTCTGGTAACAGGGGAAAATATAACTGTATAATAGAGAGATCAGATTATTACCTTCATCATCAGTATTCAATCTTGGAATTACTGATGATGTGGCAACCAGGAAAAATGTGTCTCTGATGGAATGCACTACAATGTATATATCATCTATGCTGCAATCTAGCCAAATGGGCTTAATATTAATGTATAATCAGGCCTTTAACTTCCAGTTTACAGGATATGAGAGGACAGAAGAATGTGCTAAATGACACTACAAATCCAGAAGATAAACTAATAATCTGGACATTCACCAGATCAGTGTTATTAAAAAAAAACAAAAAGGACAACTCTACATAAAGACGCTTAATCCACTTCAATGTGTAGTCCCAAATTGAATCCAGGTTTAGACAAGCTAGCTGTAGAATGTATATGGAAGATAATTAGGGATATTTGAATATGAAATAGATATTAGATAACATTGGAGGATTGCTAGTAATTCTGGTAGGTATGACATTATTTTGAGTACTTAGGAACATGCCCTTGTATTTTAAATATTAATTCTGAAGTATTTAGAAATGAAGTCACTTACTTTTATATATATCAACATATTAAAAATGTCTTTAAAATGTGTTAATATAAGTTTGACACTTGGTGACATAAGCATCATTTTAAAGATTCTGAACATAAAAATATGAAATGAACTTAAGCAAAGTTAAAAAAGGCAAAAACAAAAAGTTAAATAGCTAATTTATATCTGTGTTTATAATTACATGTAAATTAGTTTTAAGCTAGACTTCTAGTTAAAAGTTCTACAAATTTAACAAATATTTGTTACTTTATAGTGGATTCTCTTTCTCCACAACCTTCTATTTTCTTCATTTAATCTTTGTCAGACCATTGAACCAATTACTACTCAGAGGAGTTAGCTTTACTGTCTGATGCTGTTTACTGCCAAATGAAAATCGATAGAATCACCCATCATTGGTTGGTTTTGGAACACTGCTCGCACCGTCTTGGGAACTTTCTTCCTTTTACCAATAATACGATGCAACATGAAGTGCTATTTATCAGCTGACTCCCATCCTTCAGTCTAATTCCCACCAACATTACTCCTGCTCTCTGGTTTCCAGTGTCATAGCCTCTCTTCATTTCCTAGAATAAGCTGCACTCCCACTTTCCTCTAAGACTTTAGTCATATAGGTTTCTCTGCCTGACTCTTTTTCTTCTCCCTATTTAACTAGGTAATTCTTGCAGACACCTTAGGTCAAAAACTCAAAAATTACTTTTCTAGAAAAAATTTCCCAGGTATCCCAGACTAGGTCAGTACTTCCCATAGCCCTACTTATATTCTAATAGTACTCTATGCTTTCTCTCAGACTCTTAGTATAGTGTATATTTAGACCTATATTTTTATGATCTCTATCTCCCATAGACTCTCAGCAGCATGAGGACAACAATCATTCCTTTTTTGTTTACTGCTGTATCCTTTGCAACTATCCTAGCACTGTTTTGTGTTTTGTATTTAATAAAGATTTGTGTAATGGCTTTTAATAAAGATTTCTGCAATTTTTTTTTTTTTTTTAGTTTTGGCATAAAAAGCATCATGATACAGTAAAACACTGAGCAAACACAGTTTCTTATTTCATTCATTGTTATATCTCTGGAAATATAGAGATGCTGAATCTGCATTTTTAAAAGAATGAATGGGGTTGGAGCTTTGACTGAAACCTATTTCAGCTACATACTTGTTGCAATCTTGATCTTCACGTCTATGAGTTGTATAAATTCTATGAAATGAATTATTTAAAGGATGACTTTTAGTTCAGCACTAAAAATCTTTAAACCTAAGATATTCAATTATTTACCTTGCTATTGTCATTACTACATTTGATGCTAGTAATATAATAACCTTCTGAGAAAAATCAACAATATTGGACCAGGCAATTATTTATTTGACAAGTATGTACTACCATTAATTCCAATTGATATCCCAGCAAAGCATTTGCATTTAGAATATAACAAGCTAATTTCTTACATTTATGTGGAAGAACAAAGGGTAAGAATAGTCAAGATATTCTTACAGAAGAATTAAGTAGGGACCATGAAATATAAGACAGAAAGTCTTATCATAAGACTAAGACAGTATTGTGTTTGTAACCAGATGGACAAATAGACTGTGGAATATAATTGAGAAAAAAACCTATACAAATATTGAAACTTGATAAATAAGAGTTTTATTTTATATCATTAGGGAAGGTTGGAATTCTCAATAAATTAGGTTGAAAATGGAAATTGTGACCCTAACTATTGATAAATCACTACAATCATCATCATCATCATAGTAGATTAAATTTTTAAATGTTAAACAAAAAATTACAAAGATTTATAAGGTAGCATAAGAATATTTTCTCATGGTAGAGAAGAATTTCTTAAGACCCTAAAAACACTAAACTTAAAGGAAGAGATTGCTAAACTAGATTACACTGAAACACAGAACTGTTCATCATAAAGAACAAAAAGTGGAAATAAGAGTCAAAATCAAGGAGAAAATATTTGCAACACATGTAACTGACAACAAACTTATGGCCAAGATAAAGTATCTCCTATGAATCAATAAAAAGACAAACAATACAAATTAAAAAGAGAAGAAAAGGCAATGATTGTAACAAACACTTAGAAAACATACTTACAAACATCCAGACAACTGAAATTGCCAATACACATATGTAAAGGTGCTCAACTTCTTGGCAATCAGAGAAAGGAATATAATTTAAACCAAAGTTAGGCAACACTTAAATATATCAGATAGGCAAAAATAAAGAAAAAAGCAAATTTGGTAGAAGACTCTATTAAAGAGCATGGTCGCACATGACTTCAAGAACTGAGACAACCTGAGTCCACTTAGCTATCAGCACTGAAAACTAAGGCCACCTGTATCAACATAACTGTTCCAAGAGATTCTTGCTTATGTAGACAAGGCTTTAGGCTAATAAACAACTTTACTGTTTGATTCATGCAATTTCTATGAACCAATATATGCAGACAAAGAGCTTGCTTTTATATGCAAACACCTCTGCTCTCTGGATGATATGTTGTTCACTTAGACAAACAGTTTATTTATCAAATAAATTTTCCCATCACTGTGTCCACCGATCAATCCTAAGCTATTGCTATGATTTTTTCCATTAACAATTATTTCTTTGAATTAAAACCCTCAGCTTAGAACTCAAGCCCAGACACTCACATCTTCTATAAATATTTTCCCCAGGATACCCATCTTACTAAGATTCATTCAAGGTGGTGTCCTCCCTTTGTAAAATTAGTGTAATAAACTTTGCTTCATCAGTAGATTATTCTGGTAGTCTCTGGGGGATTTGCCAGTCAACTATTCTAACAAGTTAGCATTATCAAATAAAGGTAAAAATATTTATTCCCTATGTGCCAGTAATTCCATTACTGGGTGTATATGCTAGAGAAAATCATACAAGGAGACATGTACAAAAATGTTAATAGTTGTTGGAAACAACCCAAATTCCCATCAACAGTAGAGCACTACATAAACAAATTTGGTGTATTTATGCAACGGAAAGTTTTACAGTAATAAAAATAAACTACTGTGCCACCTATGAATGTGAATGATGAACAGGGAAATCAGCCTCTCTTCATTATCAATCAAAATTTCTGTTACTATTCTAAAACTTAAAACCCAGGTAATACATAGCTTTCATGCTTATTCCTCAAAATCAAACACATCTTTGTTCTTCTGAAATAATACTGAAACTCTTCTCTTTTTGGATACATATATGGATTGCCTACCAAAGATGTACATTGCCTGGTTTGTTCTTCTCTTGGTTTCAAAACATATATTTGAATCCCTTCTCATATGTATATCTGATGTTCCATATTGTTACTGTCTCTGCCTTCAAAACATATACTTGAATCACTTTTCAAATGCACATTAGCAGCCATTTGACATTGTTTACTTTTTTTTATTGAAGTATAGTTGATTTAAAATATTATAAGTTACAGGTGTACAATATAATGATTCAAAAAATTTAAAGGTTTTACTCCAGATATCGGCTTACTTTTGAGTAGAGCTGCTCTCCATTTTGATGATTGGCAAAAAGGTGCCCATAAAGGTTGAGGGTGGTGGCTACCTTAGATACATTTATGTACAAAAGAAGACCTGAAAAACCGGTTTGAGATGCTGATATGCCTGGTGGTCAATCTCCTTTATTTCTATTTGCCTGCAGGTCTTGAGTAACCAGTAAAAGCATTATGTCAAATTCTGTGGTTTTATGCCCACAACAGTAAATCTCATAGAGCAAAGAATCAAATCACAAAAGCATATTCTGTAATTCTGCTTTTAGAAATGTTTTAAAATGGGTAAATCTAAACAATACATTGTTTAAGGATGCATATAGAGGAGATGAAACTATAAAGAAGTATAATCAAAGGATTCTCAAAAAAAAACCATGCATAATGGTTCGAGTGAACCACTCTCCTAGAAAGATTGAAAAGGGACACCTAGGAAGAGACTGGCATTCTTCTATTTCTTAACCAGGATGGCTGGTGGTTATGTGGGGGTTTACTTTTTGATCATCCTCTAAGATGTACATATGATGAATACTCTCTTTTGTGCATATATTTTACAATGAAAAAATAAAAATTAAATTTTGTTTCATTTCATTCTAATGGCATGTATTGGTAATCTGGCATTTGAAAAAAGAAGTGTATTAATGCTTAACTTGGACTTATTGTGAGAATATATATTTTTATATTTTCTCAAGCAACTTAATTTACAATAATTTTTAATCTACAAAATAGCTGTAAGTAGAGAGTTTTAGCTTGGGAGGAGAGTGCTTATGTCAGGTGTGGAATCAGAATGTATATCTGTATACTTTGAGAAACAAAAATGAAACTGGTAAGGAAGTGACCTGTTACCTTTGTCCATCTTTCACATGAAATATCACTAAGTCACTGTTGGTGTGGATGGGAAGACTTGTACAGAGAGAAAGCAATCACATTGTTTTAGTTTATTCCCCTGCTATGCTGCAAATTGCTTTTTAGTCATTCATTCAACAAATAATTAAACATACCTGGAGATAAAGCAGGAAACAAAACAAGCCTAGTCTCTGCTCCTAGGGAACTACATTCTAATGGAGGGAAGACAAAAAATTATAATGGTTAAACTAGGGAGGGAAGGAAAAAGAGAAAGGAAGAAAGAATTGTAAGTCAGACAAAGAAAGGGCTTTGAAGAAAAAGCTGGGTGAGAAGATAGGGATGAGGGAGGGTGCTCTTTTATATAGTACTTGGGAAAGGCCTCAGAGACAAAGCAACATTTAAATGGAGATCTGAAGGAAGCATACGAGTGAGCCACATTGAGTGAGCCACATCGATACTCAAGAGAAGAGTCTTCTAGACAAAGGCAGCCCTGAAGAAGGCACATGCCTGCTATGTTTGAAGAATAGTAAAGAGTCCAGTGGAGCTGGAGCAGAACTAGGAGAGGAAGTCAGAAAAGTCTTGGGTTTAAATTTTTGACCAATGAGGGTTAAATGCTTTCCCCACACTTTCATATGACTTTTCTGTCAGTGGCATGGAATAAGAAAACAGTTGCCTATTAAAATGGCTAACTGGATGCATCTATGTGTTGGCTCTCTCTCTGTTCCTGCTTAAGCATCTTTTAACGCACTGTCAAAGCTCCTTACACATCCCTTATCATAACACTAATTAAATCATATTGTAATGTTTTTCTGGTTGTCTATATTTCCCATTAGATTTTAAATTCTGTGATAACAAAAACCATATATATATATATATATATATATATACATACACACACACACACACACACATACTCAAACACACATCTTATTGAACACTGCATTATCATTAGAGCAAAGTATGCATACACACTTATTCAACACTGAATGCATGAGAGGATGAATCTATTCTTCAAATGAATTATAGGTAAGATATTGAATACTATTATGAATAGAGAAACTGTTTCTATTTGTTGTAGCTATTTATGAAGAAAGCATTGAAATGTGAAATGATGATGCTCTCTGGAAATATGAATCAACCATGTGTGGTCTATTCACAGCTCATCAAGTTACTCAGTCTCTCTGACACTCAGATTTCTTCCCTGTACAATGAGAATAATATTTACGGTACACTGAATGAAGAAGAGAAGAATGAGAAGCCTGTCTACTCCATAAACTTATTATGAGAATACATGTATAATGAACAATAATAGTCTTATTCTCATTTGAAGTTTTAACATGAGAGGGATAAAGCAACACTGAATGGTTGCATTGCTTCACAATTAAGAGTGCTGATAAATTAGCATTTTCTCTCATCCTTATGTTGCTTTTCCACATAATTTGCAGTCTGTCACTTTTTAAATAATAATATATTAATCATTTTTTATTGTGCATCTATGGGTAATCTACATGAAAAATGATTCCTACTAGTTGACTGAAAGAAGAAATGTCACCTAGAGAGGTTCAATAAAGCCCGTATTGTTCCAAAACCTGTAACTTTCTTTCCTTGTTTTAAAATGCTTTCATTATTTCCCCAAGTCATCTGACATAAAAATGACATTTTTTTTCTATTCTGAAATAACTGCTTTCTAAGATTCTCATCAGTCGCTTGTTTATACATTTATTTGGTTCCATGTTCACAGTCCTTTAGTGTAGTCATTCTGGCATATCCATCTGCCTTCATACCCTCCTCCCACTGGGTTATCAGTAGTCTGGATTAGCCAAAATTATTAATCAAAGCAGATATGATCATAATTACTTGGTCTTCCTTAGTCTCATTCTTTCAAAGCAGGAGTTTTTAAACATCCACTGTGAGCCTCAGAAAATGTTCATATTCAAGATCTTAAATAGACAGGACTTAAAAATACCCAAGAAGTGAAATTTTTTTTAAAAAAAAACAAAGATAAATTATGCATGGAGAAAAACAATTCAGTTTCTCAACAACAAAAAATGGTCTCCATTCTTTCTGTGTTTAAAAAAATAGATCACTTTTTTAAGAGTAGTACTCTTGCAAAAACTGATGTGAGCAAAAGCCAGTTTGATGACTTAAGTCAGTTTGAACAGGTGAAGGAGTCTACAGGCCCAAGCGTTTTGAGAGAGAAGCCCACACAGGGCTTAATTCTCTTACTTAACTGTGACCCCCAACTCCCAATGCATTAGTGCAGACATGATGCTTTACGATATAGCTGAAATAGGGGGTAGAGTACCTGCTAATGAATAGATCTTCAGAGAAAAAGAGATTCTAGTTATGTAATCAAACCTTTAACAAGTCACTAATATGACTGATTAGTGAAAGCCACTAGGTTAGGTTAGATGTTATGGTACATTCAAAAATGGGCCAGAAGGGATAAATGGCACTTTAGAAATTGTAATCTATTAGTGAAAATAAGATAAATGCACAAACAACTGTAACTCACTACAAAACTGCCAATATGTTAGAGATTGACATGGTGAATATTTTATCGTATTTTCAGTTAGGGGGTTTGTTTTGATGGACTCCTTAGAAAAATAACTGAATGCCACATATATGCCTAGGTTCTCATTCTTGTTAAATTTCTCCAAATAATATACTTTTATTAATCTGTCTAGGTTTCTTGAAAATACTTACATAATTTATTGTAAAGTAAAATATTTTGAATGTAATTATAAAAGTAGCTATATACAAAACTCATGCACTTGGATCTCTAAGAGTACTTAGAGAATCTCTATCTCTGTAATTCATGTTGCCAATTGAGAGAATACAGCCATCTCGTGGCAACCCGTAAAACTTTAGACACAAGGTCCTGAGGCACAGTGACCACATTTCCAAAAACAAATTGGAGCCAAACAACTTGATTTTATAATTAACTCATTGAAATCAGGAAAGTCTCCCGAAAGTGGCAGGTTGATTGTCCCTAGGAGGGCTCTGAAGGATATGAATAAAATAAATGTGAACCATTTCATTAAGAGTATCTAAATCTTTTATCTGGCTCTTTGCTGAGGAAGTAAGCTGGGTAAGAAAAGGTGAAAAGAAATCACAAATTCCATCTTTCCTTTTCATTGCTCTGGGAATTAGTTACTTGGATCATATAAATGTCTTTATAGCATATAAATTGGGTGGCACTTAGGAGTTGTGATTAATATTTTGTTAATAAATTTCTTGTATTTAGATCAAACTTCTCATTATTTGAGATAATAATGAAACTTACACTAATTATACAAATGCTTTGTTCATTCATGTATTTTACAAACTTTGTTTTTACATTTGCCTTGTGTTCTGAAGTTGTCTAATACACTTTACCATCTTCTCAATGTCACTGTTTATTCCAATGTCCCACATTTTTCTTATACTCTTCCTCCATCCTTTACATACTAAACTTGTTGTTAATACAGGCTAATCAAATGACAATTAATGTAATATCTCCAAAGGCGCTTAAATATGCATCTCTAATATTTCAATCCCTAAGTCTATAAAATGCATTGTTACTAATATTTCAAGCACTTAGTAAAAAATGTATACTTAACTGCTAAATTGAATGTCAGTATCTTTGCTTTGGCCAAAAATGACAAGGAGAAATTTTAGGCTTTACAGAGACTTTTGTAAACTATTGCTGAAACAAGAATTCTACAGTTTTATTCAGTAGGCTGATCACTGATAGCCATGCCTTATATCAAATACAAACATCTCTTAGACTGAGACATGAGAAATCAAATCGGGAAATGAATAAATGCAAACAGCCAAAATGAACAACCCCTAGAGTGTATAGTATCTCAATATCTGTATGCTTATTTTATTTCATTGGCAATCTGGAGTATTTGCTGAAATCTGGATCAATGTTGAACTGGAGAAATAGTGATAACTGTAAATGAATTAATTACCACTTGTTTAGTAAACAAAATCTTTTAAACATGAAGTTCTTGGGTCAGCAATAAAATGAAACACAGAAATACCCTGCTATACACAGAGGCATACATTCAGATGTTTCTAACATTGACAAGAATATCACCCCTTAAGGGGCAGGAAGGGATTCTATCTTGAAATAGTTATTAGTGCCTCATCTTTTGAATATAAGTTACCATCCAAAAAATTAGTTGCTTTTGGTTATTTTAATTAGTCCATAGGCTTACAGAGGTCCTCACAGTGGGGCTTCTTAAATCAGTGATTCCTTGAAGTTTCTAAGGGTCAATCACCTCCTTAAAAGTAGAAGGTCATAACTGATGAGTATTTTAGGATACAGGTTGGCCAATAGGTTTATCTCATATGTCAAATCCAGTGAATTCATACTGGCTGTCTAAAGTGATATATTAAGAATAACGCTGAGTTTCAGCGTAAATATGATGATTACCTTTGGATGTCTACCAAGGGGGCAGAAAAAGAGATTTGCTTCATGAATACAGAAAGTTTTCTTACTCTTTTAAGTCCATTTAATACTTCATAGGATGCAGTGAAACTGGGAGGAAATGCAGTCACCAAACTGATTTTGTGAATACTTCCCATCTATATTACTCTTTTTTTTTTTCCCATCACCTGTTCCCTTTCAGGTGGTTACAATGACTAGACATACCAGAGTAATAGCAACCTGTAAACAGAAATGCTTCCACTGCTTAGCACTGATTTTGCCTTTTCCAAAATACTGATTCTTACTCATTTGTAGACAAAAACATTGTTGCAACTGGTAGCAGATTTAGTGGTTGTCTCTGAAACACTATTGCTACTCTAATTTATACTGTTTTGCTGCTGCCACATATTGTGAATGGGATTGACTCCAGTTCCAAGGGAAAGAATGACGTCTAAACTAATCAGGGTAACTTTAACCCCTTTTCCATGGTGATCAGTTTATGTAAACCTGGTGTAATCCAGTCAGCATAGTTATTACCCTATTCACAAGAAATGATTGAAAATAAGCATAAGATCAATTCAGAATATGATTTTTTTTTTTTTTTTTTTTGGTTGCTGGGGCTTTCTAGCATCATTGCTGTCCTGAGAAAAGAGATCCTCTCCTGCTTTGACAGAATTATGTACAGGTATGATTCCAGAAACTGCTGTCAGCATTTTTGTACCATGGAGGAATTCCACTAGTAAAAAGTCCAGCAGAGAGAAAGGCAGAGCTGAAAGGATAACAGATAAGTAGATCTGTGTTTGAGCTCCTCGTGAAGCATGAATCTCCTAGACATTTCACTTGCATGAGAAAAATAGAATTCCTTTATTTTTATTAAACATTTGCACATGGGTCTTTACTAATAGCAAACAAAATTGTTCTGATATGTACCTTTTTCAGTTTTGAAGGAAATGTCTTTAAAATGGATTACCCTCTCTCCTGTTTTCTTGGAAGTCAGTAACTATACAGATCACGATTCTTTTTCTTAATGACTCGGGAACATAATTATGATCGTTCATTATTATTTTATTTTAGAATGCAGAAATATTACTATTTGAACCTTCACTAAGTGATTCAAGGCCACTGTAATTTCAAATGTAATGAAGTCCTAAACCTTGATTTTGTAAAATTTAATTGACATATTAATAAATAAAACCTAATTGAGTCAAAGTAAATATTGTTTTCCTATCATAATGCCTTTCAAACAAAAATTTGTTGATTTCTTCAAATCTAATTCTTGCTCAGTTTCTGAAATTCAATTCAATGTCATAAAAAATATTCATATTTTTGGAATACATTCATTCTATCCTAAAATACCAATTATTGTGAACTCTTCAAGAGAGACACTGGATAATCAAATGATGACTATACTGGATGCTAAAAAAAAATGGCAATTTTGAATATTTTCTATATCACACCAACAGCAGAATTTACAGGTTCAAAGATTATTTTAAAAAATACAGTAGACATTCATTCTTCCCTGGAAAAGAAGGTATACGTACATACATACATATATTGATATAATTCAGTGCTTTCCAAGAAATAATACTGAGAGCAACTAGCACTGAAAGACCGTATCGTTGATCAGTTAATACCACACTGTGTATGTGCGCGCGTGTGCGCGTGCACATGCACGCGTGAGGGGATCTTTTATTATTGTCACCCATGGGGTCAGTGGGTACTTCCCAGGACATTTAAGTATCATGATCAAAGTTCATTATAACAGACTCCAATAGACTGCTCAGCGTCTTCTGGTTTGTTGTGTTATATTAGATATTTTTTTAGTAAGTGGTTATTGCCTGGGGATTTTAATTATTTTTATTATACAGAGGCTTTGTTTCAACAGTACGTTTTGGAAGGACATTTGACCTGCCTAGCTAGAGCTAATCTGTTATCCATTGACTACCCTGCCCTTTGCCTCTGTACTTCTACAGACCTTTGAGAATGATGTTATCTGAGAATGGTATGAAAAGGCAAAGACTCTCTCATTCAAAGTGAGAAAAAAATGCAGAAACCAACATTCAAATTCACTTTCTACTTATGAATAGATCTCTGAAATAAGAAGGACTTGTATTTAGCGCATACAAAATTCAGTTACCATCAAAAAAAGTTACTTTATGAGGCTACTGCTTCTTGAATTCGATATAAAAACTTCCTGAAGTAGGCTGTCTTTAAAAGACTGTCATATTATTTACAGGTGATCACAGAGCTTCTTATTCTGATTTATATTACTATTATAATTATATTCTGTAATAAACACATGCCAAAATCAGCTTTTACATATATATATAAAAGAAAAATATATGTTCAGAAAATAACAGTTTTTCTACTTATTCCTACCTTAATATACAATAATAACTCCTTTAATATGTTGTAGCAGAATATCTACTTTGATGAATAACTTCTCTTTAAAAAGGGAGTCAAATTTTGACAAGCTTATATTGTGTGATAATTTGCTTTTGAGTAATAAAAACAAAAAAGATAAACTGATAGTAGAAGGCATGCCTTTAGAAGCTATAATATTTGTACAGTATAATGAAACACCATAAACCAAACCTCTCTAGGCAAGAAGAAATATAATCAGCGCACTCTCCAATTTTAGTAAATGAAGATATTGAGTTTAATTATACATTTATAAAGAAAATACACACCTGTAATATTTCCCTTTCAAAGCATAAGAGGTTGGTTTTAATATCCTATCATCTCCCTTGAGTAGCTCCAACCAAAATTCTTTATTACAAAGTACAGTCTGCATTGAAAATACATATTTGAGATGTTTTCTGGTTTAGCTCATGTCATGAACACATAGAGTGTAGATCTCTATGGAGACATTTTGTATCTAGTAACAATAATTTGATATAGCAGAAAAAATTTCCAAAGTGTTTTTAAAAATAAAAACAAAAGCTTTAAATCCGCAGCTTCAGAATAACCTCAAATGTACACATAAACAGGATTAAAGAATATCATTTTGCTTGCTTTACTAAGTAGAATACAATATTCTCATATTTTATCCAAACAATACATCAACATTAGAGATACTTGGAAGACAAGCAGATTTGCTCATTCAGATTAGAAATCATAGTCAGGTTTTCTAAGCATTTAAAGAACTGCACTAGAAATTCTATTAGCTCATGAACACAACATGCCTTTGAAATTCAGGAAAAAGAATAAAAGATATTTGGTCTCATCCCTTTCCTCTTACTTCATACAAGGCAACTGAGCTACATTTTTAAACTATAGCTGAGAATGACATCTCAAAAGAAGTAAAATCATTCTGTATTTTAGTCTGCCTCTCCATTCTGGAGTTATGAGTAGGTTCTTTTAAGTTTTCAGTTACCATGCTATAAGAATCTTAATATAACAACTGGTACAAACATGTTTTACTAGTGACATTTAGAGATAACTGCAGATTCATATTTCACAATTCATGTTTTTAAAATAATATATTAGCAGAATATGACTCCATTAATTAAAGTGATGCTGGTTAATCATTTCTAAATGAAGATTGACAGCCAAATGCAATTAATATTAACTGAAAAGGTTAAAAGTTACAATTATTTAAATGTTTTTCATCACTGAGGACACCATCATTAGCCTTTGTCAGCACCACTGCAAAACTGAGTTAAAACTTGTAGCTATAAGTAAGGGCAAATACAACTATATTGATAGAATATAAACTATGTAAGAATTATTAGCCTTGATTTCTAGGCTATACACAAATGCTGCCTTACTCTGCAATGTAATCTGAGTCTGATACTTTCTCCATATATATAATGGAAATAAATATTATATTATTCCTACTGCTTTCTCTTTGCGATACTGTAATGTCCAAATAATTTTAGTAAAAGGTCTCTATTTTGACATTATGTAAGAAAAAAAAGAAATGTATATCCATTTAAGAATATTTTTAAAACCATATACTAATAAAAATACTAATATTGCATATCCTATACTAATTAAAAATAAACCATTTTTTTATAAGGTGGGAAAAACAATGAAAGGACTAATAAACTGATATTTCTGGAGGAAGCTCACAAGCAGAATTAGGTCATTTGCTGGTTTCCATGGTACCACATGTACAAGGTATTTTTTGTTTTACTGGATGTACAATTCATACTCAGAGGTTTTAAAATATAATATTGAGCATTTGGGGTTCCAGAGGAAAAATACTATTAATTCAATAATATAGTACCTTTTCTCTGCCACCCCAAATGCTCTATATTCACATTTGATTTTAAAGTTCTTTCCTTCTAAACGGAGCTGCATTTATTTATTTATTGAATGTCTATTATGGCAAACTTTTAGCAAGAAAATGATAATAAAATATATTAAATCCCAAAACACATAAAATAAATACAGGACATTACATCATAGACAAGTAGATCAGAGAAAGGGGTACCAAGCTGGGTGAAGCTATTTATGGAAAATAGAAGAGAACTGAGGAGCAGGCATAAATGAAGAGAAAAACAATTTTAAATTTCCAAATACTTGCTTCAAAAGTTATAGTAAATGAGCAGTTGATTGGGTGAATATAATTTTTTCCAATTAAAAAAAAATGTGGTAAAACACACATGACTTAAAATTTACCATCTTAACTACTTTTAAGTGTACAGTTCAGTGATATTAAATACATTCATAATGTATAATCATCACCACTATCCATCTCCATATCTGTTTTCACCTTTTAAAGCTGAAACTCTATACCCATTAAAGAGTCAACTCCCCACTCTCTTCTCCCCCTCACTCCTGGCAACCACCATTCTGCTTTCTGTCTCTGTGATTATGACTTATCCTAGGAATCTCATGTAAGTGGAATCATATAGTATTTTTCTTTTGGTGACTGGCTTATTTCACTTAGCATAGTGTCCTCAAGGTTTATCCATGTTGTAGCAAATGTCAGAGTTTCCTATCTTTTAGAGGTTGAATCATATTCTGTTGTATGTACACACCACATTTTGCTTATCCATTCATCCATCTATGGACACTTGAGTGGTCTCCACATTTTAGCTATTGTGAATAATGCTACTATCAATATGGGTGTACAAATATCTCTTCAAGATGCCACTTTCAATTCTTTGGGGTATATACCCAGAAGTGGAATTGGTGGATCATGTGGTAACTCTATTTTTAATTTTTTGAGGAACTGCCATGTTGTTTTCCACAGCAGCACTACTATCTTATATTCCCACCAACAGTTCATGAGGGTTCCAATTTCTCCAAATCCTCACCAACACTTGTTATTTTCTGCTTTGTTTTGTTTTATCTTTTGATATTAGCCATCCTAATGGGTGCAAGGTGGTGTGTGGATATGCTTTTGAACATTTCTCCTTCTTAGAATAGCATCATCCTGTAGATTTAATGAAACACTCTACCCTGGATTGTTTGTCCTCTCCATTTTTCTTTTTGTCCTCATCATGAATACTGTCAGGGTAACATCATCTCTATCATTAGTGATGACGAAAATGTTCCATAATGTATGCTATTCAGTGCAGTAGTCACTATCCATATGTGATTTCTAAGCATGTGGATTGTAGCTAATGAGATGGAGAAAATGAAATTCTAATTTCATTTAATTAATTTTTAATTTAATTTAAATCCACATGTGACTAGTGGTTATTACATCAGATAAAGCATTTCTAGATCCTACTTCTTCCTGAGCTCTAACCTCATGTACCCAACTGCTTCCTTGACATATCTGCCTAGATGCACTATAGTAAACAAAATTCCACATATCCATCGTCAAACTCATTATCACTTTCTTCAGGCCAGCCCCTAATGTAGTTAATTCAATAATATCAACTTTGTCCAAGATAGAATTATTCAAATGATCCTTTACTATTCATTCTGCTTCATGTTCCATATCCAGGAAATCATATATCCTGTACATATCCAGTGCTAGAAATATCTCTTAAATCTATCTTCTCTTTTCTAAACTACACATCATCATATCTTGCACACTACTACCAACAACCTACTCTTTAAGGAACTCTCAAGGGAAATTCACTGATATTAAGATAAAGTTCAAATTCTTAAATTCCTCAAGCATCTCCTCTCTGGTGAATTCTTCAAGTCTCATAGAGGTAAAATCTTCATCCTCTTCCCTCCCATACGTTGCCCATATTACTATCATCTCTTTTAGTATGTTATATTGAAATGAATTGCTTACCTTGGACCCACTCCTGTATGTTAATTGTTTTTTATTTCAAGTGTTTTGCTTCATCCTTGGCTTATAGTAGGCTACTAGAATGCTTAGATATCTAATAACAATTTATGAGCTCAATGCTGATGATTTAGAAATATAATGAGAAAATTCCTAGGTGTAGAAGGAGAAATAAGCCTATTTCAAAACATGAATCCATGGTGATTTTATTTATTTATTAAAGGATTAAGCAGCTAAGATTTATATTGGTATTTCATTCATGTTTAGTCTTTGGAAGAATTAGTTTGGTCTCTATGATAATTTTTTAAAAAAATGCTATTTTTAAGGTAATTTTAAGGTAATTTAAGGTAATTGAAGAAAACATCTTCAACATCGATGTAAGGTGCAACCCTTCAGCAGCTTTATACTGTACCACCTGACTGTCCCTGAATCCATGATAAATTACACATTTTGGCATCAATATTGAGACTTATTCATTACTTTCTTGGTTTCATGCTTTATATCAAAGAGACAAATGCCAAGATAAATTCAAACTTTGTAAAACATTTTTTTTTAAAAAAGGAACTATAGGACAACATTGGAAAACTACTTACTAGGATTCAACTCACAGCTCACATCCCATGTATAAGTGTGGTTTATTTATTTTTAATTTATTTTTAATTCAGAAAAGCACTAATGAAAAATTATTAAATTTTTAATGCTTAGAAATTATAATTTAATTTGACATAAATTATATTTTTGGTATATAACAAAGGTCTAGAATGCAGTTATTAATTTGGAAAAAACAACAGATTGTATTATATGAACCTTTCTATAAGATGTATATTTTTGTATTTAATTAGATAACATTAAATATATGATTGTGTTATAGTGTTGTGTATCAAGTTTAAACTTTTATTGGGAAAATAAGGAATAGTATCTTCAGTATTTCCATTGTTTCTGATTTCTTGAAAATGTTTTAGTATTGATAATAATAGCAATAACTGTGCGTTATCATTTTACGAAGTGTTCTTCATATTTCATATCATTTTCATAATTGACAGTGACAGAATTTAAACCTATCTATACCTTTCTATTCAAAATCCAGCACTATTTCTATAATATCACACTGCTATGTGGATTATAATAAACATGTGATATACTGTGATAATACCACTATTATCCCTACTGAAACAAAATATTCTAAAGACCTCAACCCTTCACAAATTAAATTTTATACTCCATTTATACATGTTAACTTATCACTATATTCTCAGTATTTAATTACTTAATTTAGTTATATGCTTTCATATCTAAGTTGGTATTTTTTTCCTCTCTTTTCTTTAAAGTAAAAGCTAAATGTAGAAAATTCAAGTAGGGGCTTATTTTGAATACATTAGCACTAGTATTCTTTAATGTGTCAATAATTATACTCAATTATATATATATTGCATTTCCAGAGAAAATGTACACACCATCTTTTCAATCTCAGCGAATCCTAGTGAGAAAATCCATTATGACTGTACCATTTTTTGATGTAGAAAATAAAGTTCTACTAAATAATATAACAAGTTGGGAGTCAAGATAGAACTAAAATCCATATTTCCTAGTTTTGTGCTCTGGTCAACCCCTCTATATTTATACTTTCACTTTGTTGTTGATCAAAGAAAATCTGATTTTAAAACAAAGTATCTATTAAACACTTTTTTTTTTTATGGTTCAACAAGTTCCTATATTGGTGAAATAAGACTGAACTTCTGAAGCACAATTTCTTCCCTTGGCCTGAGTCTACAACACGAGTGGTTACCACAGGTAATGTGATGACTGGGGAAACAGTATCAACATTAGGTAAATACATGCCATCATTTAAAAATGTCATAGAACACCTGCTTCTGCACTTTAGATTTTAATTTTTCATACACATAGAATTCTTTCCACCATCCATTTAATGGGTTAAACATCTGCTTACACGAGAAATATATTTGAAAATACATGTAGAAATTGTACCAATATCTGTGCATAAATTTGTGTCTTCGTTCAAATGGCCTCTTATTTTCTGTTTCACACTAAGTACTGATCTCATATTTATGTGTCAGGCCATATTCTATGCTCCCCTACTCCCTCTGACCCATCCATCCTTGCTTCCCAACATTCTCTCAGGAGTTGTAGGATGGCCGAGGCCTCATGTAGCAAGAATCAGTGAGTGTTTATACCTTGAAAATCAAAACCTTAGAATTTTCTCTGGCTAGGAATTTCATGTGCTAGACATTATCTTCTCATTATATACCTGATATCAGTATGTTCTCAAACTGCCCCTTCTATAAAAATCCATGAATTTCCTGATCCACAGAGAAAAGCAGAAAAATTGGAGAAAGTATTATTCTTTCATTGCCCTAAAAATCCTATAATGCTTTACTTAAAAATAAGTATATAGGGCTTCCCTGGTGGCGCAGTGGTTGAGATTCCGCCTGCCGATGCAGGGGACATGGGTTCGTGCCCCGGTCCAGGAAGATCCCACATGCCGCGGAGCGGCTGGGCCCATGAGCCATGGCCGCTGAGCCTGCGCGTCCGGAGTCTGTGCTCCGCAACGGGAGAGGCCACAACAGTGAGAGGCCCGCGGACCGCAAAAAAAAAAAATAAGTATATAAACCTAGGCTCTAAGTGTCCATAACATTTGAACAAATATATATATACATACACATACATATAAACACACACACATCCTCATCCAAATGTATATAGATATATATACTCAAATAGATATATAGATAGATAGATAGATATAGATATAGGTATCAGATTTGTATTTCTTTCTCTCTCTCTGCCCCTCCCTCCCTCCCTCCCTCCCTCCCTCTCTCTCTCTCTCTCTCTCCCCCCCCCTTTCTTTGCACATCAGGAGTACAGTTAAGATTTCAAATGCTAAGGAGTTATTATTTGGGGGCCACGTCTATTTTACTATATCCAAATAAGAATGAATAATGATCAGAGAATGGATATATTCAAAACTAAATCAAGGAACTAGATTAGACTGGAAAGGAAAGAGCTATAAATGTAGTTTAAGTTCAGAAATCTTGAGCTTAGGAGAATTTTACGTAAAATATGGTCCAAACTCTACTTATTTTAAAAGTTCAGAAAAAAATAAACGTACACATCTCTTAAACGTGAGGGTAGACCTAAAATTTTAGTTTTTGTATTCTGAGCTCATTCCATTGCCACTCATTGAGTTCAGTTATTTTACCACAATTCCTCTTTCTAAAGCAGAAAAATAGCCTTGTAAAATTTCACTAAGAAGATTTAAGAATGATTCAATCTTTCAACTAAGCATACATAAATATGGATTATTTTAAGTGTACTGAAATGCCAATATTCTGTACAAACTCTATCCCCCAAAGACTGGTTATGACTGGTTAAATCAATTGTTGGTAAATGTAAAAATTCACATAATGTCATATGATCTCAGAACATTAAACTTATTTGCTCCATACTGTAGGATTTAATTTTCTTCATTCTATAAACTCACAGCCAAGTATATACCATAAAAATAGGTATGAGCATCATCAAATAAAAGCAATTATTGTAAATTCAGTCTAACTTTTTCTTTAAGAAAAAAAGCCTTTTTTTTTTTTTTTACTGCAACAATAAAGTACCACAAACAACAATGTGGAATCTAAAAAACACAACAAACTAGTGAATATAACAAAAAAGAAGCAGGCTCACAGATATAGAGAACAAACTAGTGGTAACCAGTGGGGAGAGGGGACAGGGAGGAGAAATAAAAGGGCATGGGAGTAAGAGGTACAACTATTATGTATAAAATAAGCTACCAGGATATATAGTACAATACAAGGAATATAGCTTATATTTTATAATAACCGTAAATGCAGTATAACCTTTAAAAATTGTGAATCACTACTGTATACCTGTAATGTACAAAATATTGCACAACTGTATTTCAATTAAAAAATAATTGATTTTTTAGTACAAATCATCAGTTATTGGTCTGTATGATCTTGATTGAGTTGCTTATCATCTTTACTCCTTAGTAAAATAGTAGGAGGTACGTGAAATCCTCTCTAGTATATTCTCCAAATGAATATATATGTATATATATATATTTCTCTTGATTGGTTATTTTCCTTTCCTCCTTCTACTAACAGAAAGAACAAACCTTTCTCAATCTTTTCATGAATGCATTCCTCTCCTACCTTGGTAATGGTCTCGTGAAGTTTGAAAAAAGGATCCATTTCTTCAATTTTTGTTGCACGTTTAGGGAAAAAGCCTTCAGAGAGAAAACTTGGACCCTGTGGAAAACCAGAAAATAAACATTCTAAACTCTTCATTGATTTTGTTTTTCAAGGGCTTATTGGATTTTCTTTAAAGATTAAAAAGGACTCTAAATTGCTGTAAGGTTTCTGTTGATTGTTGGACTTCATTCTGCTGATATAATTAACCAGTCACAAAATATTTATAAATTAAAATGACTAGACTTCTATAACACTTGACATTATTTGTATTTACCAAAGAATGTTTTCTTACTCAGAAGAGATCATTATTTGCTGTTCACCCTTTTATTTTTCAAATGCAGACAGTGTAGAGTAAGATACCTTGACTGCAAAACCCATATCTAAAACCCCTTCTCTATTTTATATATTAAATTTTATGCTTAAAGACTGGTAGAATAGAATGTTTTTAATAAAAAAAAAAGTCTAGGCAACAGGGTGCATAATATTTTAAATACTGCAAAACTTACTTCAAAACAATAGTAGGATATGTTTTGAGTAGAATGACCTCATGGCTTTATGTGCTGCCAATAAAGTTGTAACGTTGTATCAGACCCTTAGCGTGAAGATGGTTGAAATGAATCAAGATATTGTAATTAATCATTCTGTACTTGCAGGTGCAGATAAATTTCAGGATGCAAGAAGACACGGGATGCTGATAAGGTAGCTATCTGCTATGGTCTGAATATTTATGCCCCCCCCAATTCATATGCTGAAATCCTAATCTCCAAAGTAACAGTATTAGGAGGTGGGGCCTTAGGGATGTGATTAGGTCATCAGGGCTTTGTTTTCATAATTGGAATTAGTGTCCTATAAAAGAGACCTCACAGAGCTCCCTAGCCCCTTATGTGAGGATACAATAAGAATTCTGCAACCTGGAGGAGGGCTCTCACCTAACCATGCTGGCACCCTGATCTTGGACTTCCAGCCACCAGAACTTGAGAAATAAATTCCTGTTGTTTACAAGCCACTCAGTCTGTGATACTTTGTTATAACAGCTCAAATGGACTAAGACAATACCTAAAACAATGCTCTTATAGTTATCAACACTATAAGTATCCTATGAAACAATTATTATCTACATATAATTTTCATTTGAAAACCTGAAGTAACTAAACTTATCTGTCTTAAAAAATATAAGATTGGGACAGAATATATGTACTTATGCAGGTGATAGATATACACAAAGAAAGAAAAATAGATGATAGATATATAGATAGGTAAATTTTTCAAAATCATCATGGGAAAGATAGATTAAGTCAAGTCTACACCAACAATGACCACACAGGATAACAAATTTAATTTGAATTCTATTAGAACTATTTATTAGAGTAATCCAACAGCAGAACAGACTACATTAGGATATATCAATAGTGAGAAAGAAAGTTAGGATGCTGTAGTTGAGACTCAGAAGTCATACACATGAGAAATGAAACCAACATAATTGTAAGTCTTCATATATTAAATAATTCTGTGATCAAGCAGACTCTTAACCCCCTATTTTGAACAATACTATGATTTAAAAAAAAAGTAATTTAGCTGTTTGCTCCAGCATATATGCACTTTTCGATAATAAGACCATGAATCAACCAAATAGCTTACCTATCAAGACTAACGCTTATTTGTCAAAACTTGTTTATGTTCCTCTCCTCATTTTAACCACCAATCTAAAAGTAATTTTAGAAACTGCCCAGTTCCAACCAGTATTCCAGTTTTTAAGACCTGCCATAAAACCACACAGCCAAGGCCTAAAATATCATAAATGCCCTTTCCTAATTTCTCCCCATTTTGAGAGACTACTAAGACTCAGTGCTATGGGTTGAATAATTCATATGTGAAATCCTAGCCTTTAGTACCTCAGAATGTGATCTTATTTGGAAATAGGTCACTGCATAAATAACTAAGTTAGAATGAGGTCATACTGGAATAGAGTTGGTCCCTAGTACAATGTGACTGGTGTCCTTATAAAAAGAGGAAATTTAGAGACAAATTTGTATACAGGGAGAAAAGCATTCACACATGAAGGCACAGACTGGAGCGATGTGTCTACAAGCCAAAGAACTCAAAAGATTACCTCAAAATCACCAGAAACTGGTCAAGAGGCTTGGAACTGATTCTCTGTCACAGACCTCAGGAAAAACCAACACTGGTAACACCTTGAACTGTTAAGACAATACATGTCTGTTGTTTAAGTTGTGCTTTGCTGTGCTTTGTTATGGCAGCCCTAGGAAACTAATACACTCAGTCAAGGTGGTATTCTTCTTTACTGAAATAGGTCTAATACACTTAATTTTGTTTATCAACAGAGTTTTGTGGAGGTATTTTGGGCAGTCAACATAGAAATAGGTTAAAATTTGGGTTTTGCCACTTAACAGTTGTGCCATATTAAGCATCTTAATCTCCAGAGGATTAGTTACAGCATCTAAGAAACTTGGAGAATAACATATATTTCACAGAGATGTTGTCAACAGTCCAATCCTGCTACATAGGAGACACTATGTTTAATAACATTGATGATGTTGCTAAAAACAATAAATATCATAATAATGATGGTGAGGGTGGTAATGATGGGGTAGTGATTACGGTATCATGCTGAACTAAAGGAAATCCAAAGACTCTGTGTGATCCTGTGGGAAACAGTGTACAATTTGCATAGAGGTATCTCTGAATTGACTTTAGTGAAAGTATGACATGGACAATTTGCCGTATTCATTTTCATTTAATAATTAAGCTTGAAGTTCTTAAAAAGTTTGCCCCATGAGTAATTGCAAATAAAGCTGAAATAATTTTATCCGTTTAGTATACTTAGCAAAACAAAACTTCATAAATAGTGCAAAAGTAAACTATCAGCGAGCCTCAAAATGAATGATCCCATAAGAATAGAAATTGGGAGTTATAATTAATGAGGTTTTTATTGAACTTTCAATTATTCAAAAACAGAACATATTAAATTAAATTATCCATATGTGCCTTATTCTCTAATATAATCTCCTTCTCTTTCTGGTTCCTTCACCTATCTCTTTCATCCCATTGTTTGTTTCTAGTGCCTCATTTTTATAAGCATTTAAAGAATATGTATTTGACAATTACTGTATGCCAGGTCCTACACTAAATGCAGGATGTTGTCCTTAATCTCATGGAACTTAATCTAATGCGATTTGGACGATAATCTAACATCAATGTGTTTGAAAATATTAAGACACTACCATTCCTTTTCAATATAATAATAATCATTTATGAACAGTTATTTATATATCCTGACATAAAAAATAATGAAAAGATTAAAAAGAATATATGCTTTGTAAAAGATTTTCACTGCTATCAAATTAACTATGATTGATAGCTGTTTGATAATGGCTCCCACCTGTTGATGAACAGAGGCAAGTAAAACACCACTAACCATTTAGAGAGCACTTTCGTTTAGAACAATTCATTGATAGACTGAAATGAAAGAGTAAGTTAAGATATGCAGAACTTAATATTGTATGTATGTCACATGGAGATCATAGTAAGAATATCACAGAAGAAGTGATATTGATAAGAAAAGTTTATCCAGGATCTAGTTTAAAATTCAGTGTGTCTCGGGGCTTCCCTGGTGGCGCAGTGGATGAGAGTCCGCCTGCTGATGCAGAGGACTGCGGGTTCGCGCCCCGGTCCGGGAAGATCCCACATGGCGCGGAGCGGCTGGGCCCATAAGCCATGGCCGCTGGGCCTGCGCGTCCGGAGCCTGTGCTCCGCAATGGGGGAGGCCACAGCAGTGAGAGGCCCGCGTACCGCAAAAAAAAAAAAAAAAAAAAAAAAAAAAAAAAAAATTCAGTGTGTCTCCCCAGTCTCTCAACTTACTTGTCCTTTCTGTAACATTTAACAATATTTAGCACACCTTTCTTCTTTCAACTCTTTTTCCTAAAGTCCATGATTTGACTCTGGTGGTTCTCCATTCATATATTATTTTCTACCTATAACTGGATTCTCTTTTCCTTTTTTGAGCCTTTATTGTTTCTAGGTGGTCTACCTAATCTTCTCCTTATCACAGTCTCCCTAGGTGGTTTGGTCTACTTTTCTGGCTTCAATGACCAAATTCAGATTGATAATTCCCAAATCTTTATCTCTGGCTTAGTTCCTGTTTTCAGTTCATCATTTTTTGCCTACAAGAGCTTTCAGACACATTAATTCATGTTGCAAATCATGAGCATGTGTTCCCCCATTGTCACCTTAATTTCTTACCTTGGATAATAGCATAATACCTACATTTTACCCAAATGTGAAATTTTATGTCATTCTTGACTCCCATTTCTTGCAACCTTGGTACCACAGAACTACACTAGCCAATTTCTTTCTAATTCATATGTTTAGACAATTCTCTACAAGTTCTTATTTGTTGCCATAGTCCAGTTACTCATTACTTTCACCCAAACTATGGTCCTTATTGTCTGTAGAGGAAAGTCCAAACTCATTAGTATATTTCACAAACAAGTCCCAACCTATCTTCTTTCACCTTTAAACAAGTCTTTCTTTCCCATAAACTTATTTGCACTATTTTCATATAGCTACTGCTTAAGTCACAGCAGTCTATTCACCAAACCTTGAATTCATCCTTACCTTTGCTATCTCTGTCCCTTTCTGCCATTTCTTCTTCTGCCTGGAATGCTTTTTCTTTATCTGTTTATCAGGCTTCTTTCTATAACTGTTTTCCTCGATCCTCACCAACCCATCAGAATTCATAGTTCTCTTGTCAGTCTTTCCATATCACCTTGTGTTTGCTTTTTACTCACCGTTTATTACATTTTTGTTATATTTCTGTTTTTATCACTATACCATGAGCTTTTTAAGACTTGAGACTCTTTTCTTATTAAATTAGTCTAAGACTGCCAGACAACCTTGAGTAAGTCATTAATCTCTCAAGCTTAGTATCATCCTCCATAAAGCTGAAATGTAAATATACTTGCCCTTCTAACACCAGAGAGCTCATGTCAGGATCAAGCAAAATAACAAAGCATACAAAATGCTCAGTAAGGAGGAAAGGACTACACTATTACTGGATGGTGTTTGATTTTTATCACACTTGCTAGGAATTGCTTTTCTATATAACCAAGAGTCAGAGTTTTGAAATTTAAATTACTAAAAATTTGTATTTGTATATTAAACTCTGTGAAATTTTTCTTTTAAAACCTACAGTTGTTAAAATAAAGTTTGAAAACCATTTCTGTAGGTAATAGGAAGTCCTTGGAGGGTTTTGAACAGAGCAAGTGATATTTTCAAGTGTGTATTCAGGATAGCACACACTGATGCATATGTGGGGAATAAATTTAAAAGAGAAACGATGGAAACAGGAAGTATAGACAGAAGACTATTGCAGTAATACAGTGAGAAAGAGTGAGAAGTTAGGCCAGGACAGTGGTAGTAGAAACAGAGAGGAGGAGATGTGTTTGGTAAATGCTTGAGATAAAATTGGTACTACTTAGTAATTAACTGGAGTTAGAAACCTTTAAAAGGGGTCAAGATTGCAAGTATTTCTAGATTTGATAAAATGAGTGATAAAATTGGAGGTGATGTGTTTGTGGGACATCCATGTGATGTTATCCCAGAAAATGAGGGATGTCATTCAACACCAATTTGGTTAAAGACTAAATTCTAGACTAAAGATATAACAATAATTTGAAAAGCATATACATGGTAGTTAAAATGTAAAAGGGGACTACATGCAGACTTAGAAGTATACTGCGTATAGCACAGATGACACTCTGAATAACAACAAGTTCTCTGAATGGCACTGATATTTGAGTGGGAGAATAAAAATAAAACCCACAATGACATTATAGATGAAATCATCAGAGAAATGTAAAGATAACCAGGTGAGTGTGATTTCATGAGAGTCAAAAAGGTAAAGACTGTTTGGAAATAAATAATCAATGCTTCAAAGGAAGTGAAGAAATATGATAAGATAAAAATTATTCATCAGAAGTAGCATTTCAGAGATTCTTGGTGTTCTTTGTTGGAGGGGTCTCTGTGGATTCATGAATGCAGGAGACAATGCAATCAGTTGAGAGAATAAGTGTGAAGAGAAGAAAGGAAACATCAACTATGAACTACATTATTCTCTCTAGAAATTAAGATTAGGCTGAGAAGTTAGAAAAATTGATCATTAACTATAGAGAGTAAAAGAATCGAGAAAGAGTTTATTTGTTGTTTTTTAGACTGGATTAATGTGGATATATTTTTAATATAAGAGAAAGCATCCAGAAGATAAAAGAGATTTAAAAAACACCAGAAAAGTTGGGGGAAATAAATAGATCACAGTCTTAAAGGAAAGGAATTCAAAGCTCACTAAAGTTACCCAGAAATCAGAGTTGTAAGTAGATGAGCCGTTGGTGAAAAAGGATGAAATGAAGGCAGGCTAAAAATATGGTGGAAGACAATGTTAGTATGTAGACAGAGGTGAAGAAAGGAAAAAACACAAAAACAAAAACAAAGGTTATGTGTAGTTCAGCTCTAAACTGGATTGAGTTGACTAAACTTTAACTCACTACCATACTAAAATATACCCTTTGCATTTTTTTCCAGAAATAACCGTTTAAAATATTTAGTCCATGTGGGCTTAGTGGGTGCTGAACTAGACAAAAACAGTCTGCATGCACTTTCTTTTTTACAGTTGGCACCCAATGAGCATGACCTGGAATGAATAGGATAATAATTGCCTTTTTCATATACCAATACTAGGCTAAGCACTCTACACATATCACCTAATTTAATCCACAAACTTACTATTAAGGTAGAAACTATTATTACCCTGCCTTTACAAATGGGGGAACTGACAACCAATGAATTTCAGATAGTAGCTCAAGATCATACCATAAGTAAGTGGTAGAGCTAGATTTAAACCCAAGTCTCTCTAACTCCACAGCCTACACTTTCATTCCTATGCCACACACCTCCTCCTCACTGCCAAAGTTTCTCATAGCCTGAGATCCTGTGCTTTTGCCTTTAAGTAGGAAAAGATTTCCCTCACCTCTTGTTCCAATTCCCTCCAAGTCCTAGTCTACTCTCTAAGTGGCATAAACACTATGCACAGTTTAAAGGATATAATCAAAGACTCCCTGCTTAGACTAAATAAAATTGAATCTAAAACGTTCCATGTACACTTCCTTCATTGCAATATTCTCCTTTCTGCAATCAGAGAATATACACATCAATACTTAAATTTAATATATGAAATTAAAACACTTGCAAGATTTGAATGGCACTGACATTCATGACACGCTGGGCTGAGGAAAAAGGTAATTAGATCCACAATTTTTGAAACATAACATTCTCATCACTATGCAAAGTAAAACAGATCTGAGATGATGTGGAGCCCAAATAGAAGTGTAACAATCCAAGGGTCAAATATAGAACAACATCAGGACATTATTTTCTGAATTCACTCATGTTTTTCATTTCAATTATTTTTTTCAAGTTCTAGGACGGTCCATAGCATTGGCTTTATTGAGAATATTCAAGGCACCTTCATAGTTCTATTCATATTTATTTAGCATCCTAATTTGAGACTTGGATATTAGAAATCTTAATTCAATCCAAATATACAAAGCAAAACATGGAAAATTCAGATTAAATATAATTTTTACAAAGTCAAAAAATATTTATTAGAAAACCAACACTAAAAATTAGCTGTGTGTGTGTGTTTCTTAAACATTTTGCCTTTTCTTGCAAAGTACTTTTGAGATGGGGATAATAATTGTAATATTAGCCTTTGTGAATTATTCCATTGAATTCATGATTTATTTTTGGTCTTGAAGTTCTTACATGCCAACACAATACTTTTATAGGACCCAGTCTTCATATTTTAGACTTTCTTCAAGCTAATCAGTTTTATTTATTTTGCCTTCTTTCCTCCCTTAATCATTGAATGTGCGCCTGTCTTACCTATTAATAAATACAAACTGTGCATCACTAGTTAAATAGTCTATGCTTATGTTTTATTTTGTTTTGTTTTTCACATCACACTTTCTAGACAGATCAGGAGGCAGGGAAAGCTAAGGTACAACAACAAAGAATCAAACAATAAAAGATGCTCTTATCAGAGTATTTCACAAATTAAGGCATTGTTATAATAAATGCTTTTAGTTTACTTATATTTTAATGGTAAATAATATTTTGATGGTAAATAATTGATTAAGTGCATAGATATGGCCTATTAAGCTTTCTTAATAAACATTAATTATTCCATATGGTAAAACCAATGAGTAGTGTTTGCTAATGCTTCCGTATCTGTGCTGCCATTATGGATAGAAGAATAACACATGACAATCCAGCATAAAGAGCAGGCTCAGGGGAGGAACCCTGCGAAGGTTGTATTAACAAGGTGACAAAAAATGACTGATCCAAAGTCCCACTTATCAGCCCCGCAACTTCTAGGATCTCATAACATTAACTCTATAAAGAGTTGTTATAAACTCTACAGATGAGTTGTAAGAGATAACTCATCTCATTTTACATTCTATCCCTTAAACTTCCATGAGAATTCTTTTGTTTTTTGTGTGTTTGTTTCCAGCGAAAGAAGAGGGAGGAGCAATCAACTTGCTGACATATGCTAACACAGTGCAAGGGGCCAATGCAGCATAGTTTCACATTAGGAAGGAAAAAATAAATATAACTATTTATTGTTGTATTTTTCTATTCACTCCTAAACAGAGTTCTCTGTAGCTGTGATGCCCTGTAGTACATACTTCCAAAAAAATAAGTAAATAAATATAATAAAGTATCAGCTTATAAAACAGAAAGATGAGAAATCAGCAGCCTTTTTCTGAAACCAGCAACTGACTGCCTACAGGCTCTTCATTGTGCATATTTATCACCAGTGGCCCTGCACCCCTGTATTCATTCCCTGAGACTTTAGGGGTGATTCCTTCCTAGCCTCTTCTAGCTTTTTGACTGTGGCTGCGTAACTCATATCTCTGCCTCTGTCTTTAAATGGCCTTGTCTTCTGTGTGTCTTCTGTGATAGAGATACTTGTCATTGGATTGAAAGCCCACCCTGATAATTCAGGATGATTTTATCTCAAATCCATAATTTAATTACATACGCACAGACCCTTTCCCCATATAAGGTCCCATTCACAGGTTCCAGGTGACATATTGTTTTGGGGACCACCACTTCACCACACTACAATTACTATCTTCATGTCTTCAATGGGCTTTCTATACTAAAGCCTGGAAAGGTTATTGCTAGTAACAGACCTCAAGATTCAATTCTAATTCAGACTTTATTCTTGCTTCTCCTTTTTTCAAGAATAACCATAAAACTGAAGGATTATACATTTGTAAAATAACCCTGAGGTGAGGCACACATTGAGACTGTTCTAATTAAGTAGTAGTTGTGGATTAGCTACAAATTCAAGGAGTTGTCTGGTTTGGAAGGTGTTTACATAGGTATAAAATTGTCAAAACCTATCTAACTTAACACATAAATGTGTGCATTTTATTGTGTATAAATTGTATCTTAAAGGAAAGCAACTTTCCTAGATAAGGGACATTACTATCATCCCACACAGATTTTTCTTTCTCTTCTTCTAGTGTAAGTTTTGGTAAGTTCTGGTTTTCAAATAATTTGTTTATTTCATCTAAATTATGAAATATATTGTTATAAAATTATCCATAATATCACCTATTTATCACTTTAATAGGATCTGAGGCATTGATCATGTTGGTAATTTTTGTATCATCTCCTACACAGCTATTTACAATCATTAAAATTTTGGCTGTTGTCTTCTTACTCCCATGATTTCTTACAAATATATTCCATGTTTTAAAGTTTTCTGTGTTGCTTTGATATACATTATTTTTTGATAGCCACAGTTGTTTAAGATCAGAAAAGTGGTGTTGTCATTACCCTCATTTTATGAATAAGTACTGAGATTCAGAGATTATCTAACTAGATAGATTCTGCTACTAAGTGGTACAACCTGGATTGGAATTCAGATCTTCATCTCCAATCTGCTGCTACTCACATTCCATAATCCCGCATCTCAAATGCAAAAATCAAGCCAGATTAGCAGTCAGTGCTAGATATTAGAGAGGATACTATAGAAATTGCAAGACAAAAATGAGTGCCCAGTTTAGTGTAAAACTAAATTGGATACAATAGAGATCGTTTTAAGGTTTAAAAATCCATGATAAAATTCCACACATAAATCACTGCTTGTCCAGTTGTTTTATGGTACTTGTTGAGCGAACATGGTCACAGATAAATTCTTTCATTTCCCTTTCTTGTCCCTACACTTTCCAAGGCTAAGTGTGTATTATATAGAAATGGCTTTTTTATTAGTGAAATTAACAAAGTCTTTCTTAGTATCCACAGGAAAGGGAGGAACAGGGCATGTATAGTCTCAAAAATAACATTTTATTAATTCAACAAGTGTTAATTACTAAATAATATCAGAAATTTCAAGGATTTATAAAATGAACATGTTTATACATGATATCCTCATCTTTAATTCTCCTGAAACTGCAAATTAAAATAAAACTTTAAAGCTTTTGGTATGTAGGAGGAATACTAAGAGACTAAAAGAAAGTATATCTAGAGAACAGTGAATTCAATAACAGTGATTTTGGTAGCTATCATTTACTGAGTGCCTACTAAGTACTGTACTGTCAGAAAGGAAATCCTCATGTATATCTACATGGCTAAGATTTTATGAGCAAATTTTACTGGAACCTGTATTAAATAACAAGCCTTGGAAGTTAAATGATGACTGAATAGTGAGAGAAACCTGAAGAGATTTACCTTTCTGGAGGTAAATCTGTGTTTACTCTTTAAAGGGGATAAAACCCAGAACCCTGGAAACATACCATTACATTACATTCATAACATTACACATGTAATATTACATTCCAATGGGGAAGAATCCCACCATCCCCTTCCCTTTCAAAGGAGAATTTATTTACCTTAGGGAAAGGAAGCTTCTTTCCCTCTCTTAGGAGGGGAGGGAAACAACGTACATATAAACTTATAAATTCATATTTTCAGGGTTCTTGTACTTTGTTATAGCATGCAAGCCTGTCTATCTGGCTCTTATTGTCTCAGAAGGGGAAGAAAATGGGATGTAACGAACCAATGATGTTACTGCTGTAAATAATAATAAGTCTGATCTCTGCTCCAGAAACCTCATGTTGGCATTCAGGATAATATAAATGAATATAGATATTAAAAATATGTCAGTGATAGGTACTTTAATAACAATAGCAATAATAATAACAATGTTCTTATTAATTAATCTGAGTAAATATAAATGTATAAGTATTGCATAAATAAAAATAATTTAAAATAAAAATATTTACTAGTTATATATTATGAATATATGTTTATTACACTAAAAGATATAAATATTTTATATTATATATACTATTTATGTAATAAATATACAATATATGTTTGTCTATGGTAAATAAAGAATCCTTCTGGTCTTCTTTGCTGTGCCTGTCTGACTGACTGCCACTGCCCATCAACCCTTTCTATTAATGATGTACTCAGGTAGCAGCTTTGCTGAGGCCATTTCAGGCAGCCTATCTTCATAACAGGACAAACAATAATGCAAGGTTACCCGGCCAGGGATACTCACCACCCCTTGCTGAGTGATCTTTGGCAAAGCAACACTCCTGAGATGATTTCTCCTTTGCAAACCGTGTGGCTGACAGGGTCTAGGTGCTCTGGCCAGGTGTCAGGCCTGTGCCTCTGAGGTGGGAGAGCTGAGTTCAGGACATTGGTACACCAGAGACCTCCCGGCTCCACATCATATCAAATAGTGAAAGCTCTCCCAATGACCTCCATATCAATGCTAAGACCCAGCTCCGCTCAATGACCAGCAAGCTACAGTGCTAGACACCCTAGGCCAAACAACAGGCAAGACAGGAACACAATCACACCCATTAGCAGAGAGGCTGCCTAAAATCATAATTAGGTCACAGACACCCCAAAACAACCACCGGACGTGGTCCCGCCCAGCAAAAAGAAAAGATCCAGCCTCATCCACCAGAACATAGGCACCAGTCCCCTCTACCAGGAAGCCTACACAACTCACTGAACCAACCTTAGCCACTGGGGGCAGACACCAAAACAAACGGGAACTACGAACCTGCAGCCTGTGAAAAGGAGACCACAAACACAGTAAGTTAAGCAAAATGAGAAGACAGAGAAACATACAACAGGTGAAGGAGCAGGGCAAAAACCCACGACACCAAACAAATGAAGAGGAAATAAGCAGTCTACCTGAAAAAAAATTCAGTGTAATGACAGTAAAGATGATCCAAAATCTTGGAAATAGAATGGAGAAAATACAAGAAAAGTTTAACAAGGACCTAGAAGAACTAAAGAGCAAACAAAAAATGATGAACAACACAATAAATGAAACTAAAAATTCTCTAGAAGGAATCAATAGCAGAATAAATGAGGCAGAAGAACAGATAAGTGACCTGGAAGATAAAATAGTGGAAATAACTACTGCAGAGCAGAATAAACAAAAAAGAATGAGAATAATTGAGGACAGTCTCAGAGACCTCTGGGACAACATTTAACGCACCAACATTCGAATTATAGGGGTCCCAGAAGAAGAGAAAAAGAAAGGGACTGAGAAAATATTTCTAGGGATTATAGTTGAAAACTCCCTTAATATGGGAGAGAAAATAGTCAATCAAGTCCAGGTAGCACAGAGAGTCCCAAAAAGGATAAATGCAAGGAGAAACACGCCAAGACACATAGTAATCAAACTATCAAAAATTAAATACAGAGAAAAAATATTAAAAGCATCAAGGGAAAAACAACAAATAACATACAAGGGAATCCCCATAAGGTTAACAGCTGATCATCAGCAGAAACTCTGCAAGCCAGAAGGGAGTGGCAGGACATATTTAAAGTGATGAAAGGGAAAAAACTACAACCAAGGTTACTCTACCCAGCAAGTATCTCATTCAGATTCGACGGAGAAATCAAAACCTTTACAGACAAGAAAAACCTAAGAGAATTCAGCACCACCAAACGAGCTTTACATCAACTGCTGAAGAAACTTCTCTAGGCAGGAAACACAAGAGAAGGAAAAGACCTACAATAACAAAACCAAAACTATTAAGAAAATGGTAATAGGAACATACATATAGATAATTACCTTAAATGCAAATGGATTAAATGCTCCAAACAAAAGACATAGACTGGCTGAATGGATACAACAACAAGACCCATATATATGCTGTCTACAAGAGATCCACTTCAAACCTAGGGACACATACAAACTGAAAGGGAGGGGATGGAAAAAGATATTCCATGCAAATGGAAATCAAAAGAGAGCTGGAGTAGAAATTCTCATATCAGATAAAATAGACTTTAAAATAAAGACTATGACAATAGACAAAGAAGGACACTACATAATATCAAGGGATCAATCCAAGAAGAAGATATAGCAATTGTAAATATTTATGCATCCAACATAGGAGAAACAAAATACATAAGGCAAATGCTAACAGCCATAAAAGGGGAAATCAACAGTAACACAATAACAGTAGGGGACTTTAACACCCTACTTTCACCAATGGACAGATCATCCAAAATGAAAATAAATAAGGAAACACAAGCTTTCAATGATACATTAAACAAGATGGAATTAATTGATGTTTATAGGACATTCCATCCAAAAAAAACAGAATACACTTTCTTCTCAAGTGCTCATGGAAAATTCTCCAGGATAGATCATATATTGGGTAACAAATCAAGTGTTGATTAATTTAAGAAAACTGAAATCGCATCAAGTATCTTTTCCAACCACAACGCTATGAGACTAGATATCAATTATAGGAAAAAAATCTGTAAAAAAAAAAAAAACACATGGAGGCTAAAAAATACACTACTAAATAACCAAGAGATCACTGAAGAAAGCAAAGGGGAAATTAAAAAATACCTAGAAACAAATGACAATGAAAACATGACGACCCAAAACTTATGGGATACAGCAAAAGCAGTTTTAAGAGGGAAGTTTTTAGCAATACAATCCAACCTCAAGAAACAAGAAAAATCCCAAATAAACAATGTAAACTTATACCTAAAGCAATTAGAGAAAGAATAACAAAAAAACCCCAAAGTTAACAGAAGGAAAGAAATCAGATCAGAAATAAATGAAAAAGAAATGAAGGAAATGATAGAAAAGATCAATAAAACTAAAAGCTGGGTCTTTGAGAAGATGAACAAAATTGATAAACCATTAGCCAGACTCATCAAGAAAAAAAGGGAGTAGTCTCAAATCAATAGAATTAGAAATGAAAAAGGAGCAGTAACAACTGACACTGCATAAATACAAAGGATTATGAGAGATTACAACAAGCAACTATATGCCAATAAAATGGACAACCTGGAAGAAACGGGCAAATTCTTAGAAAAGCACAACCTTCTGAGACTGAACCAGGAAGAAATAGAAAATATAAACAGACCAATCACAAGCACTGAAATTGAGACTGTAATTAAAAATCTTCCAACAAACAAAAGCCCAGGACCAGATGGCTTCACAGGTGAATTCTATCAAACATTTAGAGAAGAGCTAACACCTATCTTTCTCAAATTCTTCCAAAATATAGCAGAGGCAGGAACACTCCCCAACTCATTCTACAAGGCCACCATCACCCTAATATGAAAACCAGACAAAGATGTCACAAAGAAAGAAAATTACAGTCTAATATCACTGATGAACATAGATGCAAAAATCCTCAACAAAATACTAACAAACAGAATCCAACGGCACATTAAAAGGATCATACACCACGTTCAAGTGGGGTTTATCCCAGGAATGCAAGGATTCTTCAATATATGCAAATCAATCAATGTGAAACACCATATTAACAAATTGAAGAATAAAAACCATATGATCTCAATAGATACAGAAAAATCTTTCGACAAAATTCAACACCCATTTATGATTAAAAAAAACCTTCCAGAAAGTAGGCATAGAGGGAACTTACCTAAACATAGTAAAGGCCATATATGACAAACCCACAGGCAACATCGTTCTCGATGGTGAAAAACTGAAATCATTTCCTCTAAGATTAGGAGCAAGACAAGGTTGCCCACTCTCACTGCTATTATTCAACATAGCTTTGGAAGTTTTAGCCACAGCCATCAGAAAATAAAAAGAAATAAAAAGAATCCAAATCGGGAAGAAGAAGTAAAGCTGTCATTGTTTGCAGATGACATGATTCTATACACAGAGAATCCTAAACATGCTACAAGAAAACTCTTAGAGCTAATCAATGAATCTGATAAAGTAGCAGCACACAAAATGCACAGAAATTTCTTGTATTCCTATACACTAATGATGAAAAATCTGAAAGTCAAATCAAGGAAACACTCCCATTTACCACTGCAACAAAAATAATAAAATACCTAGGAATAAACCTACCTAAGGAGACAAAAGACCTGTATGCAGAAAACAATAAGACACTGATGAAAGAAATTAAAGATGATACAAACAGATGGAGAGATATACCATGTTCTTGGATTGAAGAATCAACATTGTGAAAATGACTATACTACCCAAAGCAATCTACAGATTCAGTGCAATCCCTATCAAACAACTAATGGCATTTTTCACAGAACTAGAACAAAAAATCGCACAATTTGTATGTAAACACAAAAGACCCCGAATACCCAAAGCAATCCTGAGAAGGAAAAATGGAGCTGGAGGAATCAGGCTCCCTGACTTCAGACTATACTACAAAACTACAGTCATCAAGACAGTATGGTACTGTCACAAAAACAGAAATATAGATCAGTGGAACAGGATAGAAAGCCCAGAGATAAACCCCCGCACATATGGTCACATTATCTTTGATAAAGAAGGCAAGAATATATAATGGAAAAAAGACAGCCTCTTCAATAAGTGGTGCTGGGAAAACTGGACAGCTACATGTAAAAGAATGAAATTGGAACACTCCCTAACACCATACACAACAATAAACTCAAAATGGATTAAAGACCTAAATGTAATGCCAGATACTATCAAACTCTTGGAGGAAAACATAGGTAGAACAGTCTATGACATCAATATCATCAACATCCTTTTTGACCCATCTCCTAGAGAAATGGAAATAAAAACGAACAAACAAAAAAACACAAATGGGACCTAATGAAACTTAAAAGCTTTTGCACAGCAAAGGAAATCGTAAACAAGATGAAAAGACAACCCTCAGAATGGGAGAAAATATTTGCAAGTGAAGCAACTGACAAAGGATTAATCTCCAAAATATACAAGCAGCTCATACAGCTCAATATCAAAAAAACAAACAACCCAATCCAAAAATGGGCAGAAAACCTAAATAGACATTTTTCCAAAGAAGATATACAGAGCTTCGCTGGTGGCGCAGTGGTTGAGAATCTGCCTGCTAATGCAGGGTACACGGGTTCGAGCCCTGGTCTGGGAGGATCCCACATGCTGCGGAGCAACTAGGCCCATGAGCCACAACTACTGAGCCTGCACGTTTGGAGCCTGTGCTCTTCAACAAGAGAGGCCGCGATAGTGAGAGGCCCGCGCACCGTGATGAAGAGTGGCCCCCGCTTGCCACAACTAGAGAAAGCCCTCTCACAGAAACGAAGACCCAACACAGCAAAAATAAATTAATTAATTAATAAACTCCTACCCCCAACATCTTCTTAAAAAAAAAGAGAAGATATACAGATTGCCAACAAACACATGAAAGGATGCTCAACGTCACTAATCATTAGAGAAATGCAAATCAAAACTACAATGAGGTATCACCTCACACCAGTCAGAATGGCCATCATCAAAAAATCTAGAAACAATAAATGCTGGAGAGGGTGTGGAGAAAAGGGAACCCTCTTGCACTGTTGGTGGGAATATAAATTGATACAGCAACTATGGAGGACAGTATGGAGGTTCCTTAAAATACTAAAAATAGGACTATCGTACATCCCAGCAATCCCACTGCTGGGCATATACCCTGAGAAAACCATAATTCAAAAAGAGTCATGTACCCCAATGTTCACTGTAGCTCTATTTACAATAGCCAGGACATGGAAGTAACCTAAGTGTCCATCCACAGATGAATGGATTAAGAAGATGTGGCACATATATACAATGGAATATTACTCAGCCATAAAAAGAAATGAAACTGAGTTATTTGCAGTGAGGTGGGTGGACCTAGAGTCTGTCATACAGAGTGAAGTAAGTCAGAAAAAGAAAAACAAATACCGTATGCTAACACATACATATGGAATCTAAAAAAAGAAAAAAATGGTTTTGAAGAACCTAGGGGCAGGACAGGAAGAAAGAAGCAGATGTAGAGAATGGACTTGAGGACATAGGGAGGGGGAAGTGTAAGCTTGGACGAAGTGAGAAAGTGGCATGGACAATTTTACACTACCAAATGTAAAATCGATAGCTAGTGGCAAGGAGCTGCATAGCACAGGGAGGTCAGCTCGGTGCTTTGTGACCACCTAGAGGGGTGGGATAGGGAGGGTGGGAGGGAGACACAAGAGGGAGGAGATATGGGGATATATGTATATGTATAGATGATTCACTGTGTTATACAGCAGAAACTAACACACCATTGTAGAGCAATTATACTCCAATAAAGATGTTTAAAAAAAAAAAGAATCCTTCTGTAAGAAATACAAATTTATACATTATAAATAATACTAATGAATATTATTGAATGTTTAATATTTATTGATACTAGGTATATGGCAAGTTAATTAAATTTTCTGTGCCTCAGCTTTCTCATCTGCAAAATGAGTATAATAATTTTACCACTCATATTGTCGTTATAATGATTTGATAAATTAATATATGTAAACTTCAGAATAAAGCCCAGAACTGTTAATCCATATAGCAGGTATTACTGTCTCCAATTTTCAGATGAAGGAAACTGAGGCTGAGAAGGATGAAGAAATTTGCCAAAGGAAACACATTTATTCATTGCCAGGGTTTTAATTTACTACTCTCAGTTAATTCTATGATAATTAGTGCTAGTTCATAGAGTGGCGTTATAGTCCACTCCATAACAAATGGGACAAATAATACCACTGCAGAAAGTTAATTTTTTTCGTAAAATTATATTTTATTTAAAAAGCTGTATTTTTTCTAAATTTGTGTTCTTTCAACTCTTAATATTAAATCATTTTTCTTTTCATGAAATGAGTTGAAAGTAAATGGCAGTTTTTATTTTTTACTTGTTTTGTCTTTATATACTTAATTAATAAACGTAAAGTTGGCACTCTATATCAGTCTCAACATTTTTATTTTATGATTAATATCATTTGTCCTAAAAAATATTTTAATGTGAGAAGTACTGATTAAATCCTTTAGGCCCTTTCATCACGTGAGTTTTAGAGATTAAAAAGGTTGATTTTCAGTGCATTTATTCAATTTTTCCATTTTTGAGTACCTTGTGTCAGAACTGAAATTTCAGCTTTGGTCAATTGAGTCTTAAACATGCACTTATATTTACGACACTGTATCTGACTACACAGTTCTACTACTTCAATAATATACAGCCTAAGAAGCTTAGTAGGCACTTTCACAACTTCAAAACAATAAAAACAATTAAACTACTTACCTGAAACGCTTTTCTACAGAAGTAATACCTACACAGCAAAATGTCAGGGTAATACAGATTTCCTGATTGGTAGGAAGCTTACCAGAATTTTCAATATATATGCTAAATACTACTTAGCAGAAGGTCATAACACCCTCGACGCTTCAATATAATCTGATCATGAAAGAGGACTTGTAATTTAAGCCAGAGTTCCCAAACATTTTTAAACCAAGTACTGGTTAAAAATAAATATTAAACATCTTGATTGTTTCAAAGATTCCGGCATGCCTGCTCTGTGTGGCTAAAGTATTAAGGCGGGATGTGGTGGTATTACACTCCCCTGAGAACAACTGGTAAGGAGAAGCTACACGTTTATACCTAGATTTTACCCAAAGTGAATAAAATCTATAGATAGTTACTGTAAAATACAGGAAATTACGTCAATACTTGAGTTCTATAATATGCATTGAAAAAGATGCTTTATGTATTATGAATAATATCTAATCTTAGTAAAGCACACAGCAAATATTAGTTCAACTAGTTCTCATAAAATCCCTATCAAGTAGATACTACCATTATCCCACTTTATAAACAAAGAAACTGAGACAGAGGGAGTTTAAGTATCTTGCCCAATCAGTAGAGCTGGGAAATGAACCCAGGTAGTATCTGTTCTCTTGTCCACTATAAAATACACTGCCTATAAATTATAATAGAGTACAATATTGACTTATACATTTTTGAGAGTCTTTACAGGTAAGAAAAAATGAAATGCATGTTCACCTTGTATACATTTCATATACGAATAAAAGACATATCTGTGTGTAACACTGTAATTTAAAATCTTTCCTTGCCCTGAACTTCTCTTAGCCTGTAAATTCATCTCTTCTTCAGTAATTTTAAATTCATGCACTATTCTATCATATTTTAATTTTTTAGGTAGAATATATGAAACTAAAACTCCCCCAAATATTTTAGATCCTTATACTGACTAAGTTAGGCACTAGAGATGTGGTCTCCATTTTCGTATGAAGTTTAAATAACCATGAGGTAAAGGGGGCAATACCATAACCTCAAATCATTGAATGTTTAGCTGAGTGCTCTGTTTTCTTCAGCTTGTCTCTTTTCTTTTGAGAGACAGGCAGTTCTCTTAAGTATCACATGAACCAATAGGTGATTATAAATTTCACAGTCATTCAGCTGGAGTCCTGGAGAAGGTTCCAGGAGGAGCCACTATGGATGAGGGAAAGGCACACACAGGGCTCAGAGCAGCAGCTATTTATCAACTCTACTAACTTATTTCAGATATAACTGGTTCAGCTCTACTGGTGCATACTGACTACACATGGCGGTAAGGTACGGCAGCCAGTGGCATTGTAACACGATCAACATTCTGTGCATCACTGAGAATTCAGGACATACAAAAAACAAGTTGCAAGATAGAAAAAGAAAAACTGGTATTTGCAGATCTTGGAGGCAGAGAAGTTTTCTCAATAATGAAGAATCCAAACTTTAATATGGTCCTTAGTAAAACCCGGTCTCTCTGGTAAAGTCTCAAGTCAATTTAACAACAGCATTTCTTGGAGGTCAGAGCCTATTAGCCTCCTGAAAAGTTTTCTGTTAGACAGTCAGTCAGTGCTTTTCTCATGGCTGTATTTAATCAACTGTGAAAGAAATGAGGGACTTAAAGGTCTTAAAGTTAAGGGCAAAAGAATCTAAACATCAGGTTAAGAAAAAACAAATACATTATCCAAATCCTGGGAGAGCTACTGTAGTCCTTCAAAGTCCTTTTGCTAGAAATAGGAAGAGATTACCTTTATAGTCATGACCTCATGTTCCATAATCTGGGCGAAAACACCCAGAGAAATTAAACCTGGAACATTAGCCTAACTGAAATTTTGCCATTCATTCTATTACTCTTGTTATTAGTTTAAAATCTTTTGTGCGTGTGTGTCAAATACTAAACCCAATGCAGGTTAAATTGTGGAGAAACCAGAGCAGCTCGATTCTGGAAACGATTAGCTACTTAAATCTCTCCCAACCCACCTCCGCACTTCCCCTTCTTCTAGCCCACACCATCAGTCTTTCATTCAACAACATATGAATGACTTCACATTAATACAGTCAGATAACCCTGGGCATATTATGTATTTCTATTCCTGTTACTACTTACTAAAGGCTTAATGAAAGTCTTTATTTCCCTATGTATCCCAGGGAGCACAGGTAGATTTAATTTCAAGGACTGAAAATGATTTCTGGAATATCTTTAGTTTGAGGTAATGTTTTACTTTAGCTAAATGCATTCATTTTAATCATTTATTCCATTTATTCATTTGGAAATCAATAATGACACCAAATTAATTCTTTAATTCACTAAAGCAAAAATCCCATTTAACTGAATAAATACATGTTAAAGAAAAGAGCTACTATTTTAGCCCCAGTGGATTAAACATGTATGCTACATTTATCTCTTAATAAAAGTCTCTAAAGACTATTCTAAACTCGACTTCAAAAAATATCCAACCCCCAACACAAAACAGACTATTTCCTTTGTGATTAAAATATAGAGAAAGAAAATATGCTTTTGGTTGATTTCTGATAGCATCTTTCCTTAATGCTCATTTGAGAATTATCAGTTATCTTGATTTTCCCCTGTCCTCATTTAAAGACAGTGAAATTAAAAGGACATTGATGTCCTACTTTTCAAACAATGGATCACTTCTGATTTAACATCGATTGAACATTAAACTTCCAGACTTAAAACTAATTGCCTCCTTTTTCTTATTAATTTGGACCCAATTTCCAGCTGCCCTAAGGTTCTCGAAGGTAATTAATTGATTGATGAATCAACTGAAGAGGAATTCAAATCGCCAAAAAAAAAAAAGAGAGATAAAGAAAAACTGTTTTTTTAAAAATTTATGACCAACATTTTTTAAATGACTCAATTGTAAGTTTTTATATTCATAATTTAGCAAATTTCACATTTGTAAGGTATTTTTAGGGAAGCTGTTCAAATTTAATTTCATTTTAGATTATTTATTATTTGCCTTTGGGGAGGAGTTTTAATCAAAGTACCACATCACACTAAATAATTATTAAGTTATTCCACCGTGATTTGATAGAATAACCAAATCTGAAGGGCTGCAGTAATTCTCACCAAACTCTCTCAATACAAACAGCAAGGTTAAATAGGAATTTTGGACCTAGGTTTGAATTCTGACTCTGCTACTTACTATGGTGACTTTGAACAGGCACTTTAGTTTTCTGACACTGTTTCTTATGAGTATTATTGGAAACAATATAATGCACTTAGAGTATTATTGTATATTGTTATTTTAGTCATGTGTTAACATATTTTAATACATATATTAATATTTATATATTATTATTCAATATTATTCAATGAGATAATACAACAATCAAATCACTTAGCATGGTAGTTGACAATAGTAGCTGCTCAATAAATTCTAATAATTATTATTATATTAACGTATCTTATTAAACTCTGTATCTTCAGTGCTTAGTGAGACTTCAGGCACATTAATAAATACATATTTATTCGAGCTTAGTATCTTTGAATCTTTATAGGAAACATATGCAATCAAGCATTCCATATGAAAGGGGAAAAGTTGGGGTTTTTAAATCCTCAAAAATGTCTAGACTATTTTGGAGGATTTTTGTACATCATTTGAGAATTAAAAAATTCAAATTAGCAAATAATAACACTTGATTCTAAGACAAGTAAGCAAGAAGACAAGGGCTTACAGTGTTCTGACTAAACTATCAGAGCTACCTGTGTGGCCGTGGGCAGGCGTCATAAATATTTTCATGCTTTCTTCCCTCATTTGTAACAGTTAAACAAATGTTTATTGAGCTACAGGTTATTATTTACTCATGCACAAATAATAAAATACAGTGATTAACACTGAGAAGCAGACAAATAAGAGGAGAAATATGAAAGTGTAAATACACAAAAATGTGTCTAAATATGAATGTGTGTGCACGTTTGTGTGTGGAGAGAGAAACAGAAGATAAATAAAATTTACTTAAGTACACAATCTAGAGAGAAAGATATACACACATCTATGCATATATTCAGTTAATGGTAGATTTACATACATATATGTTATATAAATATGGCATGTTGATTTATGCACTTATGAAGAAATAAACTTTCCTTAAATAAACTGAATGACAAAATAGAGACATGAACAGGATGCAAATCCCAAATGATGGATTGGGGCTTCAGAGAAGGGATCCCGGAGAAGGACTTTCTTAGCTTAATCTTGAAAGATAAGATGCAGTCAGGAAGAAAGGTGGTTAGCATATTTCACACAAAGGGAAAAGCATGCTCAAAAGCAAACAGATGAAGAACTCCTTGCTCTGTAGCTGGATACTCTTATTAGTTTGGTGTTAATTGGCTGTAATGTTTGAGTTGGGCAGTGGCAAGGACATGAAAAAATGGAAGGTCACTGAGGATCTTAATACAATGGATTTTATTTTGAAGATAATCAGGAGACATCTTTAAGGTTTTAAACAAGGAGTGAGGAAGTTTGGTTAGATTATTTCAATGGCATCTCAGTTCTTATATGATTTTATCACAGGTATAGTACTTGAAAGACTTTTTTCAAAACTGTATATAAACCCACTCTAAAAAATATAACAGAAACTCATAGCCATATATATTTACCACTTTTATAAATTATGTCTTGGCCACAGTGTGGTTATAAAATGAAAACTAAGTATTTTTTACAATTTTTATGAGTGCATGCTGGAAAAGACACTTGTTAAAGCAGTTACAGCTATGAAAGAAGCCATATTTGATGTAAAAACTGTCAAAATGTTTTTATGATTACAGTTCAATAATGCAAACTATCACCAACAAAAAGTGAAGATAAAATCTATTTACAGCAAAAGTCATCATAGATCATTTTCTACAAAACAAAGCTCCTTTTCTATGTCAGCCTGATGGCAGTCACAGAATTTTGCTTATACAGTTGCATTCACTAATGTCCAAAACATGTAATCCAGTTCAATAATGACTATCTTAGTCTTTATGCCTATAATTATCCCTCTTCTATAATGATATGTCATCAGATTGTATATTGTTTGCAAAACAACTCTCACTTCATCATTTACTAAGAAAGAGGGAACACTGATAAAAATCTGCTTCTACTGGATGATCTTCTATGTTTTCCTGTTTATAAATTAAATGAGTAGGTTTAAATCACTAACATGGTAAATGGACAACAGTAAAAGTTCAACCAATATACATTTATTAACAATTTTTAGAAATTACTTTTCAGCTCCACATCTTAAAGTTAGAATTGGTATTTCAGGACTGGAAAAGATATTAGGAATTAGGAGAACCCCTCTTTTTACCTCTGTAGCATAAAGGTGGTGACTGATTTCCCCAATATAAAGGGAACTCAGTAGGGGGACATCTAGGAATAGACTGTAAGGCAATTGTTAAGAGAAAAGCGCTTGTTTAAGTCACCATACTGCCATTTCACACCACCAGGTAACTTTTCTGAACTGCCCATCAAAACTGTCAGTCACTCACAACACAAAAATGGCCAGTGGCTTTTAGTAGAAAGGGAGATGGAGGAGTGAAGGAATATGTAAGTAAATTTTCTTACAGCTATGTTACTTACGTAGCATCTAGACTTTTGTCCATTGCTAAGTTCATTCGCTTTAATGAGATTTTTAAAAATGCTGAGAAGAGAAACAAAACTCTAGCAATGTACTTACTATAACAGTATTCCCTCAAAAGGAAGAAGAATGCACACAAAAACAAATACCTATATGCACATGTGAGTGAAGGACAAGGGTAAAAAAATAAAGCATATGAATGCACTCCACTTCTTTAATAAAGTTAATATCATAATTATATACATTAACTTTCTTGAATGGAAATCTTTCCCGTGCTTCCTTTCCTGGAATCACTCTAAATTTTAAACAGAGGTCTTTAGTTATGTGAAAATCCTTGAAAATTCTTTTTTTTTTCCCTACTGGCTAGCTCTGATAGATTGTGACAATGAGGTCAAAGGCAGGGTTCAATCCTCATGTGGACTAACAGGCTTGTCACTGAAAAAATATTTTCTGAAAACCATTGTCATCCAAGTTCGCGATCTTGAAAATCTGCACTTCTGTCCAAAAGGGAAACCGGCTCAACATCAAAAAATGACTTAGTACAAATAATCATCACCACTAGAAAAGCCAAGTCACATGAGGCCTGGGATCAACAGGATTATCTTTTTGTCTGTATGTATTATGGTGAGAGTAGTGGTGCACAACAGCATTTATTTTGTTTTATAAATATTTTAGAAATAATGAGTCAATGATATGAACAAAATCTCAGTTAGGCATAGTGACAAAATGGCAATATTTGCGAGTTTTACTATTATGCCACTCTGCAAGCAATTTACACTTTTCATAGAGCAGACATCCAGTAAACTTGTGATGGGAAAATAAAAGATCATTAGAATTTCCATGAATTCAATTGATTATAAAGTCTATAATATTATTAAATCAACCTACATTTAAAAGACTTATTTAAAAGACAAATCTCACTCCCCTACACGACTGCTATAAAAATGCTTAAATGATTGTCTCATTTTGCATTCAAGGGGTATGCCAAAGGCTGGGGAAGCATGAAGGAGAAAGAAACATTGGGAGAGAAGATAAAAAGAAAAGCAGCACAAAAATAATTCTTGTGTCTCCACTTCAGGAGCTGTAATCTGAGATTACAAAGCATTATCTTTCATTAAATGAAAAACAAAAACATATAAACAAACAAGCAAAAAAAACCCTAAAAGTATTTGTAGGACATGACACATAAGAGGCTGCCCCTTCTGGAAGCAACGGGGATGAAAAGAGGATTCTCATCCAGGTTTCACCACTGACATAATGACCTTGGGCAAAATCCTCAACATTAACGCACTTCAGTTTCTACTTAATGTGGGGCACTTAGCTTCCTTTAAATTCTAAATTTCTCAGATTTTAGATTTGGTATTCCCATTCTCCCCCAGCCATACACACACACACATTTCACCTGCTCTTCTGACTCTAACCATTGTTAGAATTACCCAGAGAGCTATTAAAATTCACTGATGCCTGGGCCCCATCCAGAACAATTAAATCAGCATCATAGGATTGACCTTAAATGATACCTTTTAACAAAACCTCTTTTAATGGGAGTCGACCTCTTCTCTCTTTGTGCAGGCATGATTGAGAAGAAAGGTATAATTGCAGGTTTTTAATAGATACTAGTTTATAAAAACTTTGAACTCCATGGTAGCTGTTACCTGATTTTTTAACACTTCAAACAGCTTTTTTCTTATCTTGGGAAGTAATACATAATAAAAACTATTAGATTATATGTTGAACTTCCTATCCTACCTTTATTTCTATAGACTCTATTACCTCTGCCAACAAAATAGAGATGAGATACTATTTGGTGTGTATTTGTGAATTCATCAAGGAGTACACAAATGTGATTCTATTGCAAATTATGAGTGGGAGAAAATTTTCAACAACAACAAAAACACTTTAATTTAGCAGAGTGGAGGGAAAATTTATAATTATAAATCAAATATATACTACTATCATCCATGTAAAATACTGAGAAAACATCAAGCAAAATACAATAAAATTTAACAATGGGTACAGGATAATAGGTGACTTTTTCTCTTTATACTATGATTTCTTTCCATTTTTCAACAATGCACATGCATTATTTTTATAAATAAAAACACTTGAATTGAAAAAAATATATAGCCTAAGTTTTTGTGGATCTATCAGCTGAAAAACATTCGGCTTAAGGACAGAATTTTCCTCATGCCCATAAAAGAAACCAGACTTCACAATACACCTGCTTCCTCTCCTCTGTGTAATTTCTTTTTATATTCATGGAGTGAGCTGCAATTCAATAGCTTTTGTGGGCTTCTTCTCTCTTCTCCTCATTTGGTGTGGCATGAAAGACATTTCAAAAAAAAAACAATATAAACAACTCAATTGCTTGTTAAATTTTATGTTAAGGATATGCACTGACCCAGCAAAATCACCATAGACAGCCAGACACGCTGCTGAAATTGAAGCATCCCTGCCCACCTACTTGTTGTTTACAGAGAAAGCAAGTAGTGACCTGAAATTGCTTTGCTCTTCTCTGACACATCAGCTAGAGGAACCAAACCAAGAGAAAGGAATAGAAATATGTTAGGTTTTTCTTACACCTTTCTATTTGTCTCAAGTAGAGCAAACTGTAATGAGGATTAAAAACAAATTCAACATAGTCCATTAATGTAACTGAATGTAGACTGGGATTCAAAAACAGTAGAGGCCTCTGATGTTCCTGCCAAAGTTGCACATTACCTGCATTTAATCACAAGGAAACATCAGAGAAACCCACATTGAAGGACATTCTACAAAATAACCAACGTGTAATCTCCAAAAGCTTCAAGGTCATGAAAATCAACGAAAGACTGAAGAATTGTTCCACAATTGAAGGAGACTAAAAAGACATGACAACCAAATGCACTGTTATGATTCTGGACTAGATTCTTTTGCTATAAAGAATATTGTTTGGACAACTGAACTTGAATGGGATCTGAGGATCATGATATATATAAATGTTAATTTCTATTGATTGAATGGTTTTACCATGATTGTTTTGGAGGAGAATGTCCTTGTTTGTAAGAATTACACATTAAAGTATTTGGGGTTATATGACATCATGTTAGCAATTTAGTTTCAAATAGTCAGGAAAAAGACATTCTTTAAATTCTTTTGTTAAGTTTGAGATTGTTTTAAAATAAAAGGTACACACACAAAAAACAAAATACAAAAAAAACAGTAGAGGCCTGACCTGGTAGGACACAACGTCACAACTCCTCCCCCTACCAGGAAGACCTTTTAGTGAACGTCCAGTGGTTTCAGCAGTAAGGGGTTCTGAAATGTCATTCCTCAAATATTATGAATATTTTAGCTGAATTTATGTTGAAGGAAAATGCCTCTGTTCTGAATCTGACAAAAAAGCAAAAAGGATCTCCTTCTTTTCTATCACCTTTCCCCCTCAGTGTTTTTATTTTTTTTTTCCTTTCATCCCAGCAGGAAAGAAGCTTTTGTGTCAGAAAAAAAGACATTTCCCAATTAATCTGATGTTGCTTAGACCGTCAGAAAGGGGAAACCAATACTGCCTTGTCCCCAAACAGTAAGATTTTTCCTTCCTGTGGCTTTGCTTCTCAAGCAACCCTCACCAAAATCCTAGATACAGTACCTGCTTCCAACCAAGGTGCTGGGGCATGAAATATTCATTTGTATTCCGAGGAGTTCTTTGTCAGATTTCAATTATTTGGCACTTTAGAAAGAAATTACTCAACACCCTTTGGAGCTGTAAGGCTTTTTTCGGTCCTGTTCCTCTTTAGCCCTTTCCTTGTGTCCCTTCAGTATATATAAAATATAATGGCAAAGTAAGAAACAGTTGAGAGAACTTGCTGAGAAAATCAGATAGCTAAGCTCCAGGCTTGGAGAGTGTGGTCCTGGGTTTAAGTACTCTTTTCTACCAGCCAGGTAAGGACAAATTTTCCTTTGGATTCTCTTTCACAAAGAGATGCTGAGGAACAGGGTCATACTTTAAAGTAAAATAACGCTTTTATTCACCATGAAAATATGTTCTAGTGATATGCCTTGTAATTCAGTACTTTATAATGAAACATACAGATAATAGAGGCTGCAATTTATTATTCCACAACATCAAAAATGGGAGGCAATGTTGTAAAATTATAATTAAATGTTGGTTGAAGCACTTGGGTGAGAAACAAGCAATATACAATATTGGTGTTTTCAGGCTGAGAAGCAAATAAAGATTAGAGAAAGGAGATTGGGTAAAGCAGAGATCAGATCTATGCTTGGATTAGAAAAGAAAGCACATGAGCCTGTGTTTTGCCTTCCCCCAAATTTGAATCTTTTAATTATTTTCTGATCATCCCAGTTACTATAACAAAGTTTTGACCTGCCTTATACATACATGCATAACATGATTTCCTCAAAAAAATTTATTTATATAGTTATCTTTATATCTATAGTGATAGAGAGGTAGAGGGAGAATAATTGATAATTAGGAAGAGTGTGAACAATCTGGGTAAAGGGTGTATAAGATTTTGTGTTAGTGTTTGTATTCTATTCTTATTCTTGCAACTTGTCTGTAAGTTTGAAATTGTTTCCAAATAAAAATGTTAAAAAGAGAAAAAAAAAAACAAAACAAAAAAAAGAAGAAGAATTATGTCCTAAATTCTGCATGTGAAATTTGAGGCCCTTCACAGTTGGCCTTAGTCTATCTCTCCAGCCTCTTTCCAGTTCCCCCAACACTGTACTGAAACGGATACTTTCTGAATCACAGCATGGACTTTCATCAAGTCCTGTAACTTAGCTATTCTTCTGCATAATAATTATCTACTGATCCTGTAAAGCCCAACTCAATGACCAGTTCCAGGCTTTTCAGTCAGAATTAAAGGTTCATCTTTGTCCCTACTGAAATATAGATGCAGGTATAGATACTTATCACCATACTTGTAAATTCAGATTATAGGACAATGTCTATATTATGCTCCAATAAAAGTTTGAAATTAATTAATGATTAGTTGTTAATCATTAAATAATCATTATTAATTGATAAACATTAATTAAATAATGCTAAGTGGCTATGGTTCCATAATGAATTGATAAAGAAATGGATATAAATATATGTGCATATGTACTAAACCACGTTAATATTTTCTGTCTTGTCTTTTATTTTCCTGTCTACTCTCTTCTTCTCAATAGTTACTATGTATAGATAAGAAACCTTCCAAATTCATATTTTCTATAGAAGCTTACAAGCTATTAAAATTGAGAAAATTTCTTATATACATACTAATAAAATTCAGGTTCAAATGAGTACACATTAACATGTATACATATATATATATAAACACATACATACATATAGGTACACAAATAACCTGAATTATAAAAAGTATACGTTCATTGTGTTTTTACAATTGATGGAACTTCATATAAATGCTGACAAGTTCCAAGGAACTCAGAGGTTAATTGCTTTAAGGCAAAAATTATATTTCTGTACTTTCTTCTTATAAATACTTTACAATACATCTATGGCTATATATCTTTACTAAAAGGATGTTTTATAGCTAAAGATACTATAAAACCGCAAAGTCGATGCTCTGATTTTTAGTTTTGGTGTTTCTGGAAGTTATTAAATTTATGTGTTAAGGAATTAAACCCTTCTTTTAGCCATGGGCCAGCTACTGTGTGGGTATATGCCCAGCCATTCAATCAACTTCTAGAACAATAAATATCTCTATGGATGATAGCATGACTTATTCACTGTGTTCAATTTATTCAAGGTATTTAAGAGTAAAAAAGTCTAAAATACCAGATTCTGACATTCTTCATGTCAGTATATTGCTGTGAACTTTTAACTTGCCCCAAATCACCAGATATTCTGTGCTCCTGACACATGCATTATATTCAATCACTGTATAAAAATAAAGTGGGACTTTTCATATTGTGCCCAACATCACAGAACTAAAAATAATAAAAAACTTTTTACTGTTTGGCATAAGAAAACATGAAGAAAGGCGTTCACTTTGCCAAGTACATATATAAGACTTTAGAAATAACTTTTAAATATATATTTTACATTTTGATATTAAATAACATGCTACTAGTTATTTCAATTTTATTTTGAAACATTATAAATAAATGGTTATGGAAACTTGTGTAAGAATACTAAAATGAGTCTTAAAAGTAAACTTCAGGTATCTAAAAAAATCAAGAAAAAATGATTAGAAGGCATTTTTAAGGTGTGAAATAAAAATGCTAACTCCGTTTAGCCATATGCCTAAATTTGTCCTTCCTGAGAGGGAAAAAAAAAACCAAAACTCTTTGTTCGACACAGATTTTTCTGTATTATAATTAGAAATGCAGATGGGAAGTTTAAATTAGGCAATGGTTGACAGGAGGAAAGACATTTGCTTTAAAACTGTTGGGAGTGATTTCAAGTTCAAATCCTCTGAAATGAAACAAGGTCCATTTGTCACAGAATATAATACAATGGTACATGGTCTGGTTAGTTGGCTCAAGTGTGGTTACGACTAAAATGCATTTGTGAGACAAAAGGCAAATGAAGAGCGGAAACTGGTAAGGGATACTTAGAAAAAATAAATTTGTTTTACATTTCCAAAAGCTAACGTACTAAGGCTTTCCAAACCTCTCCACAAGCTCATCTAATACTTTTCTGTGATGGTTTTCACCTTAAAAAAGGAAACATCTGCTATGTAATAAGATGGGATTCTTTTAGAATTTAAGATTATATATATGTACATACATCATACCTTCAAAACTGAGTGTCTTGAGACACGAGGGATAAATATATATGTGTATGTGTGTTTATATATATATATATATATATATATATATTTATATTTCTCTGAACTTTTCTTTCTAGCCAGGGACATACAACTGAGTATCCTATAAATGATGTTCAAAGTAATTAGAAATACTGGTGTAAATCCTTAAGATACATACAGCTTGATTTAAGTTTTCAAAATTTTAAATTTCATATGGTATATCTGGTATTTATTTTTACTGCAATTAAATATGAGTAATTATGGAATATGACTTTGTCCTGCTCTTCCCCAGCTGATATGGGCCTATGATTTGCACTCATAAAATAATTAGCTAACAGTGTTTAATTTAAATGTTACTTTCAATTAGTTATGTGATATTAAATGAAGGCAATTAAATGAAGGCAATAATCTTAAACTCTCTCTAAGATGATGTTGATTTGTCCACATAGTGACGGGTAGTACCATCAAAATAAAGATACCAGTTTGGTCAAATGAAGCCTAAGCTAGTAAAAAGAACATTGTTAGTGAATAAAGTTACGTATGTTCTACCTTCATTAATTGGAGAAGGAGTGTATTCAAATAATACATTTCTAGATTCTCTGTCTTCCATGATGGTGTTTACAGAGACTCTCAGCTCCTGATTTTGTTCAATCAGCAAAAAGATAAAGCATACAGGAAGCAAACAGATATCGATCAGTAGCTTTGCTTTACAACACATCCTTTCTTACTGCTTGGATTCTAACTCCTCCTTTGTGACCTGACTGAGTCATTTCTGCTCTCTCAATTTCTGAATTACCTTCTCTTCTTCCTTCCTCGCTTCCTCTTCTCCTTCCAGTTCTGATACTTTATTTACTCATATATCATCAGAGTAGTAATTAATGAGTTTTATTTACTACACACATGAGCTTCTGAGTTATCCTGATAGTTTTATATATTTTTCTGAATCATATGCTAGTACTACTCTCTATTAATTTGTACATTTAAAAAAAATTAACCTTGTGCTATAAAGATGAATTTCATTCATAAACAGACATCAACTTCCTACTCTTGTACCCCATAAACACTATTTTTTGTTCCTGCATGTATTTAAATATTTATCTTTAAAACCTCAAAAGTACTTAAATCTCTATTTTTAGTTACATCAACAATTAATCGTATCTCAATGTCTCCTCCTGTAAGATTAATATATTAATGCCTCTATACTTTCATCTCCAAACTTGTCACATTTACTACTCTTACTTTTATATTGACAAGATTTCTATTATTTATATTCTGTTGTATGACCATAATTAAATTATTTATATATAGATTTATTCTAAAAGTTGAAAACCAATAAACAGTACATAGAACATTTTGACTATGTAACTATTGTTCACTCTAGAGCCAAACTGGATGTCAGAATTACATATGCTTCTGTCCAGTAAGATATATAACCCATTCCTCTGAAAAATACTTTTCATATAGATTTTCCTTTCTTACTTATTGATCAAAATCAAGATACACTTTAGTCAGCTTTATATTTTGATTATGCTTTAGGTTTGGTTTTAGTTTTACTTTTCCAAACTGGAATTTCTGAACTCTTTTTCTTCTTATGGAGTGAAGAAACATTTCTGTCTTCATGATATTCCCAATATCTGTCAGCTTATTACTTGATCTACACTGATTTCATACTCTATTTTAAATTGAAGGTTTCATATTTGAACTAAAACTTTCTTATATGAATTTTGGGTTTTCCTAGTGTTTTTAGGAAACACTTGCTTTTGACATTTCTTTGCACCCTTCCAGATGCCTCTGTCCTTCTTGCTTCTAATTGGACCATTTGTGTTTTTTAGATGGCTATATAGCCACACTTCTATTTCCTCTATTCACTTCCCTTTTGAATCAGTCACTGTTTCTTGGATTCCATATCATCCTTTGTCTTGTTTTTCTCCTCATTTGGTTCTCCTCATTTGGTTGAATAACATCTTAAAGTAATTCTCTAGGAATATATGCATGAGAGGTAAGCTTTGTGAGCTCACGCAATGGAGAGGTCTTGATTCTGTTTGCCCAGCTGATTGGTAGAATGACTAAGTTTAGTATTCTAGGTTGAAAATAATGTTCTCTAAAACCTTTAAAGATATTTTCTCATTTTCTGCTACTCCTCTAAGTTGCAGATGTGAATTCTGATGCCAGCCTTATCCTCATCCTTTTGTAGAGATTATGCTTTTAATCACATTGTTTGTTCATTTATTTTTAATATTTGGAAGCTTTGGGGTTCCTTATGTTTCTTGTGATAATAATATAACATGTTAGGAATAATTTATTAGAATAAGATTAGAGAATGGCCAGTTTACATGTTATTAAGATAAGAAAACTACCTATACTGTGAAATTTCAGATGTACCTAAAGGTCTGCATGCTCTTCCACCTTTAAAAAATTTTCCAGTACTGACCTAACATGGTACATAAAAATGCCCATAACTAAGTCATTTATTTGGAATAGGACACAAATATTTTTTTAAAATTCCTGAGAATATCCCAATTAAAAAGGTTAGGTGAATTCATTAGCATTTCTTGAGTGCCTTAGCCTGTGCATTAAGCACTGGAGATACACAACTAAATAAAAACTATCTTTCCCAATGAGAAGCAACTAAGAATATTTGTATGCAATTAGTTTTTTATCCACCAGGGTTCTGAGAAACTAGTATAGAGTGGTCAATCAACATATGGACTTAAAATGAGGAAGGCAGATAAATGAACAATCTAGAGGCAGAAAAAGTTGGAGGGCTTGACTCAAGGTCCAGCTCTTTGAAGGAAGCATAAGGAAGAAATGTATGGTGGAAGCTAAGGGAATGAACATTGAAACCAGACTGCCTGGCTTCAGATTCCTCCTTAATGTGTGCATAGCCATAAAATGCTACTTAAACTTTCTAATAAAGCAATGGGTTTACAGATAATAAAACATACAGACAATAAAACATTTAATACAACACCTGGTACATAGTAGCCACTTTATAAATGTTAGCCATTATCATCATCATCATCACTATTATTATTACTGGTACTTGGTAACTGTGCAACTTGACCAGGACACTGAACCTCTGATCATCAATACTCTCATTGGGACAGTGGAATTAATAATGATTCCTATGTGACAAGATTTCAAATGAGCATACCATGTAGTATATAAATTTCTTTATAAATGTATGTTATATAGTACCTATGTGCCAGTGTAACTTCATCAGCAGTAAATTTTATAGCTCACATTTCAGAAATACTGTTAGAGTAGTACTGGGCTTGCTATTATGTTATCACTATTGATACCACACCATTAAGTGTGTAACAAAGATGTTCCTCCAAGGCAGGAAGTAACACCCACACTCAAGACCTTCACTTTGTTGAATAAAATGATCCAAACAATCAATTTAACCTCAAATGTGTTTCAACTTATAAAACACTGAGTCATTAACCTTAACAATGTCAGTGTGCTCTTACTACAAGCTCAACTAAATGAGGGTCCAGGGGAAGATTTAAGAGTACAATTCATGGAAAGCATTACCAAAGCCTGTTAGGGGGACTAGCCCTTGAGTGTACTGTGAAGGATTAAGTAACTTGAAACAGTGAGAAAGAAAGGTAGATATATGGAAAAGTCACCACAAGTGAGAAGGCCATCTATGTTTCTCAGAGTAGCAAATAGCTATTAGTGGGAGTTCTGCTTAAACATTTGAAGACCTGTGGGGTATTGGGGAAACTTCTAGACTTTGAGTCACTTTATCTGTCTCATATCTGTCACTTAATAGGAATATGACCTCTGTCTTAGTCTACGTGTCTAGAAAAAGATTGAAATAATCCCTACCTAAATAGCACAGCTGAGGTAACTATATAAGACAAGGAAAATGGCCTTGAACTATATAGAAAACTAAACAAATCAAAGTACTGTTATAACTAACATTAAGAAAATGGAAATACTGGAACCAAATACCAGTTTTTATAATTTCACACACTACTTTTCATTTTAGGCTTTTAGGAATAAAGTAGCACTTTAAAAAAATATCTTAGACTATTTTATTTGGACCCAACTGTGGTGTTAGAGCTAAAAATCCTCACTTGGTCACAATCCTTTAATGTTGTATAATGATTAACAATTTTTTCACTCTACTTTATGCCATTTGCTATGCATGTATTTTATTCTTATAGGGTCACATAGGAGAGAGAGATAATTTAAGTCCATTTCTTTTGCAAGTTTTTGGTAATTTGTAAAATATTTAGTGTCAAAGCACATTAAAAATAATGACACTTGATAATTATCAGTAGATATTAGCTGTTTTACTATGCCCCTCGCTACTTGGAATAATAGTTGGAAAATAGTTAATGCACATGTACACATATATGTACATACATACATATATTCAGATATATATTTATATACACATGCACAGAGAGAGAGAAAGAACAGAGTGCTTATGTTTTGTTTTGTTTTTCCCCACATTTTTATTGGAGTATAATTGCTATACAATGTTGTGTTAGTTTCTGCTTTACAACGAAGTGAATCAGCTATATGTATACATATATTTTCATATCCCCTCCCTCTTGAGCCTCCCTCCCACCCTCCCTATCCCACCCCTCTAAGTCATCACAAAGTATCAAGTTGATCTCCCTGTGCAATGCAGCTGCTTCCCACTAGCTATCTATTTTACATTTGGTAGTATATATATGTCAGTGCTACTTTCTCACTTCGTCCCAGCTTCCCCTTCCCCCCATGTCCTCAAGTCCATTCTCTACATCTGCGTCTTTATTCCTGCCCTGCCCCCAGGTTCAACAGTACCGTTTTTTTGGATTCCATATATATGCATTAGAATACGGCATTTGTTTTTCTCTTTCTGACTTCCTTCCCTCTGTATGACTGACCCTAGGTCCATCTACCTCACTACAAAAAACTCAATTTCGTTCCTTTTTGTGGCTGAGTAATATTCCGTTTTATATATGTACCACATCTTTTTTAACCATTCATCTGTTGATGGACACTTAGGTTACTTCCATGTCCTGGCTATTGCATTGAACACTGTGGTACATGACTCTTTTTGAATTATGTTTTTCTCAGGGTATATGCCCAGTAGTGGGATTGTTGGGTCGTATGGTAGTTCTATTTTTAGTTTTTTAAGGAACCACCATACTGTTCTCCATAGTGGCTGTATCAGTTTACATTCTCACCAACAGAGCAAGAGGGTTCCCTTTTCTCCACACCCTCTCCAGCATTTATTGTTTGTAGACTTCTTGATTATGGCCATTCTGACTGGTGTGAGGTGATACCTCATTGCAGTTTGATTTGCATTTCTCTAATGATTAGTAACATTGAGCATCCTTTCATGTGTTTGTTGGCGATCTGTATATCTTCTTTGGAGAAATGTCTGTTTAGGTCTTCTGCCCATTTTTGGATTGGGTTGTTTGTTTTTTTTGATATTGAGCTGCATGAACTGCTTGTATATTTTGGAGATTAATCCTTTGTCAGCTGCTTTGTTGGCAAATATTTTCTCCCATTCTGAGGGTTGTCTTTTGGTCTTGTTTATTGTTTCCTTTGCTGTGGAAAAGCTTTGAAGTTTCATTAGGTCCCATTTGTTTATTTTTGTTTTTATTTCCATTTCTCTAGGAGGTGAGTCAAAAAGGATCTTGCTGTGATTTATGTCATAGAGTGTTCTGCCTATGTTTTCCTCTAAGAGTTTGATAGTGTCTGGCCTTACATTAGGTCTTTAATCCATTTTGAGTTTATTTTTGTGTATGGTGTTAGGGAGTGTTCTAATTTCATTCTTTTACATGTAGCTGTCCAGTTTTTCCAGCACCACTTATTGAAGAGGCTGTCTTTTCTCCATTGTATATTCTTGCCTCCTTTATCAAAGATAAGGTGACCATATGTGTGTGGGTTTATCTCTGGGCTTTCTATCCTGTTCCATTGATCTATATTTCTGTTTTTGTGCCAGTACTATACTGTCTTGTTTGCTGTAGTTTTGTAGTATAGTCTGAAGTCAGGGAGCCTGATTCCTCCAGCTCCATTTTTCCTTCTCAGGATTGCTTTGGGTATTCGGGGTCTTTTGTGTTTACATACAAATTGTGCGATTTTTTGTTCTAGTTCTGTGAAAAATGCCATTAGTTGTTTGATAGGGATTGCACTGAATCTGTAGATTGCTTTGGGTAGTATAGTCATTTTCACAATGTTGATTCTTCCAATCCAAGAACATGGTATATCTCTCCATCTATTTGTATCATCTTTAATTTCTTTCATCAGTGTTTTTTTTTTATAATTTTCTGCATACAGGTCTTTTGTCTCCCTAGGTAGGTTTATTCCTATGTATTTTATTCTTTTTGTTGCAGTGGTAAATGGGAGTGTTTCCTTAATTTCACTTTCAGATTTTTCATCATTAGTGTATAGGAATGCAAGAGATTTCTGTGCATTAATTTTATATCCTGCTACTTTACCAAATTCATTTATAAAGTGCTCATGTTCTTGAATAGTATGGCTCTTCAAAGAAGATATTATAAATTTCTGTTTATTATGTGATAATCAGAGCTAAAGTTTACTGAGCATTTATTATGTGCCAGGAAGTATGCAAAGCTCTCTCTCCATATATAAACATAGATATTGATATTCATTCAATATTCTCAACTGCAAGTGATTTTTCCCTGCAGGGTGCATTTAGCAATATGTGGAGCTATTTTTGGTGGTCACAGTTGCGAAGAGGTTCACTATACTGTCATCTAGTAAACAGAGGTCAGCAATGTTGCTAAACATTCCTCAAAGCACAGGACAAAGAAGTGGCACAAAGTTTCATGGTGTTGCGGTTGAGAAACCCCGATATAATACTCAATGTCATCATGAGGCAGGTATCATTATAACACTCATTTTATAGATGAAAAGATTATAGCTCCAAAAAATTAACTTGCACGTGGTAACAAGCCAGTAAGAGACAAGGCTGGGTTTCAAATCCAGAGAGCCTGACTCCAAAAGCCACACTGTTATACATAAACTCATCTCCACTAACAGATCTTAACAGCATTCCATACTTTAGCTAGCATTAGAGATACATTCTTACAAGGCTGATTAGGTATGAGACTTAATGGAAAACCTCAACTTTTATGTCCATAGTAGGGTTTTTCCTCATAGATTAATGGAGTCAAAGTCCCAAACAAGAGGGAAAATGACTGAATTGTTGATAAGAAAACATTCACTCTATTCAAAGTTTAAGTATGTTGTACCCTTTGCCCTCATAGAAATGGGAAACTTGCTTTGAAAAGTGCTAATGTGAGCTGAAAGTTACCTTCAAGATGTTATGCATATTTCAAAAGAAATAAAAGTCATTATGCATTCTCTCTAAAGAGGATACAATCGCTAACTGTCAAAACCCTAAACTCTTCTACATATATTACATGTAAATGCCATCTTTTAAAAACCTCTTCCCATTTTTTTCTTCTAAATTAGCTTAGTGGTCCATGGTATTACAGTGTCTTGGTCTGGCCTGTGAATAATGTGACAGACAATTTTTCCACTTCTTCTTGCCTGTAGTTAAGTCTGACTGAAGATATGGAAAACAAGTTTTACGACTTAGGTGGTAAAAATATATATCTGTAAGCTGTACTGAGCTAGCATAAAATATTGCATACTGAATTTATATCTGCCAATAAATAATTTTAAAAACTAGGGACATTTTATACTAATGTACACTAAAATATTTTCTGAAAACAAATTGATAATGTTAGTAATAATCTCAACATACCTGTCATGTTACTGGATAGCAAGTTTCTCAACATCAAAAAAGTATTCTACTTGTATGTGTTCAAAAGATAAATAGCAAATAAATAACATTCAAAACTGGGAAACACTAATTTTGAAGAGTAATTCTTTATGGTAAAGAAAACAGCAACATTCAAAATACGTCATCGCGACAATAATCTATTCCTGTCACTACAGTGGATAAGGACAGGCCTTCTGTAAGAGCCTATGATTGCAAACAACATGAAAATTCTCTCTAAAATAGTATAATTTAGCTTCGTTTAGTTTATAATGATCGTGATTAAATCTAAACTATTATAAGCAAGCCACCATCTGGAACCATAGCAAATCAAGATTCTATTTTCTATGATGACCAATCATGGAAAACTTATGCAGACTTCTACTTTGCAATATTGTATAGTAATGTGATTAGATAATCACGCAGACCAATGAACCCAGCTAACTGGAACATAAACAAATGTACAGTTTGTCACTTGGAAATACTTCTGTATTTTATCAGGGTCTCCTGACCCAAACTGCTAAAGTTATTTTAAAAGAATTGGAATGAAATTTGATATCAAGTGTTCTGAATCTACAGGAAAAGATATAAAAGGGGGAAATAGAAGGAATGGAAAAGAAGACATTTTACATGCAGTTCACAGGATCAAATGAACACTTTCAGGGATAAAAGAATAGCAACATAGTCAAGTGAGAATCTACAAATTGATTTCGTAAAAAAAAAAATCTTCTGCAGTACACATTAAGGTGACATATTACTGTTGGTTATGGGTTGGACTGTATCTCCTAAAAAGATATTAAAGTCTTAACCCCCAGTATCTTTGAGTGTGGCCTTATTGGGAAATAGAGTCTTTGTAGATGAACAGGTTAAGATAGCTCATTAGGGTGAGCCCTAATCCAATATGATTGTGTCCTTATTAAAAGGGGAAATTTGGACACAAAGGCAGAGACAGGGAGAAACCCGTGTGAAGATTGGAATTATGCTGCCACAAGCCAAAGAAAGCCAAAGATTGCCAGCAAACCAGCAGAAACTAGGAGAGAAACAGGGACGGATTCTTCCTCATAGCCCCCAGAAGAAACTGACCCTGTCTACTGACAGCTTGATCTTGACTTCTAACAACCAGAAGAAACCCCAGAAGAAACAACCAGAACCGCTAGGCAATATGTTTTTGTTGTTTAAGCCACCCAGTTGGTGGTACTTTGTTATGGCAGCTCCAAGAAATGAATACACTGTTTCAGTAGAGATTAATTAATTTCATGGTTCTACTGATATATTCTATGTAAAAATGCAGTATGCAAAGACGTTTAGGACAAAATCTATAGCCTCAACTAGTATAATATACTATTAGGAGAAAAAGAGAATATGAGTAACTTCAAGGCATTACCCTGTTAGATGTCATGAGAATGAAAAAAACAATAGCTGTGTTTCAGGGAAGGATTATGTTACTTACAGGGCCATTAGGCTTTATTCATTGGAAAATGTGGAAGGTTGTTATGTCAGGGAGAGGAAAGGGAAGGAGGGGAGTAATCAAAGCAGCTTTTTAGGAGGTTAGTTTCTGAGCAGTATGCAGGATGTACTCGTGGGAGGAAAGGCTCCAAATTAGGAGAACAAAGTCCAGATGTGGTAGAGTAATGAATGGCCTGAATTAGGCAGCAACTATTAGAGATTAAATGATACCAATGAGACACATAATAAGAAAAAATAAACTGAACTCAGCAATAGAGTGACTGGCAAAAATAAGAAAAGAATTGATTGGAGTATGAAGAAGAAAATAGTCAACAATAATTTCAAAAATTAGAGCTCGGAGATAACCAACAAGGACCTACTATATAGCACAGAGAACTATACTGTATATTTTATAATAACCTATAAGAGAAAATAATCTGAAAAAAAACATATATATATATATATATATATATATATAACTGAATCACTCTGTTGTTCAGCTGAAACTACCACATTGTAAATCAACTATATTTCAATAAATATATTGATTTTTTATTGAAATCAATATATTTCAATAAAAAATAAAAAGGACAGATCCAGTGGAAAGGAAGGGAGGAAGGAAGGAAGGGAGGGAGGGAGGGAGGGAGGGAAAGAGAGAGAGAGGGAGAGAGGGAGGGAGGGAGGGAGAGAGGGAGGGAGGGAGGGAGGGAGGGAGGGAGGGAGGGAGGGAGGGAGGAAAGAATTAGAGGAATTTAGATGGATGGGTTTATGACTATATGTCCTGGGTAGGTGGTATTTCCAGAAGTTTGGATTCTGGATTTAAAGGATGTTATTTATAGATGCCTTTATAAATGGATGGTTCCAGAAACTGACCCTAAATATTACTATGGAATAACTGTACTCCTGGTGCTGTCACTTTGACCTCCAGAAAGGCACAGGGGTTTGTAGACTTGTAAGACCTGCTCTCTGCTGAATTTTTTCTCTGATTTATCATCTGACAGGTATAGTTTCAGATTTTATTTTTCACCCATAGTACTCTTGAGATTTACTTTATCTATGGTGTGTGCCTCTGTATTTCATAAAGTGTCCAAGAGTCTATGGTAATGTTAAAAGTTTTTAAATATATATGTAAATTCTAAGAAAATAAAAATAATGAAAAATTTAAATGAATCACTCTGTTTGCTATGGCTCAGATATCCTTTCTATCTACAGAAATCACTTGGCACTGAGCCTTGGCTTCTTTTTATTGCCATTTATTTGTTTATGCTCATGCCTAAAGAGAGATGCTCTAAAGAGATATGAATCCCTTGAGCACCACGGATTGTATCATAGCTTTATCTGTTCTTAATGCATAGCAGAGTGTTCTGCACATAGTTTGTGCTCAATTAAACTAAATTGATGATGATGATTAATATTTTTAAGGAAGTGAAGGCTTAAATTCCTTTCCTGATACCATCATACATTTGTTCCTTTCCATTATTTCCTTTCTCTGAAATATTTTTCACAAACATAAACAAGTCTAACACATGTTTTCTAGGAAGCTACTAGGCCTACAAATATGGTATTTCTTTTAGCATCAGAATTATATCTTCTGTTTAAAATAAGCTAAAGCCCACTCCTCATTTTCAGAGAAATGCTTCATATGATATATGAAAAGAGAGACAAAATCCAATAATAAAACAGACAAAATAGAGACATCATGAATAGCATCGAGATTCAGAAAACTATACCTTCTTCCATCTCCCACACTAACCCTTTCCCACCCACCCATCCACCCATGATGAAGTGTCACTTTTCCTACGGCACTTCCTGAAAAATGACATCAGGGAATAATAGAGTGCAATGTGGTGCAGGTCTATTTTTCTGTTGCCTTACAGGTTAATCATAGTGTAGTAACAGCACCAGCTATTTTGAAGGGGTGGCGTGCCCACTAGACAGGGACATTAATCATGCTCTCAGCCTCTTAACAACCTGCACCCCCCTCCCCATCCCTAAGCACACACATATACTTTTGTTCAGTACTAAAAGCAAATACCTATAAGTTTAAAATTATGACCTTGGAATCATTAAACTCTGATTTATGTACATGTTTAACTCCATTTCTTTTCACTGTCCCCTCTCTCCCACCCTCTTAGCAACTACTATGACCTTGTTGAAGGAATTGGATATACTACTTCCTTGCAGTAGTTTGGAACAATATATTGGGACTTTCATAAGGCAATCTGATACCTGTCAACCTAGTTGTCACGCATTTTCTATTTTCTAGCTTCAACAATTCAGATGTTTTAAAGCTTCTTGAAGCTCAGCCTTCAAAAGGTGACTATGTTGATTTGCAGAAAGATTCATGCCTTGGCAAACTTAAACACAGACTCCTTTAAAAATATCATCGTGGGACTGATTATTAAATTAATTACAAATTTATCAGGTCTTAGGGTAGATCCTGCAATTAACATCTGTGCCACATTATTTCTATTTTTGTATCAGGAAGGGGATTTAATTATCTTGATCTATGCCAACATATTCACTTCCAAACACAGACTCTACATTGGATATCCTTACAAAATATTTTCATAACTTAGTAAATTAATATATGAATTATATTCATATACTATATATGAATAAGTTAATATAAGAGAAATCAATTAAAACAATGGGATACCAAATTTACCCAGCAGACTGTAAAGATTTCTTTCAATGCACACTATTAGCAAGAGTGAGATTAAAAAACATGCTAGGGCTTCCCTGGTGGTGCAGTGGTTGAGAGTCCGCCTGCCGATGCAGGGGACACGGTTCGTGCCGCGGTCCGGGAAGATCCCACATGCCGCGGAGCGGCTGGGCCCGTGAGCCATGGCCGCTGGGCCTGCGCGTCGGAGCCTGTGCTCCGCAATGGCAGAGGCCACAACAGTGAGAGGCCCGTGTACCGCACAAAAAAAAAAAAAAAGAAACATGCTAGTGCTCTTCCATAAAGGTTTTAAAATGTATCACCATTCAGTAAGGTCTTTTCAATATGGGGTTTAAAATATTAATACTTTGACCCAAACTTTATGCCTGGAAATATATCCCAGAAGAACTAGAAAGAGAAACAAATATCAAGTTTAAAAATGTTCCACAAAATCGGCTGGGCCCGTGAGCCATGGCCGCTGAGCCTGCGCGTCCAGAGCCTGTGCTCCGCAACGGGAGAGGCCACAACAGTGAGAGGCCCACGTACCGCAAAAATAAATAAATAAATAAAAATTTTAAAAAATGTTCCACAAAAGATTACCTATAATAACAAAACAATGCGGGCAAACTTATCCAATAATAGGTGAATAGTTGCATTAATTATAGTACAATTATATTACAGATTATTAGGTTTTATGATCCTTTTTATGTATTACTGAATTTGGTTTGTTAATATTTGGTTGATGATTTTTACATCTATATCCATCAGAGATATTGGCCTGTAATTTTCTTTTTTTGTAATGTCTTTGTCTGGTTTTGCCATGAGGGTAATGGTGGCCTCAGAGAATGAATTTGGGAGTGTTCCCTCCAATGGATTATTATTTTTTAAAACAATATGAGAAACTATATTGTTATCTTAAATAAATGAGAACAATACATACACAGTATGATCAACATTTGATTAAAGATAGGAAAGAAGAAATAAAAGATGGAGAGGAATTAAGGTTTGTAAGCACATAGTAACCATGATCAAAATATTAATTAAAAAAAGTTTCCATCTACAAATGTAATATTACCAATAACGATGTTTCAAGCAAAGAGTAGAATTATTTTGCTTTCTGGTATAATATTTTATTTATATTATGCTACACAGCAGAATTCTCTTTGCGAGATATAACCAAAAGAACTGTGGCTACTAAGAAAATATAAGAAAACTGAATTAATTCTGACTAAATTCTTAACCAACATTCTCTACTTTCTTTCCAGTTTTCTGACTTGTGTTTTAGTTCAGAATTTATATTTGTCTCACTAAGAATCAAACACAGAAATTCTAATGATCCTCTGTCAAAAAATATCCAAATATACTTTTGCTCAAAATACTGCTCAAAATATGTTGGTATGCATATACACACCATTTGGGGCTCATAACACACACACAGTTTTACAAACTTCTCACAGTAGTACATGGCCATAATCTTTAAAATGGAATAGATGGCAGAGAGTTAGCACTTGAAATTTGCTCAGTTTGTTCAAGGTTCTATCATGTATTCCTTTGTTCAAAAATGTTCTTAAATTAACTCTTGCTTTAAAACATACCTCCCAGACACTGTCTCCTTAACTGAAGACTCTTCATTCTGACAACTTTTTACTTCTTTTTATGCCCTTTAAGCTTGAAAGTTTGGAACATATTTTCAACCATACCATGGAAATAATTTGCTGTAGTGGGTACCTCATAGCCTCAAGGTCACACCCATTGAATAGCGACACCTTTTAGAACCCAGGTTAGGCGAACACCTAGCTGATACTGCCAAAGATCCTATAACAACTGCTTCAATCTTAAGTTTTCTTAAGGACTCTTATTATTAGATTACAGACTGAAGGCATTTGAGCAGGTTTGTTCTAGAATACTTATCTGTCCTACACCAGGACTTTCTACAGTTTGGCATACCTAAAGTTTAGGATCTAGACTTTAGTCATTTTCATTTCCAAGGTCTTTAGATCTTAAATCAACACAGGCAGATGTGTCCACTCAGGGTCTATGACTTCCTTTCTAGATCAAATTCTAGCTACCCTGAGCTCTAGAATCTCAGAATTCCCTGCTCAGATGGCCCCAGATCTGCTTCCAGTGATTGGGCAGCCCTCTTCTTCAGGTCCATTACCTTCAGGGAAGACTGTGCTTCCAGTGCATGACCATAGGCCCAGGGAGTAAGTGAGGAACAGATGTTTATGGTGGCTACGGACATATAAATTATGGCTCATTTTAAATTCAGTTAAGAAATATTACCCACTTCCAGTTGTTACCTAACTTTGAGAGTCATCAAAGCTGAAATGTTTAGAACCTTTGCAAAGGAAACTATGAAAAATAGGAATTAAGTACCATAGCATTCCACTGCATTCTGAATGCAGTGGGAGATGGAAAGCATTTTAGAACTAATTCATTTTATCTCAAAAACCTTGAGAAATAGTGTAAGAATAGGGAAAAGAGCCCAGAAATCTGTTGCTAGGAGTGCCAGGTTTGAATCCTAATTCCATCACTTGACAGATGTGTGATGTTGGCCAAGTTACTTGACCACTTTGTGCCTCAGTTTCATCTTTAATGAAAGTAGTAATACTGGTACCTTCCTTATAAGTGTTAGTTATAAGTACAAGGATTAAATTAAATGAATAAGTTTAAAGGATTTAGAACAAAACAATGTGTACCACAAATGTTACATGAGTATTTGTTAAACATGATTTTCCTTGATAATGATTACTTGATACTCTATCTATTGACGTCATTTCACTCTACATAAGAGCCCTCTTAGCCAATATGATTTGTCCCACTGATTGGAAGGTTAATATCTAGAAGCTGATTCAAATAAGTAACCAGTAAAACAAACCAAAACACTACACATGTAAAATATTACATGTTAATTGAAAACCTGTGCATGCACGTTTATTGGCCAATATTTTCATGTAAAGCCAAGGCCTTTTCTCTGAATACTGATCTGTTGAATAAAGTTCTATGATTTCTTTCTTGTCATATATTATCTACATTTCATGCTGCCTTTTATTTAAAGTAAATTATTAAAGACATTTTTGAAGTATGCTGAGTGCAGAATGTGTTTAGATGACTACAATTTTCCCCAACTTTGAGAGTTGCCTGGACCATTTCATATCAATTCTTTATTAGCAACTCACCTTTTAAAGTGTTATAGCTACAGGTTTCTAAGAAGTCATTTTTTTCATACTCATGATTCATAATTTTATGTAACAATTAAATTACCTAGTTACTAAAAACAAACACAAAGGGCATATACAGGTCTGAAAATAGAGCTGACTCCAGGCAAATGTACCATTGAAACAGAGAGAACTGAGAGTGCAAAAATTCAGGCAGGATCTCATTACAATGAGCTTCAAGCCTTAAGCATTAATCATTATGTTTTAAGGGAATGAAAATAGTCAATGAATCCCACAAATTGGTTAAGTGGAAGTCATTTAAGACAATGTCTACTCTACTGACTTATTTGGTTGTTTATATGTCTGAGTCCCAATCTAGACTGTGGCCACTGTAGGGAAAAGAGGGCATTTTTGGATTCATCTTGGTATTTCTAACAGAGTGCTGGATTACAACCAATGCTTAATAACTAACTGCTGGCTAAATTAATGAATGTGTTAGAATGAACCAATATCTGAATAAATCACATCTGGAATTGCCTTATATTCTTAACTTAAATTTTGCCAAATTTACAACTTGGTCTATCATTAAACCTATTGCAAGTAGTGTTATTGAAATTATCAAAAACTTCATTATAAAACAAGTCCCCTCATAACAGCCATGATCACAAGATCATCCCTGAAAAGAGCGTTAGAGTTAAAATACAGTGCGTATGCTATATATTTTGATCCAATCACTGTAGGCATTCAGAATAAATATTCTTATTTAGAAGTCCAAGCAAGGATAATTGCTAGAGGAATCTGTCCTCCTTCCAGCCATTTCAAAATATGAGGCAATTTGAAATATGATCTTTGAATTATCCAACTGAGTCTTAAGAGTGTCTCCATTCTTTGTCTTTTCAATATTTGTCTCATATTTCAATTTCTTGTGTTTACTCCTCAGGCTCTTGGAAGCATACTGCAACTTTAGCAGCACTCCCTCTGTGACAGGCATTTCATATACTGTACAATCAAAGCTTTTCAAGTCTGCTCTATAACGGTTGATTTGTTGATTGGGGTTTAACCTTCCCTTCCAAAAGAAGGATTCCAAGGAACAGAATCCTTTGTAGGGTCACAGTTTATGAGAGTGTTATATTCCCTACTTCATGCTGTTTGGCAGGTGAATGAGATGGTAATACTCAAAGATGACCAAAAAAGGTAAACACAGGTTATATAGAATCACAGTTCAAAATCCTTGTAACAGGGACTTCCCTGGTGGCCCAGTGGTTAAGAATCCGCCTGCCAATGCAGGGGACACGGGCTCAAGCCCTGGTCCAGGAAGATCCCACATGCCGCGGAGCACCTAAGCCCGTGCGCCACAACTACTGAGCCTGCACTCTAGAGCCCGCGAGCCACAACTACTGAAGCCCGTGTGCCTGGAGCCCATGCGCCACAACAAGAGAAGCCACTGCAGTGAGAAGCCCGTGCATCGCAGTGAAGGGTGGCCCCCACTCACCACAACTAGAGAAAGCCCAAACGTGGCAAGGAAGACCCAACGCATCCAAAAATAAACAAATAAAATAAATAAATTAAAACAAAAATCCTTGTAACGGCAACGTTAAACAGCTAGTCAGATATTATAAAGGATAAAGCACAGTAATCCCTCAGTATACGTGGACACCCCCATGGATACCAAAATTCATGGATGTTCAAGTCCCTTACATAAAATGACGTAGTAGAGTTTGGCCCTCCATACCTGCAGGTTCTGCATGTGGATACGGAGGGGCCTACTGTAGAACAGTTTAACCAAGGCCATTTCCCCAAATCAGTATTTCTTCAAATGTGGTCCAGAGACCTGCAAGTGTCCCTGAGACCAAATCTATTTTCATAATAATAGTAATATTACATGGCTTTTTCACTCTCATTTTCTACATTCATAAGTGTATAGGGTACAGAAAGTCCATTAATAGGGTTTCAGATTCCATACTGGAACTAACCTTTAGGAAACTAATACTTGACATTTCAGTATAGTATCAAAGAAAAATGTCTGTCATTATATGAATAGACTATTAGACCATATTTCATTCATATATTTCCACCAAAACAACATGTTACAACAGATTAAATGCAGAAACAGATATGAGAACCCAGCTACCAAGTATTAAGTCACATTAAAGAGACTGGCAAAATGTAAAACAGTGCACTCTTCTCATTTATGTTTTCTTGTCTTGGGAAATGTAATTATATTTTATAAAAATAAGTTATTTATATTAATTTATAACAAGTATATTACTGATATTTTTAAAGAATTAATAAATACTATATATATTTCTTCAGTTTCAACTTCTAATATGGTAAATATTTGCACATATTACTCACATAAACAAAAAGCTCTTTTCTTTGGAGTGCTCAGTACTCGAAGAGTGCAAATGGGTTTTTAGAACAAAATGTTTGAAAACCTTTACTCTAAATGAAGCAGGTCTGATCTGAAAATAACCATACCATATATTTTGTTCTGACATTTTCCTTTTCCTAAAATAACTTACAAAGAAAAGGAATGAGCTAGAGAGAACACTGAAGACCCCCTCTCCACCCCGTTTCCAGCTGGCACATTTTGAAGTAGAAGAGGTAAAATCTCATTTCTAAGTGACATTAATTAGTTGCATAGCTATCAGTATAAAACAAATTCTATCATATACTACAAAACATCAGTACAGCTTATGTATAGTTACACAAACTACTTGGTCTCAAGTCAAGAGATATTAATTGACTTTTGAATTCTTATTATCTGTTAACATAACAATGACAGTGACTAATTTCCCAACAGAAAATGTAATGACAGAATGACCTCTAATTTAAGTAAGATAAGTTTTTCTTCAACTTAGTAGAATAAAACAAAGAATCAACATGTAAACTATGAGTTACTTTGCTCCAAAATGTATTTATGTGTATTGCATCTGCACAAATTATCATTTTTATCCCATAAAATTACCTTAAAGTTCAAACACACACTCTCATGCTGCTGTCTATCAGTTTAAGAATCAGATTGATATCAAACTCATCTAACTTAAAAAGAATTAATAAGAGTTTCAAAATACCTAGGCTACTTGGTTTTCGTTTTCTGGATTACCAAAGGACATTAAAACAATTATGCAAAGACCCCTGCTATATAAAAGCTATCATACCCTTTTATCTCATTATCATTTAAATGTTAAATGCTCCATTATAGAGGTAAATTGGGTTTAAAAAGGAATTTTTAAAGCAGAAGAGCAAAAAATATAAGGTTAAACAGAGTGAAGAATCAGAGCTTCAAACTGTAATATAAAGTTTACTAGGGCAAGGATTGATCTTTTGGTATACTAAGAAAGCCCGACCCTCTGACATGCCCTATATAGAGTAAATATACTGATCTGGAACAAAAGTTATGTGAAACAGCTGTTAAGTGACAGAAGAAATGTGCATTGGACCACCAGCTTGTCATAAATATTGCACTCTTAATCAGAAAGCATCTGTCTTTTCATTTCCTTTTCAGCAATCTCTGCATTGTATTTAATCTGTGCAGAATGCTTCTCCTAACAGGTGCAACAATGTTTACAAATTGAAAACCTTATTTAAATGAAGTTTACAACTAGAGACGTTTCAATTAACAAGGTGATATCTTATGAGAAGGAATAATTCTAACATTTGGCAAACCCATAGATTGCTTTCCATTTGTGAAATTTAATTATTGAAAAATTAGAGTATAGATGCCAAAAAAGCTAAAGATGAAAGGTGCCGCAAGCAATCTATGCAATATACAGGCATCCAGAGAAACTACAGGGAGAAATTGCTCGTGGGAATGTGGATAGTATGAAATATTGGGAATAGAGATTATAAAATGTCATATTTCATCAAACAATAATTTTAGAACTAATAATGTCCCATATGTCCATAAAAAGTGGTGTCTACGGCACTAATCTACTTTCCTACAGGTAATTTTTCTCTTATTATCATTATTTTTGAAATTGAGTATAAAATACTTATAATCAATCTTGCTGGATTAAAAAAACTGTCAGAAATTCTAAGGCTTGCATTATAATCATCTAAATAAATTTTAAATGGATAGTTTCTTCAAAAATGAGTATAAATTAGCACACTTAGAGTGCATATACAATTTTTAAAGTGAAAGGACTACAAAATTATCGACTTTAACTTTTTTACTCAAAATTAGTGCAAAGATAATGAACTCACTTCCTACAGGGGCCAAACAGGTAATAGAGGTGATACAAGTCTGGTGAAACATGTGGCCCTTTAGGTTGATCAATCATTCATTTCCCAATTTTTGATAGAAAGAGATATTGAAGAAATATTCTTTAATACTGTAATCATAATGCACAATTTAGCCAATTGTTTCCATGGAAAAAAAGGAATCCATTTCTCCAAAAATTCAAGTTTTCAATAAAGCGCAGAACAAACAAAAGGTATTTGTGGACTGGATCTGACCCTGGGGCTTCCAATTTACAAGCTTTAGTTTAATAGTTGAGAACATGGGCTTACTGTTAAAGAGATCTAAGGTCAACTTCTATCTTGGCCATTTATTAGCTTTATGACCTTGGATCAGCTACTTGATTTTAAGCTCCATTTCATCCTCAGAAAAAAAAAGTGTTAATAATAAAAGGTGACTCATAGGGATATCATAAACATTGAATGAGATGAGGTAATATAAAATATTTGCTAATATAAAAATTTTAGCAAAGCAAGCACTCAATAAGTGGTAGATATTACATACTATACATATAGTATATTATGCAATACAAAAATATAACATATATTTTAAATTTAATTGCATGGGAAAAGCTCTAACTTCCTTACCGGCTTTTACTAATTGACATAGGATAAATATCCTTTATATCATGGGTAAAGACTTTCAATATTTATAATTCCTCTTAATAACTGTATACAGATATCTATTATAGGTTAACGCAGAAAGCAAAGATCATTATCTGTTCTTTGGAGAATTTACCGTACAAAATTATCTCATCTCAAGCATTCATATTTTGTAAGGGACAAATCCATTAAAAAAATTTTCCACACTAAAGCAATATAAACAAGGTCATTAGTTATAAAGCATAGAAGATTCTCTTTTAATTGCTTTTTTTGAGACAAATACAGTAGAAAATGAAAATGATTTTGATGGGAGTTAGACATTCTGTGTGTAATTTGAAAAACTGATTAGCTTCTTCAGACTAAGCCAGCTCTAGCCAATAAACTTTAGCCTGAGGTGTTTCACATTATAATAGTACCTTCTGAGAAAATCACTGGGACCTGTTTCCAAATCTTCTCCCATTAACACCTCAGATCTTCCAGCTGATCCTCATCAAATCCCGCCTCTTCAGCCTTAGAACCTTGTTTTTCTTAACGATTCACAAGCTCCTCCCTCCCACTAATGTCTTCTTATTGAAAAAGTTTAGAAATTCTCCCTAATATGTAAATCAGATAATAATAATTGTGATGATACCTATAGTTACTGGAGGTCTTATTATATGCTTAAAGTTAGCCAAGCCCTTTACATGCATAATCTCATTTAATCCTTACCATGGCTCTCTAGATTCCATAAGTATACCAAGTTCCCCTCATCTATAAACCAATTCTGAAAGAAGTTAAATCATTTGTCTAGTACTTGAGTTCAGAGTCAAGTCTAGTGCCATACCTAAGGCTATACTACATTGTCTCTCTAAATTCTTGGCTTAAACTCAACCAAAATGAATTAAACATGTATTGGATAAAAGCTTTCATTCAATGTGTTAACATGACAGGAGCTGGATGGGCTGGGATGGGGTGGGGATGATAAAAAGATGTTAGAAGATATCAAGCAGGAAAATTAAAAGTGAGTTAATTTCTTAATACATCAGTTTCATTATATGTAGTGGTTTTGGTAAGAGGAAAGATACCTCTATACATGTACCCCGTTTTCAAACAGCAATAGCATATAAAAATTCAATTTTAAAAAATTGATAAATCACAGTGATTACTTTTGCATTACCCAAGAATTCATCTCATTACAATAGGAGTCACCAGAGTTTCTCCATCTGTGAATTTAAGTTGTTAGTGATCATTTGTGTCTACTGAGGGAGTAAGGGGTGAGGGTAGAGGGCTGCAGAGAAACCTAAAGGTCACTTTTGCTAAAAGCTATCAGACATTAAGATATTGCATATCTGACGTTGATAAAAATATAATTTAAACACAACTTCCCAGGAACGTTTATAATTTGAAAAACAAAGAAGGTTTTAGTCTATTTTCCAGCCACTATTTTGTTAATGAAATAGTTACATCAAGAAGGCCACCCCAGAGGCTTTCAAATAGCTCCCAATAATGCATGCACAATTTGTAAAAGAAGGAAAAGTCTTTCAGCAGGTTTGGATCTACAGAGAAACAGTTTCCTGTGACATAACTCTGAGAAAGATTAAAAGGCTTAATGTCCAACAGAAGAATGAACATACTTAAGGTGAATCAGGTCTCTGTGATATTCTTTGGGAAAAAACTTCGTATCCTCACACACAAAAAAAGTAGCATCTTTTTAGGCAAGCAAACTATTGACAAACTTTGGGAAGCTAATCCACAAGACTCACATTAACATACAGCACATGAAATGCACTTTCCCTTGGGCAAGAAGAGGATAATCTATTGCACATGTCATCTGTTTCTGTGAATTCTGAAGATTACAATTACGTTTTGATGTTAATCCAACAACTGCACATTTCTTGCTGCGAAGCACACTGAAAATGTGAGTGACTGTATAAATCTTTTTAAATTGAATTCAACACTATTGAAAAGAGCTGATGTTTTCAAATATTCTTACAAAGCCTCTGAACAGCAAGAATAACTTTCTAAATGAAGCAGCTTCTTATAGTTACCTATTGGGTAAGAAAGACAAAAAAGCCAGGATAAAATAAAATTCTGCATGTCTGCTATATATATTGTTTGTGTTTTGCATTTTTGGAAACACTCACCTCTAATGCTTTGATGTCCTCATAAGTAAACCTCACAGTGGGAACTCCAAGATGGTTGATGAAGTAATTGGCATCATCTTGCATCTGTACAGAACTGATATTTGTTTCTGGGCACTGACCTCTTCTGGAACAGTTGAAATTATTTTTCTGAAAAACATAATTTAAATTGTTAGCACACACTATGCTTCTTAGGTTATCCCTAAATGAATGCTACTCAAAACGTGGTTCACAGTTCAGCAGCATCAATGGCACCCAGGAGCTTATTCGAAACATGAAATGTAAATGCTTAGTCTCCACCCATGTCCTCCCAAATGGGAACCTTTGGGGATGGAGCCCAGAAATCTGTGTAGCAACATTCCTCTACTGCGCTCATGCTCACTGAAGAGTGACTAGCACTGGACTAAATCAAGCTTTGCTTGTTATTGTTGCTTAAAAAGCATTTTTATCATAGCTATATTATCTGTAATGACTCGTTAAGAGAATGTTGAGTCCCTAAAAAAGGTTTAGTTTTGTCTTTTTTAAAGTTTTCCCACAAATTTAAAGGACAGTTTGGTAAGATATAATTCTATTCTAAAAATGTTTATTGGACAACCACAGAAAAAAATTTCTCAATTTCCTCGTCAAAGCATATCCCCACATGTGTTAAGAGTATATGCCAGGTGAAAGAGTAAGACGCGGAGATCACCTTCCTCCCCACAGATACACCAGAAATACATCTACACGTGGAACAACTCCTACAGAACACCTACTGAACGCTGGCAAAAGACCTCAGACCTCCCAAAAGGCAAGAAACCCCCCATGTACCTGGGGAGGGCAAAAGAAAAAAGAATAAACACAGACAAAAGGATAGGGATGGGACAAGGGAGCTGTGAAGGAGGAAAGGATTCCACACACTAGAAGCCCCTTCGCGGGCGGAGACTGCAGGTAGCGGAGGGGGAAAGCTTCAGAGCCGCGGAGGAGAGCACAGTAACAGGGGTGCGGGGGGCAAAGCGTGGAGATTCCCGCACAGAGGATCGGTGCCGACCGGCACTTACCAGCCCGAGAGGCTTGTCTGCTCCCCCGCCGGGGCGGGCGGGGCTGGGAGCTGAGGCTCGGGTTTCGGTCGGAGCGCAGGGAGAGGACTGGGGTTGGCGGCGTGAACACAGCCTGCAGGGGGTTAGTGCGCCACGGCTAGCCGGGAGGGAGTCCGGGGAAAAGCCTGGACCTGCCGAAGAGGCAAGAGACTTTTTCTTCCCTCTTTGTTTCCTGGTGCGCGAGGAGACGGGATTAAGAGCGCTGCTTAAAGGAGCTCCAGAGACGGGCGCCAGCCGCGGCTAAAAGCGCGGACCCCAGAGACAGGCATGAGACGCTAAGGCTGCTGCTGCCGCCACCAAGAAGCCTGTGTGCGAGCACAGGGCACTATCCACACCCACCTTCCGGGAAGCCTGTGCAGCCCACCACTGCCAGGTTCCCGGGATCCAGGGACAACTACCCCAGGAGAATGCACGGCACGCCTCACGCTGTTGCAATGTCACGCCGTTGCAATGTCACGCCGGCCTCTGCCGCTGTAGGCCCGCCCCCGCACTACGTGCCCCGCCCTCCCCCCCCCCCCCGCACTACGTGTCCCGCCCTCCCCCCCCCACGCACTTCGTGCCCCGCCCTCCCCCCCGACCCCCTCCGACCCCCGCCCCGGCCTGAGTGAGCCGGAGCCTCTGAATCAGCTGCTCCTTTAACCCCGTCCTGTCTGAGCGAAGAACAGATGCCCTCCTACGACCTACACGCAGAGGCGTGGCCAGATCCAAAGCTGAACCCAAGGAGCTGTGAGAACAAAGAAGAAAAAGGGAAATCTCTCCCAGCAGCCTCAGAAGCAGCAAATTAAAGCTCCACAATCAACTTGATGTACCCTGCACCTGTGGAATACATGAATACACAACGAATCATCCCAAATTGAGGAGGTGGACGTTGAGAGCAAGATTTATGATTTTTTCCCTTTTTCCTTTTTTTGTGGGTGTGTATGCTTCTGTGTGAGATTTTGTCTGTATAGCTTTGCTTCCACCATTTGTCCGAGGGTTCTATCCGTACGTTATTTTTTGTTTGTTTGTTTTTAATTTTTTTCTTAATAATTCATTTTTATTTTAATAACTTTATTTCACTTTATCTTTGTTCTTTCTTTCCTTCCTTCCCTCCTTTAAACAATGAATCATCACAAATTGAGGAGGTGGACTTTGAGAGCAAGATTTATGATTTTTTCCCCTTTTCCTCTTTTTGTGAGTGTGTATGTGTATGCTTCTGTGAGATTTTGTCTGTATAGCTTTGCTTCCACCATTTTCCTAGGGCTCTATGCGTCCATTTTTTATTTCTCAATAATTATTTTTTTATTTTAATAACTTTATTATATTTTATCTTACTTTATTTTATTTTATCTTCTTTCTTTTTTCCATCCTTCCCTTCTTCCTTCCTTCCTCCCTCCCTCCCTCCTTCCCTCACTCCTTTCTTTCTTTCTTTCTTTCTACTTCTACTAATTCTTTCTTTCTACTTTGTCTCTCTTTTATTCTGAGCCGTGTGGATGAAAGGCTCTTGGTGCTGCAGCCAGGAGTCAGTGCTGTGCCTCTGAGGTGGGAGAGCCAACTTCAGGACACTGGTCCACAAGAGACCTCCCAGCTCCACATAATATCAAATGGTGAAAATCTCCCAGAGATCTCCATCTCAACACCAGCACCCAGCTTCACTCAACGACCAGCAAGCTACAGTGCTGGACATCCTATGCCAAACAACTAGCAAAACAGGAACACAACCCCACCCATTAGCAGAGAGGCTGCCTAAAATCATAATAAGTCCACAGACACCCCAAAACACACCACCAGATGTGGACCTGCCCACCAAAAAGACAAGATCCAACCTCATCCACCAGAACACAGGCACTAGTCCCCTCCACCAGGAAGGCTACACAAGCCACTGAACCAACTTTAGCCACTGGGGACAGACACCAAAAACAACGGGAACTACGAACCTGCAGCCTGCAAAAAAGAGACCCCCAAACACAGTAAGATAAGCAAAATGAGAAGACAGAAAAACACACAGCAGATGAAGGAGCAAGATAAAAACCCACCAGACCTAACAATTGAAGAGGAAATAGGCAGTCTACCTGAAAAAGAATTCAGAATAATGATAGTAAAGATGATCCAAAATCTTGGAAATAGAATAGACAAAATTCAAGAAACATTTAACAAGGACCTAGAAGAACTAAAGATGAAACAAAAAATGATAAACAACAAAATAAATGAAATTAAAAATACTCTAGATGGGATCAATAGCAGAATAACTGAGGCAGAAGAACTAATAATTGACCTGGAAGATAAAATAGTGGAAATAACTACTGCAGAGCTGAATAAAGAAAAAAGAATGAAAAGAACTGAGGACAGTCTCAGAGACCTCTGGGACAACATTAAGCGCACCAACATTCAAATCATAGGGGTTCAAAAAGAAGAAGAGAAAAAGAAAGGGACTGAGAAAATATTTGAAGAGATTATAGTTGAAAACTTCCCTAATATGGGAAAGGAAATAGTTAATCAAGTCCAGGAAGCACAGAGAGTGCCATACAGGATAAATCCAAGGAGAAATACTCCAAGACACATATTAATCAAACTGTCAAAATTTAAATACAAAGAAAACATATTAAAAGCAGCAAGGGAAAAACAACAAATAACACACAAAGGAATCCCCATAAGGTTAACAGCTGATCTTTGAGCAGAAACTCTACAAACCAGAAGGGACTGGCAGGACATATTTAAAGTTGGTTCCAGGTTTTTAATGTGGGATCTTCCCGGACCAGGGCACGAACCCGTGTCCCCTGCATCGGCAGGCGGACTCTCAACCACTGTGCCACCAGGGAAGCCCCTCTATGTCTTTCTGAGATAGCATATGTACCCTACTCATCATCAATGAAAATATAGATTTGGTTTTAATTTAATTTCACATACACAATTCTTACATCCACTCTAAATATCAGCCATGTTCCTTAGATAGAAAATTTTTCTCAACAGAGGAATGCCATGGATCAAAAATTGACAACTCGGGCTTCCAGTGGTTGAGAGTCCGCCTGCCGCTGCAGGGGACACGGGTTCGTGCCCCGGTCCGGTAAGATCCCACATGCCACGGAGCGGCTGGGCCCGTGAGCCATGGCCGCTGAGCCTGCGCGTTCGGAGCCTGTGCTCCTCAACGGGAGAGGCCACAACAGTGAGAGGCCTGCGTACCAGAAAAAAAAAAAAAAAAAAAATTGACAACTCTAAATTCCATGAGTTGTCTGAAAAAAAAATTATTCAATTAAATTTTTAAAAATAATTGTGGTTTAAAATTTTGATATCACTTTTACTCAGTCATCATTTTTATATAATAGCTTCCCTCTGACAAAAAGTATTAATTTCCCATATGTGCAAATAATTAAAATGGCAGAAATGACTCACTCCAATCAATACTTCCATTCTTTGTTTGATCTAACAGTTGCACAAAGCAAAATTCTTGTTTTGCCTCAGTCTTTTTCGGGCCCCAGGGATTCTTTCCAGAGGCAGTACAGATTCTCTAGTCTCTCTGTTCTTTCCATGACTAATCCCATTGCATAGATTTAATATTGTCATTGCATTCCATTTTCCAGGCAAATCAAAAGGGTAACATCCAGCCTTCAGAATCACATTTCTTAAAATACTTCTGCATCCTTTCCCCTACTCTGGCTTGCTTTACTTTACCCATTTATTGAAAAGTCTATCTTTTCCCTAAAGGTTTGTATTGCCACCTCCGTCATACTTAAACTCCTTTCTAAACCAACTCTAAGATGGCAACAGGCTGAGCATTACCTAGAATTGCTTTAAAATTATATTTTGATGGTTAAGATCTCTTAAACCACATCTATGGTGCTATCATAGACTATTTACAGAGGGAAGACAGGGTACAGATCAATAGGGTTACGTGGCCCAAGGTGTAGCTCGACTCTACAGCTTGGGGCACTGGGATGCTGAGTCTCCTGTCAGAGTTAAGCCCAAATGAAGAGTAAAAGCTTCAAGAAAGCCAATCCAAGATTGGAGGATCAGAGGTGACACAGAGTTCCCTAACGAGCCTTTCTGGGGCTTGTTCCTTACCTACTGAGTTTCCCTGTAAAGTCTTGTGGAGGACTTCTCTTGCCAGCCCACAACGTTTCTCCTCTCTGTGTCTCTCTCTGTCTCTCCCACCACCTTGTTTTCTACTGTCTACTCTCCTGTGATTTAATCAGTGATGAGGGGCAGAACTACAGGACCCTCAAGCCTATGTTTATTTTGTCCTTTTGTTCCTAACTAGTCTCAGAGTAAAATAGGATAAAAAAAGAACCCAATTTTCAGACTGATTGTTTTTCCCCAAGTTATTTCATCTGGGGATCTCCCTTAAGAGGAGAACATTCCTGGCACACAAACCCTATCCTCTAAGTCTTTTTTATTATTCACTACTTTAAAATCTAGGCCAGATTTACAGACCTGAAGTGATCCTAAATCTGCTTTCTATCTTCATGTGACTTGTTTCCCCTCACAGCACTGCAGTGGATTGTAATGGATCCATATCAGGTAATAGATACTAACCTACTCAACCTCTGAAACACTAATATCTGAAAGGGAAGTACAAAGAAAAGTTATTTCCTTCATTTTTCTAGAAGTTAGCCACCATGGGGGAGAGAAGGTTGATAATAAATTTGTGCAGGTCAATCAATTTTTTGAATTAATTTGCAAGGCTGAGTAAATTCAAATTAAGTATTTCATCCAAGGAGTTCAAAATGTTCCACAATTAATGTCTGATAACAAACATTTTTATTCCAATTTATAAAATAAGCAAGTTCAGGCAAAGACCATGATTATGTCACTTGTTTAATCTCCTACCACTACTCTGTTGAAGACCTGAAATGAAATCACTATCTCAATCCTAAAGGGGTATGCTCTTTGCAAGTATACTTTTAAGCTTGAAGGCAAAACCTCAGAGTAAATTACTATAAAAGTGAAATATAAAGACATTAAGTCAACATCTGTATTGGTTGAATAGCAATACCAAGACACATTGACAGGTTTCTAAAGTATTTAAATACTCTACATACATAAGAAATCTAAGGTGATTACTTATTCAAACAGCAAGAAAAGCATAACATTCAAAATGAAAATATCACATTCTACGTATTATAATAAGATTAAGTCACTTTATCTTCATTTCAGTATTATTTTGTAACTTCAGTTGTGTAGAAACAACTTATCTTCCAGATGTTCCCAGTGTAATAATGTTCACATTGTGATAATGATGCCTATGGTATTTAGAAAATGATTTCTTATTATAGGCACTGGGATGGTTAATTTTATGTGTCAACTTGTCTAGGCCACAAGATGCCCAGATATTTACTCAGTATTATTCTGGGTATATCTGTGAGCATGTTTTTGGATGAGATTTTTATTTGAATTGGTAGACTGGCTAAAGCAGATTGCCCTCCCTAATGTGGATGGGCCTTAATTCAATCAATTTAAGGTTTAAATAGATCAAAGGGCAGACTTTCCCACCAGTAAGGGAGAACTCCTCCTCCCTGACTGCCTTGAGCTGGGACATGGGTCTTTTCCTTCTTTATATTCAGCTGAAACTTCAGTTCTTCATGGGTCTCAAGCCTGCTGGCATTTGGGCTGGAACGTATACCAGCAGCTCTCCTGGATCTCTAGCTGGCCAACTGCAGATATTGGGACCCTGGAGAACTCTGATTAATGTGGACACTCTTAGATGGTAGATCACCTACTTGAATAAGAAATTTTAATCAGAACTAATGAAAAATTAAACTTTAATGGTAGAGTTTAATGGTAGAGTTTTTGGGGGTTGTTTGATCAACTGGATGTAGTTTCACACAATTTTGTTACATTTTTAATTTTCAGAATTTATAAACATGATCCCAGGCAATGTGAACATGTAACCAGGTGAGGAATCATAGAGAAATTACTACATTTTGAAACTACAAAGAATCTAAAAATCCCAAAGCCCCAAGGTGATTAACCTGAGCTCCACATAAAAAATTTAGGAGATCTGTGAACCTGGTGGACCAAAAAAAAAAAGCATTTTTATTTTACTCAATTCTAACTGAAATTTAACCTTTCATTCAAATGTGAAGAGACCATAAACCCAATAGTATTAGCATTATCTGTAACTTTGTGACCAAATGAAATGAGGCATTTTCATATCACATTTCAGTTGTTGGATAAACTCACCACTAATTTGAAAAGAAGAAAGTTATGAGATATATTGCTGGATTTTGGTATTTAATGTGCTTAATTTTTTTTAAGTTTATATATTACTAAAATGCAAATTTGTGTGCTTTCATATTTAGCTAATTGCACTTTGATATATTTGGTTTCTTTTGTCATCCTGTGTATTTTAATTTAAGCATTTTAAAACATTATTTCTGAGAATGGGTCGATATAGGGTTAACCGGCCTGTCAAAGAGTTCCACAGGGGTGATCTCTCCTTGCAAAACAGTTTTATTTTACAAATTAGAAAACTGAGGCCTCAAATCAATACAACAAGGATTTGATCCCAGTTCTTTTCACTCCAAATGCAATGCTTTTTCCTCTCTACCATGCTTATATATGCAGCATACAGACCACATTAATGCACATGAACATCCTAATCTTAAATGTGTTCTTCCTGGGATTCTAGTTTTGTTTTGTTTTTAAGTCGTATTAAATTACTGGATATGGGGCTTCCCTGGTGGCGCAGTGGTTGAGAGTCCACCTGCCGATGCAGGGGACGCGGGTTCGTGCCCCGGTTCGGGAAGATCCCACATGCCGCGGAGCGGCTGGGCCCGTGAATCATGGCCGCTGAGCCTGCGCATCCGGAGCCTGTGCTCCGCAACGGGAGGGGCCACAACAGTGAGAGGCCCGCATACCGCAAAAAAAAAAATAAATAAATAAATAAATTACTGGATATGGTTGTAACAAACTGTTTATCTGTGGCATCTCTTCAGTGCTTGTATTATGTGTTCTTCATTTACTTAGTTTGTATTTTTCTGCCAGTATGTCAAGTTGCTATCTAGTATGTCATTCTTAATAATGAATTGCAGATCTCCTCTAACAATCTTTGAGAGGAAACAGGAAGTTATGTCTACCAACTTTCTTTAATATTTTAAACTAGAAACTTAATTTATCCTTAACACCAGCATCTGATACTGAGTTCCTTATACATAAAATATACTTTCAAAATGGTAAAAATATTTTAAAAAATCAATAAATATCTTGCAACGCCTTTTTAAAAGATTAAATTGAGTAGGGGAAAAAAATAGTTTTATCTTAAAGTGGCAATTTTCAACCCATAAAATGGGACTTCTAAAATCTCTAGTATCTCAAGGTTTCTGCAAAGTTTTAACAACCAACTCACAGGGTATTAACAAAGTATTCTCAGCCTTAAACAGTGAAGAATTGTTATTCCTCTGGTATATACAAGTAGAATTGGCAAACTGAAAAACACACTAATTCTCATTTCATTCTGTTAATTTTTAAAACTGTAATCTCGTTATTGAATGTAGACAAATACAACTTTATATGTGACATAATTCAAACTGTATTTAAAATATATTTATGAACTAATGAATGCTTTAAAGATCACTCTGTAAAGGTGCAAATGGAGAAGAATAAAGACATTTGCCCTTGTTTTTACTGTAACTTCTAACTTATATCCTCCCCCACCCCAAACTCTCTTTTCTCCTTCCACTTCCCTGACCAACTTCAGCTCCCTGACCAAGAGGCACATGATGGCAGAAGACCTATTTCCTTTTTATTTCTCTCCACTTAAGGCTTTGTGTAACAATAAAAACTGGTGTGTTATTTTAGAACTATAAAAGTATTCACATTTCAACAACTCTGTTGGGTTTAAATAAAAATCTCAACTAATAAAATAAAATAGTATCCACTATATGCTATCTTATACCACAATACATTCCAGATGAACCCTTCTTTTAAGTGTAAAACTCTAAATCATAAAAGTATGGAGGAAACAACAGTAGAAGATAATTTTAATAAACTTAGAGTACAAAAGACAAACTCAGAAGACAAAAAAGATTGATTAGTCCAACTACATAAAATTATGACTTTTCTGCTTGACAAAAATTACCATAAACAAGAACAATCAAAAACCTGGGGGAAAAGAGTCAATGAATATGAACTGACATTTCACAGAAAAAAAAAATTATAAATGTTTTTTATACATAAAAGACATATAAAGTGTCTTTTATATTTATTTTACAAAAAACTTTGGCAACTTTTATTGTAGATTGCATTGTAAATGATGTGGGAATTCCAGTGCCTCATATACTGCTGAAGAAAAAAATTAGGACAAATTTTATGAAGGTTAAATAAATGATATTCTATTTATTCAATGGAATAATATGCTGTCTCTAAAAAAAAAAATGAAGGTATTTTTGCAAATGGAGAAAAACAATCTCTAAGATATAGTTTTACATTTTTAATGTAAAAGATTAAAAGATTGTAAGATGTCATTTGTGTTTAAAAACAAAAGTAACACTAAAAAAGTATATGTATGTGCTGTAATCCAGCTGGCCCTCTATATCTGTGGATGTACTATGCCATTTCATATACGGGACTTGAACATCCTCAGAGCTTGGTATGGGACGGGGATGGGGAGTTGTCATGGAACCAGTCGCTGCAGATACTGAGGGACAACTACATACACAAATACTATTTGCCTCTGGGGAGAGGTACTGGTGGGAGAAATAGGCTTAGGAGAAAGACTTTTCATTGTCTACTTGTTTACTATTTTTGAACTTTAAATCTGTGACTGAATCACCTGCCCCTCTCCCGTAAATAACATGTTCCAAATCCCCTCTGAACTATACGTTCTATGTTCCCAATTCTGAGATTCCCTTGATTGTAAGGAATAGTAGCAATCTAAAAATAGTTTTTCTTAAATAGTAGGAAAGAAATAAACCATCTAACAGCTATCTCACAGTTTCAGAAATGTTAACATTTTATAAAATGTCCACAAGTAGAAAGATGGGGTATTTAGAGTTGTATTGCTGACAACCTTTTAATATAAGAAGGTCAAGTTAGTATCATCAAAAATGTATGTGGTATTGGGTAGGAGACAGATAAAAGTAACTGCCCCTTTAGTTGATTAGGGAAGAAAAAGTTCTCATATAGAGGATTTGGGAATGGATACAATAGCATGAGACCCTTGCTGGGGTAGGGGGTTACTAAAGTAGGCATCCCAAATTACCAGGAGGATACTGAGAGGGAATAGAAAGCCAAAAGACAGTGGGAAAAACTAAGAACAAAACTCCATTCATTTAGTAATCATGATTTCCTTAAGGACTACTCTTATTTACATGGTTTGTGTGTTTTTATATTTTCTAGACAAGTATCAAATTATTATCAAAATATGCAAAGATGGACCACCTCACTTACTACAAAGAGACATTTACATAAGTATTTATCATTTACAAATAGACGTCATATTATACTGCAACCCTGTGAGGTAGGTGAAGCAAGTATTATTATCCCATTTTGCAGACTAAAAGCTTTGCTATCCTCTAGAGATGTAAGGATAGCAAATGGAATGACAGGTAGGGATTTCTAACTTAGATTGTTATGCTGTTGCCTCCCTCCCCCACCTACACTCATCCCTGGTTCAATGACTTCTTTTTTTTTTTTTTTTTTTTTGCGTTACGCGGGCCTCTAACTGTTGTAGCCTCTCCCGTTGCAGAGCACAGGCTCCGGACACGCAGGCTCAGCGGCCATGGCTCACGGGCCCAGCCGCTCCGCGGCATGTGGGATCTTCCCGGACCGGGGCACGAACCTGTGTGCCCTGCATCGGCAGGTGGACTCTCAACCACTGCGCCACCAGGGAAGCCCTCAATGATTTCTTGCTCCCCCAGCTTAACTAAGGAAATAAGGAAGGAGTTCCTCAATTTGTACGGAAAGAGCCGGTTCACTGCTGACTAATCAACTAAATTAAAATTCTTTCAGTTTAAGAGAAACAGAGAAAAACAATTTACCAGCTAAACAAATTCCATAGATCCCTTAGCCACTTTGGCACTTCTGTAATAGGTTTGCTGTTGGTCATCGCAATTACTAAACCTATTTCTTCATGAAATGCACACTGCATATAGAGTGACAACCCCAGAGCCCTTTCAAAAACGGTACTCTGATTATATCTAAATGAAACCATGAGCATATTGAAAAGGTAAAGCAGAAACATCCAAACTGACCTTTGGTCAACACACTGGCTGAAAGCACACTCCCCCTGGGTACACTTCCTATAGGACCTTTAATGACCAAAAGGATCAAGATATAAATTTTACGTCTCAGTGAATGATAACAATTCTGGCTTCACAGTGCTGCTCCATGTTGTGGAATTGGCTGACATAACATACCTTCCGCTATTATTCCACCAACCTTCTTTTTTTGTTTTTTTTTTTTGCCGTACGCGGGCCTCTCACTGTCATGGCCTCTCCCGCTGTGGAGCACAGGCTCCGGACACGCAGGCTCAGCGGCCATGGCTCACGGGCCTAGCCGCTCCGCGGCACGCGGGATCCTCCCGGACCGGGGCACAAACCTGTGTCCCCTGCATCGGCAGGCGGACCCTCAACCACTGCGCCACCAGGGAAGCCCCCCACCAGCCTTCCTGAGGTTTGTCTTAAATAGCTTCTCTTAGTCTCACAGGCAATGCTATTTTAAATAATCCAGGGTCAGCATATTAATGATGTATTCCAGCTGCCAGGCATTAAAAAAATTAACCGAAAAACCTAACTGGTTTTCAATTCAACATTAACTGTCTCAGGCTGCAAATATTTTTAATGAAAATTTAGTAACTTCCCTCAAGAAAAAAAAAAAAGCAGACATTTCAAAAAAGGGACATGCAAAAGCAAGGAAACATTGGAGTTACTCTGCATATATTTAGCATCATTCAGTAGATAGCAGAAGAAAGTTTGCTGTCCTCTCTATGACCAGGGTTATGGGAAGGTTGTAAATCAGGAGGGAACTCTCAGGTTTTTTTAGAGGTAATTCATTTAATTTTAGGAAGGCACAGGGAGAAAAAGCTGAAAAATTCAGACTTGGCAAGCAGAAGGGCAAAAGGATATGGATGGCAAACCATCACATATCACCATTTCAAGCAAGTTAAGTGCTGAGAGTGAGAAGTTAGGTAGAGGAAATAACACCATCAGCAGTACTATGTCTAACTCTGACAGATGACAGCATCGTGGCATAACCTTAAAGCCCTGGGCCAAATTAACTGCTAGCCTAGGGACAGTTTTGCTAGAATAAGTTCATCAGAGCTTTGAAGCCACCGTTGTGTCTAAGGAGCACTGTGCTTAGGATACTCAGACACTACACATGACTCTCACCCCCATTCCTATCCCCACATGTTAAGTTTCTTTGCACCAGACCTAGGCCCATTATTTTGGTCAGCATGTACCAGGAAGTCTTACACTTCTATCACTTGTTTTAACTTAATTTTCCTTTGTGTGAAAGCACAGAGTTCTAAACACTGGACTGCCAGGGAATTCCCCACTTAATTCTCAATTCTTTAATCCCAATGCTGTGATTCCAAAGACATCAGCTTTCAAAATTCACTTTGGAAATCCCCTCTTCCCCACATGTGGAACTAAAAGCACTTTGAAATAGAGACTACTTTTATATGAGACTGTGTATTGGATTTGACATTTTGCAGATAGACACAAAAAGCACACAAATGACCATTTAGCATGCCCTCCTGCTATCTGCCACCACGACATCTCACTTGGATGTGGAATAGTTACGTCAAACTTAACAAAGATTAAGTTCTACATTATGCTAAATGAAATAAGCTGGTCACAAAAAGACAAATACTGTAGGATTCCACTTACATGAATGCTACAGACTATATTGGGTCCCACCCACCAAAATTCATATGTTGAAGCCCTAACCTCCAATGTGACTGTATTTGGAGATAGGGTCCATGAGGAAGTGACAAAGGTTAAATGAGGTCATAAGGGTGGGGTCCTAATCTCATAGGGCTGGTGACCTTAAGAGAAGAGAAAGAGACACCAGAACTTTCTCCACCATGTGATGACACAGCAAGAAGGTGGCTGTCTGCAAGATAGGAAGAGAGCTCTCACCAGGAACCAGCACCTTGACCCTGGACTTTTCAGCTTCCAGAATTATGAAAAGTAAATTTTGGTTGTTTAAACCACCCAGATGGGACTTCCCTGGCGGTCCAGTGGTTGAGACTCCAGGCTTCCACTGCAGGGGGCATGGGTTCAATCCCTGGTTGGGGAACTAAGATCCTGCATGCCATGCACACTGAGCAGCCAAAAAACAAACAAACAAACAAACAAAAACAATTTTAAAAATAAATAAAAACCACCCAGTCTATGGTGTTTTGTTATAGCTGCCCAACCAGATTAATATAATCAAGCATCTAGAGTAGTCAAATTCATAGAGACAGAAAATAGAATGATGGTTGCCAGGGACTAGGGGGAGGGGGAAGCTGGGGAATGGTTTAATGGGTATAGAGTTGCAGTTTTGCAGGGTAAAAAGTTCTGGAGATTCATTGCACAACAATGTGAATATACATAACACTACTGAACTGTACACTTAAGAATAATTAAGGTGGTAAATGTTATGTGTAGTCTATCTTACCATAATTAAAATTTTGATAAAAAATAAATCAAAGAAAAAAAGTATTGATATCTTCTCTCAAATCAGCTCTTTTCTCAGTGTTCCTTAGATCCAAATGTGGTCCCAACATTCACCCAGTTCCTCACACCAAATTTTTATAGTCTTTCTATACTATTCAGTTTCTTTTGCCCCTTACTTGTAACTTAGTGTTTCTCAAACTGTAGCATTCAAGAGATCACCTGAGGGCTTGTTACAACACAGGTTGCTGGGCTCTATCCCCAGACTTACGATTCAGTCGGTCTGAGGTAGAGCTCAAGAAACAAGTACATAGAGCCCAATGTTCATAGCAGCACTACTTACAATAGCCAAGACACAGAAGCAACCTAAGTGTCTATTGACAGATGAATGGATAAAGAAGATGTATATATAAACCTAGCATGACATGAATAAGTAGGCAAGGTGGTGCTCCTCTTTCAAATAATACTAAGAATGATTAATTTTCATCTCTCAGGGTTGTCTACAAGACACATGCTAATAAGTAATCACAAAGAATTGCAAAAAGAGGTTAGCAAATAATGTAATAATTTGCACCCACTGCTATCTGAAAGAGAGGTAGGGGTTTTCAACTATAGACACTACTAGCTAGAAGTTTCTTTTCTGATAACTGAACACTGTGGTGGATAGACAAATTACTAAAAGGATCACTTTGTCAATGAAGTTTGGATTTCTGTTTCAAATACATTCAGTTAAATAGCAATGTATTTCTTTGTTCTGAAATTGAACAATAACTTAAAATAAGTTCAAAAAATAAAAAAAACAAAAACAAAAAAACCTTCAGGACTCACCAATAGATAAGTTCTTGGCTCACAGGAGCTAGAGTTAGAAAGTGTTTGAAAACCCCTAGCCCTAAAGTGACTGGCTTTAAGCCAAATTGTGCTACTCCCCAGGCTCTGAGGAAAATCTGCAAAAGACTTTCTTGGATGTTCATCACTAAGATTCAGGCTGCTCTCCAAGTCTGAAAGCACCATGGTGTGTTCTAATTAGACCAAGATAGCAGATTTATCATAAGGTAAATAACAACTGATAGCACATAAATTGTATAAGTTTAAGCTAAGTTGTATTTTATATAGTTGTGTTTGCTATTTAATTTCTTACTTTAAGTAACAGTGTTTTTCTCTTATGCTAAATATGTAATATATGTAATCATTTGGGGGGTTTTGCTTATTTAATTAACAGGATTTGAGTCAGTAAGCCTGCAATAAATTGTGTGCTCCTATTATCACCAATGTAAACAATTTAATACAAGCCTTTTAGAAAGTCGTTTAGCAGGATGTATTAAGTGCTTAAAAAAAAAAAATCCTGTTCTTTGATCCAGTTACCTCATTTCTGAGAACCCATAGCCTATAACCAATCTAACAGAAGAGGAAAATTATTTACATAAAGATATTTACCACGTCATTATTTATACTATGTTATTTTTTGAATGTATTAAATATTATAAGTAGGGAATGAATATTAAAAGTAACCTAAATACCCCAAAAGATAAGTACTTAAATTACGACTCATCATATATCATCTAGCCATTAAACATAATCATCATAAAGGCTAGCAGCATGAAAAATGCTTTTGAAAACACAATATTGCTAGACTAATCTCTAAAAATGTAAAACCTACCATGATCCTCCATCCTAGTTTCAACTTTCCAAGGGCTCCCCATTGCACTCAAAATAAAACCCAAACACTGAGCCTGGTTTGGACAACCCAACCTGATATCTGGGTTCTGACTACTTCCTCACTCTCCTCTAGTATTGCACTCTCCCTCACCCGCTAACATCACACACTAAGGATTACTTGATTCCACCACATGGAGTTCTTGCCCCCTGGTCTTTTCTTAGCCAGCTCCTTCAGGTCTTAATTTTTTTAAAAAAAATTTTATTGGAGTATAGTTGATTTACAATGTTGTGTTAATTTCAGGTGTACAGTAAAGTGAATACGTTTTATGTATACATATATCCACTCTTTTTTAGATTCTTTTCCCATACAGGTCATTATAGAATATTGAGTAGAGTTCTCTGTGCTATACAGTAGGTACTTATTAGTTATCTATTTTATATATAGTAGTGTGTATATGTCAATCCCAATGTCCCAATTTATCCCTCCTCCACTTCCCCCTCCCACCCGGGTAACCATAAGTTTGTTTTCTACATGTGTGACTTTATTTCTGTTTTATAAATGTCGTCTCCTCCCAGAAAACCTCTTTGGTTATCCAATATGAAGCAGTCAGCCACTCACTCTCTATCATGTCCTGTTGTTTTAATTTTCTACATAGTACTCTTATCATGTGATAATTTCTTGTTCACCTCTTCATTAATTTGTATATCATCAGGCTACTCCTGCTAGAATGCATACTCCGTAAGAGCCCAGATCTTGTGCGATGTGGCTGGTACATAGAAGATGCTTGATAAATATTTCTTGAATGAATGTGAGGGGGTGCAGAGTATGCCACCCCAAAATATGCTACTTTGACATAAGGATTATTTTGAGCTGAAAGTAATTGAGAGGAAGCAGACATAGTAAAAATTCTCTGCCTTCCTCCTCTCTACTAGGAAAGGAAGGAGGGTTCTTAATCACCAGGGACAACTCTAGACTCTTTTCAGCCCAGACAGATGGCACTAGAGGAATCTACATAACAAACCTTGCTAAAACAACCCTTCCAACAGTTCTTTTCCGACATATATTTTCCTTTCTAATTTGCCGCCCCTAAAAGCCTAAAACCCCGTTCCTTTGTCGTGTCACTTCTGTACAAATTCATTGTCCTTTGTAAAGATGCTATATAAACCCAAGTTCTAACCACCTCTTTGAGTTACTCATCACTGAGTTCTCTTGTGTGTATGTACAATGCACACATTAATAAATTTTGTTTGTTTTTCTTTTGTTAATCTGTCTTTTGTCCAGTCTAATTTGCAGGACCCCAGTCAGGGGATAGAGGAGAGTAGAAGAAAATCTGATTTCCCACCACTCCCCTTACAAATGAATCAATCAATACTAATATTTTTTTTAAATAAAAACATCCTTTAAAAGAAATATTAGATATATTTAAAGAGGACTATGTGGAAATCTTTAAATGAATACATAATGGGCCTAGTTTTTAGGCTATAATATCAGCTACCACTACTACCTGAGAACAGCTTTTGTCATTAAAATATAAAGGATTCCCAAGGAAATGAATCATATTTTAGAGTTTTTCTTTTTAGCCATGCTGCACGGTATGTGGGATCTTATTTCTCTGACCAGGGATCGAACCCTTGCCCCCTGCAGTGGAAGCATAGAGTCTTAACCACTGGAATGCCAGGGAAGTCCAGAGTTTTGCTTTTTGAAACAAAATTTTACAGTGTCAAACACTTACAAAAACCTAAAGCAACATATAATTAAGAAATAAACTATTAGTTCACTGTGTAAGTATAAGAGCTATAAGAGAAAGAAAAGATTCATGTGGGATATAGCTCTTTGGGAAGATTTCATGGAGAAGACACAACTCAAGGACAGACAGAAGTATCTGGACTCAGGGAAAATAAAAAGGATCCCAGAAACATTTGGGAGAAAATTTTTCAAGGAACTTTGAAATATTTTCTTCCCTTATGACTTGCTTTTTTAGAACCTAAATTATCCTAATTTCAATCATGTTGCTTAGAGCCAAGATAATACAGGACTGCAAGGAAATTTATATATATATATATATATATATATATATATATTCTGAGAATAAAGATCTTTATATATATATATATATATACACACACACAGATTTATTCATTTTGGAAGTTTGAAAAGCTCCAACTGATATGTAATTGGTCAGGAGATATCCAGAATTTATATAGATTCTTTTTAGGCTTTAAGCATATTTATTCAGCATCTGCTTCATTAAATAACAGTGATTTTGATATTTATATTTACTTTCTGGGGCCTTGATAAGCATAGCAAATACAAACTGAACTATCAGCATAAATGGAAGATAATTATTCAGATATAAACATGGATATTTCACAAACTGCCAAGACTTCTTTCCACAACGAGTGTTTTGAAAGGCAAGAAAGTAAAAGGAAAGCTTACGTTTTTAAGAGTAGATTTAATTTGGCGCCATTTAAATCAGACCATAAAATTTTTAAAAATGATAAAATATATAATAAATAAAACTAATTTGTCACCAGCAGTATCTTTCAAAGTGCACCTACTTAAAGTTAAATAAGATTATATTGAACTCTATACCCCACTGAATCAAGCAATTAATTCCAGGAATTTCTGACATACCATCAGTATATATTTGAATCACCAGCTATGAAAAATGATACAATGCATTAAATTCATCAGTGTATGTTTCTAAATTTAAAAAGTGGAATAAAAACAAGACATAAGCAAAGAGGAAATTTTAATATATTGTGTAAAATGTGCTTCACATCTTGTTATAATTTTATTAAATATATAGTTGCTAATATAGCACTATAAGACTACGGCAAGAGCACACATATTAATAGAACATTTCTTTAACAACTTATAAAAAAGAAACATGCAGATTTTGACAAGCACATAATATGGTAAATCTCAGTAATATGAAAGTTAAGCTATATATTTCAACATAAAATGAATGTTCAATATTTTAAAATAGCAGTAGTGGGAATAACGTAATTTAATAGGCAGAATTGCCCCTAGTCATTTGCAAACTACTGAAAATTTGCATGTAAAATTTAATAGTCTATTTTCTTTTTCACTAGAGGCCTTATTGAAGAGAGGAGAAAAGAGCAAATATGAAGAAATTATGCATTAGTGAGTATACTGGTCTTCTAGAAACTTCAGCTAAAGGAATGACAACACTTTTACCCTGTTGCATTTCCAATGGACTTCATATTTCTACCTAAAAAACATTTTCTTAACAATCATTTGATGCTTGCTTTTGCATTACAACTACAAAAAGTTTGGTTATAAACAGCCATTACTTCTAATATATATATTGTGTTCACCTATTTTTACACAGTTTAAAAATTTTCACAATTTATATACACATATACTTTTAAGATAATAAATGATACTATATAAATCACTAGCATAATAATGTATGGCCATAAAAATTCCATATTTACCAGAAAACAGAATTAGTATACTAAGGGATACCTAGGAAAATCATTCCATCCTGTACAGTTTTTGTCATATATAAAGTGGTATAGCAGAGAATAATTCACACTCTAAGGGATGATACTTCCCAATTTCAATGAGACCCTTAACTTAATTGTATGAGGAAAGATTTGAAGACTAGAAATTGTTAAAGAAAAATGTGAAGCCAGAAAATGTTGTCACTCCATAGGTCTTTTGTATCTCCAATTAACCAAAAGTAAAGGATCTGACTAGGATTTACAGAAGACAGTGTATTTCTGGCTGTTGTTGCTTAAGCTAAGTCATCCCTATGCTACAACACTGACACTCCTGTGAAATCTAGGTTGCTGGGGCCTCATTGCCGCTGCTCCCAGTACAATCGCTCATAAAGTGTCTGTCTCTTCCCAAAACGAAGGATCTCATCCTTGTTACTTTTTCTCGGTTGCCTGGTTCAGATCATTAAACTTTCAAGTATTGCCCGAAGTTAAGCAAAATTCACCTGCACCTCACCAAACGCACCATTAAGTCAGTGACAAGAACACACACACACACACACACACACACAAATACATCTCCAAATGGATTCTATGTCAGAAATGTTTTCTTCAGATCCAATTCCTAATTACTCCAAATGAAACCTCCAGCAAAAAATCCATTTTAGGACAGTCTGGAATTCTTTAATATCATCTCTCCTCTGTTTTGAAAATCCATTGCCATTAAACCAGTCTGGTGCCTGTGCTTCTCCCAAAGGAGATGGCACCAGTCAAATGTTTTATTTTATTTATTTTATTTTTTAATACATCTTTATTGGAGTATAATTGCTTCAGAACAAGGTTAGTTTCTGTTGTACAACAAAGTGAATCAGCCATATGCATACATATATCCCCATATCCCCTCCCTTTTGAGCCTCCCTCCAACCCTCCCTATCCCACCCCTCTAGGTGGTTGCAAAGCACCGAGCTGATCTCCCTGTGCTATGCAGCTGCTTCCCACTAGCTATCTATTTTATATTCGGTAGTGTATATATGTCCATGCCACTCTCTCACGTTGCCCCAGCTTCCCCCTCCCACCACCCCTGTATCCTCAAGTCCATTCTCTATGTCTATGTCTTTATTCCTGTCCTGCCACTAGGTTCATCAGTATCATTTTTTTTTTTTTTTAGATTCCATATATATGTGTTAGCATATGGTATTTGTTTTTCTCTTTCTGACTTACCTCACTTTGTATGTCTCTTTTTTTTCTGACTTACCTCTCTTTGTATGTCTCTTTTTGAATTATGGTTTTCTCAGGGTATACGCCCAGTAGTGAGATTGCTGGGTCAAATGGTAGTACTATTTTTAGTTTTTTAAGGAACCTCCATACTGTTCTGCATAGTGGCTGTATCCATTTACATTCCCACCAACAGTGCAAGAGGATTCCCTTTTCTCCACACCCTCTCCAGCATTTAGTGTTTGTAGAGTTTTTCATGATGGCCATTCTGACTGGTGTGAGGTGATACCTCAATGTAGTTTTGATTTGCTTTTCTCTAATGATTAGTGATATTGAGCATCCTTTCATGTGTTTGTTGGCAACCTGTGTATTTCTTTGAAGAAATGTCTATTTAGATCTTCTTCCCATTTTTGGATTGGGTTGTTTGTTTTTTCAATATTGAGCTGTATGAGCTGCTTGTAAATTATGGACATTAATTCATTGTCAGTTGCTTGGTTTGCAAATATTTTCTTCCATTTTGAGGGTTGTCTTTTGGTCTTGTTTATGGTTTCCTTTGCTGTGCAAAAGTTTTTAAGTTTAATTAGGTCCCATTTGTTTATTTTTGTTTTTATTTCCATTATTCTAGGAGGTGGGTCAAAAAAGATCTTGCTATGGTTTATGTCAAAGACAGTTTTTTCCTATGCTTTCCTCTAAGAGTTTTATAATGTCTGGTCTTATATTTAGGTCTTTAATCAATTTTGAGTTTATTATTGTGTCTGGTGTTAGGGAGTGTTCTAATTTCATTCTTTTACATGTAGCTGTCCAGTTTTCCCAGCGCCACTTATTGAGAGGCTGTCTTTTCTCCATTGTATATTCTTGCCACCTTTATCAAAGATAAGGTGACTATATGTGCGTGGGTTTATTGCTGGGGTTTCTATCCTGTTCCATTGATCTATATTTCTGTTTTTGTGCCAGTACCATACTCTCCTGATTACTGTAGCTTTGTAGTATAGTTTGAAGTCAGGGAGTCTGATTCCTCCAGATCCATTTCTCTTTCGCAAGATTGCTTTTGCTATTCGGGGTCTTTAGTGTTTCCATACAAATTGTAAAATTTTTTGTTCTAATTCTGTGAGGAATACCACTGGTAGTTTGATAGGGATTGCATTGAATCTGTAGATTGCTTTGGGTAGTACTGTCATTTTCAAACTATTGATTCTTTCAATCCAAGAACATGGTATACCTCTCCATTTGTTTAGGTAATCTTTGATTTCTTTCATCAGTGTCTTATAGTTTTCTGTGTACAAGTCTTTTGCCTCCTTAGGAAGGTTTATTCTTATGTTTTTATTCTTTTTTGTTGCAGTGGTAAGTGGGATTGTTTCCTTAATTTCTCTTTCTGATTTTTCATTGTTAGTGTATAGGAATGCCAGAGATTTCTGTGCATTAATTTTGTATCCTGCAACTTTACCAAATTCATTGATTAGCTCTAGTAGTTTTCTGGTGGCATCTTTAGGATTATCTATGCATAGTATCATGTCATCTGCAAACAGTGACAGTTTTACTGCTTCTTTTCCAATATGTATGCCTTTTATTTCTTTTTCTTCTCTGACTGAGGTGGCTAGGACTTCCGAAACTATGTTGAATAACAGTGGCAAGAGTGGACATCTGTGTCTTGTTCCTGATCTTAGTGGAAGTGCTTTCAGTTTTTCACCATTGAGAATGATGTTTGCTGTGGGTTTGTCGTATATGGCCTTTATTATGTTGAAGTAGATTTCCTCTATGCCCACGTTCTGGAGAGTTTTCATCATAAATTGATATTGAATTTTTTCAAAAGCTTTTTCTGCATCTTTTGAGATGATCATATGGTTTTTATTCTACAATTTGTTAATGTGGTGTATCACATTGATTGATTTGCATATATTGAAGAATACTTGCATCCCTGGGATAAATCCCATTTGATCATGGCGTATAATCCTTTTAATAGGCTACTGGATTCTGTTTGCTAGTATTTTGTTCAGGATTTTTCATCTATGTTCATCAGTGATATTGGTCTATAATTTTCTTTACTTGTGACATCATTGTCTGGTTTTGGTACCACAGTGATGGTGGCTTTGTAGAATGAATTTGGGAGTGTTTCCCTCTCTGCAAATTTTTGGAAGAGTTTGTGAAGGATCAGTGTTAGCTATTCTCTAAATGTTTGATAGAGTTCACCTGTGAAGCCATCTGGTCCTGGACTTTCGTTTGTTGGCGGATTTTTAATTACAGTTTCAATTTCATTACTTGTGACAGGTATGTTTATATTTTCTAATTCTTCCTGGTTCAGTTTTCAAAAATTGTACTTTTCCAAGAATTTGTCCATTTCTTCATGGTTGTCCATTTTATGGTTGTTAGTATGTGCCTTACATATTGAGGTGCTCCTATGTTGGGTGCATACACATTTATAATTGTTATATCATCTTCTTGGATTGATCCCGTGATCATTATGTAGTGTCCTTCCTTATCTCTTGTAACAGTCTTTATTTTAAGGTCTATTTTATCTGATACGAGTATTGCTACTCCAGCTTTCTTTTGATTTCCATTTGCATGGAATATCTTTTTGCATCTGCTCACTTTCAGTCTGTATGTGTCCCTAGGTCTGAAGTGGGTCCCTTGTAGACAGCATATATATGGGTCTGGTTTTTTTATCCATTAAGCCAGTCTGTGTCTTTTGGCTGGAGCATTTATTCCATTTACATTCAAGTTATTATCGATATGTATGTTCCTATTACCATTTTCTTAATTGTTTTGTGTTTGTGGGTCTCTTTCTTCTCTTGTGTTTCCCGCTTAGAGAAGTTCCTTTAGAATTTGTTGTAAAGCTGGTTTGGTGGAGCTGTATTCTCTTAGCTTTTGCTTGTCTGAAAAGCTTTGGATTTCTCAGTCGAATCTGAATGAGGTCCTTGCTGGGTAGAGTAATCTCGGTTGTAGGTTTTTCTCTTTCATCACTTTATGTATATCCTGCAACTCCCTTCTGGCCTGCAGAGTTTCCTCTGAAAAATCAGCTGATAACCCTATGGGGATTCCTTTGTATGTTATTTTTTGTTTTTCCCTCACTGTTTTTAATATTTTTTCTTTGAATTTAATTTTTGTTAGTTTGATTAATATGTGTCTTGGTGTGTTTCTCCTTAAAATATGTTTATTTTATCAGTAAAGAAACTTAGTTACATTTCTTGCCATATATAGGACCTATAAGTCATAAATGTATACTATTTACTTTCATGTTTAGTTCCACCCAATCAAACTACTATTTATTTTACCTTAGAATCTACCTGCTTCCATATATCTTGAAGTAGAAAATTAATGCCTCTCTTCCCCATTTCTCTTTTCTCTGAAAGACAATTTTTATTTGCCTTTTTATATCCAGGTTTCCAGTGCAGTCAAAGCAGTTACCTTAGACTAAGTTTACACTAAAAGTCCTATTATGTTTTCCAGAGCCTCCCAAATACTTTTTTTTTTTTTTTTTTGGCCGTATGCAGCATGTGGGATCTTAAGTTCTCAGACCAGGAATCGAACCCTCAGCCCCTGCAGTGGAAGCACGGAGCCCCCACTTCCCTGGACCACCAGGGAATCCCCCCAAATACTTTTGAAATATCATGTTGATAGTATGTTTTCTGACCACTCTGACCAAACTGTCAATGGCTATCTGTTGACCTTCCCGCCAACAAAAGCTCACAGCATGATAGAATCAAAAGAAGACTTGGATTTAAAACCATATTTGGATATTACATTTAAATAATCATACCAAAACAGAATATAATTTTGGGGAAAATTTCCAACGTTATATAATGCAAAAAATATTTTTAGCAGTATAAAATATTTTATCATGGGCTTGCTAGGTCCATTATTATTATTGCTATTATTAACATTTAAATGAAAAAAAAGAATTTATCTTACAAATATGAATTTTAAACTGCTTAAGAAAAGATCTTACCTCCACAGTTCAGAGTATATCTCAGTTTCCAAAATGCAATATGAAAAGGGAGACCCAGCCCAGTCTGAACCTAGATTAAAATGGAACAGGAATCTCCAGAGTTCCTTTAATTATTTGGAACTACCCTGTCAAAGTGGGAAAATGATCTTAAAGAAACAGTTTAGAGCCATCTGATGGATTTTCTGGGCTCATAAATGCAAAAGTGCCTTAGGTCCAGACCAGTAATTCTCAACTATTTTTCAAACCCCAATATATTTATAAGTAACAAGAGCTCATTAAGCAAATAAAGGAAAAGCTTTTCACAATCTCCAGAGGGAAAGAACAGGAACAGTATAGGTAGACTTAAAAGTATCCAGCCTGTTACACTTTTAATTAAACCCCTTAAAGCTGGTAAGTCATCCTGTTACACTTTTAATTAAACCCCTTAAAGCTGGTAAGTCTCTTCCAGTTTTAAGTCACTGATCTAGACTCCAGAGCTGTGGGAAATATAGCATTAAACAGAGTGCTGTGACTAACAGAAAAATCTGTTGTTTAACGATTTATAGCTTTAACTATTACTAATGAGTTCAACTGGAATAATAAGCACCATTTGGGAGAAAGAGTGAAGACAAAGAATAATCAAAAGAGAAATCCACACTATAATGGAAGTGGGAGGTTAGAAATGCCAGGATATACTTGGATGACACATAGAGCTGCATTAATCATTTGTCAAAGACTTAATAAAAATCATATGTTTTCTACCATAAAGCCTTCTTCAAATTAGACATCTTAGCTGTGTAAAATAAATATTATCTAACAGGGAAATAAATGATAGCTATACTCTAACACAAAGAAACTATACTCTAATTTTTGTCAGGTATTCACATAGAGCAAATATAACCATTTACCTCAGAAAAACCCAAAGTGTAAAATAAAATTTTCATTACAGATGACATTTCTAAAATTCTGATAAGTACTGGAAGTATGGTAAAAAAAAAAAAGTCTCAATCTAATTTACTCTAAGGAATGTATACATTATGTTCCATTGAAAGAAAATTACCATTTAATTTTGGCACAAGGGTTGTGTTTAGATCATTTGAGAGTGTTCTTAAAAGACTTCTCCAATTAAAATTGCCTCTCTCATTTGCCAGCTCTGTACCTTTGGGTGGAGTGCTTTAACTATCTATGCCTTACCTAATCACTAAATGAGATTAATAATAGTGCTTACTTCCTAGGGTTAATTTCAGGATTAAAATGTATAAGAGACTCATCTCTGCAGAATCTGGATACCTCTTCCCAAGATGGATTTGAACAGCACTGCAAGTGACATACTATTACAAAAAGAAACCTGGCAAGGCAAGATTATTTACAACCAGAGTCAAAAGAATATCCTCCAAGCATGGTTTGAACATGACGCTTACCCTGAAAAAGCTAACAGGAAACAACTGGCCAAGGAAATTGGCATTCCAGAATGTAAAATTCAGATTTGGTTTAAAAACCACAGAGCAAGACAGAGCCGATTGGGGTTCAGCTCCTCCTAGGGGAAGACCAAACCCATGGACAGAACGAGCCTCAGCCTTATACTCAAGAATACTTACCAAAAGGAGCCACACAAGACCACACATCGGTTCCAAGATCTCAATCAAACATTCTAGTTCAAGCCTTCAAGAGGAACCAATTCTTTGATATTGCAAACAGGAAAACACTAGCCAAACAGGCATTCCAGAATCGAGAATTCAAGACCCAAGATCTCTGTACCCTGGGCAGAGCACAAGTGAGCCTGTGAATTCCTTGGTAGATGGCCCAAATGGGAGACCTGGTATGACAGCTCAGCAGCACGAAATTGACCTATGTACTCTCCCAGGCAGATCTCATCATTTTGCTTCCTCCAGTTCTTTCAGCAGGAACCAACCATTTCTACCTGTTCTTCTCCCATCCCACGTATCCTCTGTCCCTTGTGTGATCCAAGGACAAAGTGTCATGATGCAGCCCATGCAGGCTGTGCAGAGAGGAAAGAACTCTCCCTCTACTCTAACACTTGGGAATTATGTGCCAGCACTGCTGACTATGAGAGGAGACCCAGATACTCAGTACCCCTTCTGGCCCCAATACCAAGAACGCCAGGATCACCAAGAACAGACTGACATGGGAGTACTGCAGCTGGAAGACTATTCTCAGCCTCAAGCTGAGCACAAAAAACCACCACCACAGGATCTGAGCCAGGTGGACATATCTTACTTTCTGCAGTGGTGGGATGAGTGCTGCCAGGCTCTGATTGCAGAGCGGGATCCTCAGAAAGGGACCTACTGAGACAGACTGGTGGCCACACCACACAGAGTCAGCTGGAGAACCACCTCATGCCCTCAGCCAACCGCACCAGCAATATACAGAAACCTCAAGAAGCCTTTAGGTCAACTCCTGCCATCCACAGATTGTCAGTAAAAGGTACAAACTTTTTTGAATCCTGATCCACAGGAAGAGGACCCTCCAGGATTTTCAGGTTCTTCTGAACTTTGCAAAGCTCACCAGGGCTTGAGCTTCAGCAGGAAGAAGATAGCATTCTGAACCTGACCAGTCCTCCTTTCTTTGGATGCAGATCACAGCAATTTAAAGAACAATAAATAAGGAGGTCATCCTGTCAGAGGCAAAACTAAAGCAGGGGGAAGGAAAAACCACTTGGAAACCCACATGGAGGTTGTTTTTCTTGTGGGCAGTGGTTATCTTCTATACTCCACTAAGTGAAGGATTGTTTCCAAGCTCCACACTGCCTATGGAAGCACCATGGGCACTAGGTGGTGGACATGTCTGCTGAATTCTTCCAGAAAAAAAGTATTTTACTCAAGAATATGACCTTCTCTCTGTAATCACCATGTCCTCCACGGTCTGGAAAACCCACAAACTGTAACCTAACTCAGGTGAGAATAGATCTCTGAGGGACATATTAGAACTTCTTTCCCTCCTGGCATCATGAGAGGGCAAACTTGAAATTAGTTGATTGTGTAGAAAACGAAGGGATGCTGTACTTCTTGATGATGTGAGCTCATAAAAGTGAGCTTTTCCCCAAAGCTCTGAGGGTTTAAACTGGGAACTAGATACTACCTCAGCATCCATCATTACGGGAATGATTAAATGGATTTGGACAAATCCATAATACTGAGTAATCTTCACTTAGAAGTGTATTTTTACTTTGACTATTTAAAACATACAAAAAATTACAATTATAATAGCAATACCATATCATCACTGAACATAGTCTAATGATGCTAATATTTCCACTTTTTTAGTTTTTTGTATATATTTGCATATATGTATATATATATATGTCCATAATATTTCTTCTCTTATTATAAATACATTATACGTTCATCTAAAAAAAAAATAAAATAAAATGCATAAGAAAATATTTTATAATGTATATCGATAAGAAATGTTGCTTCCCAAATGGAAGCTGTTAGAAATGTTATTATCAACAAAAGTAAAATTAAATACCTGATACCTAATTCCTGTCATGAAAAAGATTCTGGATTTCTGTCACACAAAGGGAACATAATTCAGAGCTTCAAACGAACCCTGGTAGTTCACAAAGCTCCGTATCAAACTTTGCATTGCATTTAACAACTTTTCCTAGAGAAATCATTACACATCTTACAAGACACTAGGAGAGAAAAAGGATTATTCGTGGGGTAATAATAATGAATGGATTTCTTTAAATTACATTCCATTTATTCAAGGGTTTAAAAATGTTAAGGAGCCAGTTAGTTTTCCTATATTAATCAGAAAATAAGGACGATGGCTTATTTAACACCTTCCATTTTTCAAAGTGTGCTCATGTTTATTATCTCCATTGACTGTTATAATAACTTACAATCTATAAGTCTTGAAAACTTAAGTTCTTTGAAGATTGTCTCTGTGTTGCCCACACTTAACATATAAAAGGTATTCAATAAATGTGTGAAAAGATAATTAGCTCTAATTATGAACATTAGTTTACAATAAGAAGAGTGAGAAATCAAATGTTCTATATATTATGGCTAATAGTGTATCAGAGATTTCAAATTCATATTTTCTGATTCTCTCTAAAAACTGTACTGTCACTGGAAGTAGGATAAGGATTCACTATATGAAGACAAATTAGATAAGCTGTCATAGTGAATTCAATTAAATTATATAAGTACAAATATATAAGAGTTTCATAGAAATAGCATATACACAGTATTTACAATGCTAAAAATAATTTTAGGAATAGAGTTAATACCCAGAGTAGTGCATAAATCAAATATAAATAAATTGTAATGTCAGTTAATGGAAAACAACCCAATGGTTAAATGGTTAGATGTATAAGTAGAATACTCACATTCGACTTTACTTAAGGTTTCTATTTTGGCTGTTCCAGATCTTAACAGAAGGGTGGAATGAGTATCATTTATAGAGTAATGGAAATGGGCTTAAGTATCACATCATAGAACTACATGACAAAAATAAGACAATGTGTAAGGGAAATAATTAAATGATGATCTCTAAAATTTTCATGTATAGATTACCAAAAATCCATTTTAACTATACTATAAATAAGGGAAAATTTTTTAAAAAATATTAATTCAGAAAGAGAGCAGAATCCTAGATTGCTAGACAATCCAGATAGCTAGCAATTTGGGGGAACACAAGGCAGGCATTCCCTTGTCTAGGCTGTGTTGGGAGTAATAATCAGTACAGACGTTAGAATCACCCTACGAGCCTTTGAGTTTGTTAATTGCCATCTATGAGTCACCCACTCAACCTTTAAAACTCTAGTAAAATATAATCCACTCCATCAGCATTAATCTTACATTCCTCTGCACATTTATTCTTCCAATAGACTTCTCATCACACTGTACCACATAACAAATCATGGAGTTTGGATCTTGAAAGCCACAACGAGGACTATTTATATCTGAATCACCAGTGTCTAGCACTGTGCACTCTCCTTAGTATGCACTTGTAACAGTCATTTACCATGCCATTCAAATATCGCAATGACATCTGTGAAGCCTTCCCCTATCCATTCAGCTGGTAGCTATTCTCATCAGATTGCAGTGCCTTAGGACTTAATCCACCAGCCACTACCGTCCTGCTGCCCCCTTAGCTTAAATCTCTCTATGTTGTATTATAGTTATTGCTTCTGTGTCTTTTGTTGTTGTTGGTGGTGGGGTTTTTTTGCGGTACGCAGGCCTCTCACTGTTGTGGCCTCTCCCGTTGCAGAGCACAGGCTCCGGACGCGCAGGCTCAGCGGCCATGGCCCACAAGCCCAGCCGCTCCACAGCATGTGGGATCTTCCCAGACCGGGACACGAACCCGTGTCCCCTGCATCGGCAGGCAGACTCTCAACCACTGCACCACCAGGGAAGCCCTGCTTCTGTGTTTAATCTGTTTTACCAAATCTGCACCAGCCACTTGAGTGCAGAGGACTGTATTATTTCTCTTTGTATCCTCTGCAGTATAAATTGTTCTGTCTTACAGACAGTAGGTGCATAGTACAGATTTTGTTAAATTCACCATTATATATATAATGATATGTAACAGTTAATACATAAAATAAGGGCTAGAAATGTAAAACCTAGATAACAGTGCTTAAATATCAAAGAAGTAAATCTTTTATGTCCATATCTTTCAGAACTTTGACATATTCAGAACACTAATATTCTTGTTTGTGTAAGCTGGCATTTAATAGCTTAGTTCAACTTTTGTTAAACCAACAGCCTTAGAATGCAAAATACACGTTAAAATATGGACTGAGGTTTGCTAGCATCAGGATAGCATGACAGTAAATATTTAACATTATAGTAAATAGAGAATGCTTTGCATGCCAGATACAATGCTTTTAGCAGCTTATCTCTTATTAAACAATGAAAGAACCAACAATATTATTCAGGCTGTCAAGTGTCTGCAAACACTACCAACAGTGTGGAATAGCATAAGAAAAATAAAATAGTAAAAGCAAACATAGAAGCTGTGGAAATCATTCATTTCTTGACAAGACTGAAATATATTCACTTTCAGGTACCCGAAATTTCAAGAAATTTGCCGTCACTATTAGATATGTAACGACCTGGATATAAATCTAGTACTTTAAAACTAACTTGACTAGTCAGCACTACCAGTGCATAAGTGAATGGCTACTCTACAGCTCTTCTTATCACTGGATTTATAAGGGGATTTCCTTTTAATTCTGGACTTTTGCTACTTACTAGCTCAGTGAGGTTTTATAAGTCATGTAAGCCCTCTGATTCTGTTTTCTGCCAAATGAATATAATACCTGCTTGGCCTCTCTCACAATGGTGTTGAAGAATCCAGTTGGCATATGGAAACTTCTTGAATATTTTTATTTGCTATACAGATATTTTTAAATATTATTATTGACAATGTTACTATTATTGCTATTCTAGAGTACTAGGAAAATCATCCTACCCAAAAGAATCTTCACATTGCTTGTAAATCTGTCCTTTGACATTAATTTGTTTAGAGGTAAGGCTTGCCAGAGATGACTTGGTTGAACGCTAAATCGTGCAGGTATCTTGAATGGGGACCAAGTAAAAAGCTAATTTCAGAAGATGGGTGGACTAGAGTATAGGCAGAAATGACTTGGCTAGGTAAGCACTGGATTTTCAGGCACACTGGAGTTGAGAACATGATTACTAAGGGGAAGAGAAAAGGCATTCAAGGTTGTAAAAAAGAGGGAGAGAGAACGAAGACAGAAGGGTTATTGAAAAGATATCATAGGGAAATATGAAATGCAATTCTGATTCCTTCAAATTCCAAGTGGAGAATAACTATCAGACAGTCTACAAATAATTTCTATGGAAAGAAAGTAATAGCATATAATACAATTATTTTAGAGATTCAATAGTTTAGTGTCTATATGTGGTAGAAAAGGAAGATAGGAAAGATCTCATGAAGAAAGGGAACATTATTTTTGAGAATAAAGTCCACCTGTACCTAGAGAAAGTCCACCTGGACTTAGTGCAATACAAAGTGAAGTAAGAAAGAGAAAAGCAAATATCGTATAATAACGTATATATACGGATTCTAGAAAAATGGTACAGATGAACCTGTTTGCAAAGCAGAAATAGAGACATAGATGTAGAGAACAAATGTATGGATACCAAGGGGGAAAGGGGTGGGGAAGGAGGAATTGGGAGACTGCCATTGACACATATACGTTATTGATACTGATGGGAACATACCGTAAAGCACAGGGAACTCTACCTAATGCACTGTGGTAACCTAAATGGGAGGGAAGTCCAAAAGGGAGGGGATATGTATATGTGTATGGCTGATTCATTTTGTTGTGCAGTGGAGGCTAACACAACATTGTAAAGCAAACATACACCAATAAAAATTAAAATAAATAAAAGCCACCTGTGTTCATACATTTTAACAATCAAGACTCAGAACTGAGGCCATCTGTGTCAACATGACTTAACTACTGGCTACAGAAAATTCTTGCCAGGAAGATAAGCCTGTAAGCCGTTAAGTTAACATTACTGTTTGCTTCAGGAATTTTTTGCAAATCAATTTATCCAGACAAATAATTTCCTCATTAGGGTAAATAGCGTATTCAGCAAAAATAACTTACTCATAAATTTATCAATACCCTCATTTTGTTTTTTCTAGCAATCCTCAAATTATTCCAGTTTATCCAATGACAACAATTTTTGCTCTTGAAAGACCTGCCTTCACCCACTTGAGCCCAGAACCCTGACAATGTTGAACTTTATCTGAGCCTTGTCCTCCTACTCTTTTCTGGAAATCCCTCCGTTTAATTGTGTTCTGAGAAAGGATGAATCACAAAGGACTGCACTGCTGTCAGCTATTCAGAGACCCTACTGCCTCCACCCTTCAGGTAAGACTTCCTTCCAGATTCCCTCTTCATTTGCCTCCGTAAAACCCCAGGCTTTCTCCCTCTTCTTTGAGAGATGCCTCATTAATAAAAGTTCTCCATATGACAATAGCCCAAATAAAACTGAAACCGTGGACCTCAGATTGGGATATGGACCCATGCGTTGGGACTCGAACCTGGCCTAAAAGCAAGATTGGGACTTGAACCCACAGTCTTTTAATTGAGATCACACACTTGGTTTCAGGACTTAATGAAGCTCAGGTTCTTGATGTCTCATCACAGAAAGAATCCAGTGAGAGACAAAGTGATAGGTAAGAAGTGGATTTATTTAGAGAGAAACACACTCCACAGACAGAGTGTGGGCCATCTCAGAAAGCAAGAGGCAACAGGGTATGGGGGGGGGTTGTCAGTTTTTATAGGGGTGGGTAATTTCATAGAATAATGAAGGGAGGAGTATTCCAGCTATTTGGGAGAAGGGGCAGGGATTTCCAGGAATTGGGCCACCGCCCCCTTTTGTCTTTTATGGTCGGCCTTGGAAGTGTCAAGGTGCCTGTGGGTGTGTCATTTAGCATGCTGACATGTTACAATGAGTGTATACTGAGTTTCAAGGTCTACTGGAGGTCAAATCTTCTGCCATCTTGGATCTAGTTAGTTCTAACCAGTTTTTGTCATGTCCTATGGCTACGTCATTCTTTTAAAGGTTGTGCCCTGCCCCCTTCCCTCCTGTTTCAAAACCATCTCCTTAATTCCCTGGTGCATTTTGTGTTTAACACCTCCAAACCCTATAAACATCCTCCCCTGACCTCACATTCTGAAACGCTATTAACAGTCAAGGTGATACTTTTTTCTCACTGCAGTAGGTCTAATAAACTTAATTTTGTTTGATCAATAAGTCATCCTTGTGGTAGTTTTGTGATTCAGCTGTCAACAATGTTAAGGTAAGCCTTCAAAGATGCAAGAGGAGTTTGGGGACGTAGCGATAGGCAGTATAGGAAGAGGTGGGAGGGCAAAGGGAAAGGGAATGTATGAGGTAGATAAAAATTCATGTGAAACAGTGAGTGGCTTCTCTTTGGAAATGAAATGTTTCAGGGAAGCTGGCTGAAATTAAATACATGTAAGAAATTTTCTGGTGATAGAGATGGAAGGATAGATTGAAGCAACATCACAGAAGACCATAAATGATGCTGTAACAGGCAGGAAGGGGGCAGGGCACGACCTTTGAAAGAATGACTTAGTCCCAGGACATGACATAAACTGATTAGAATCAAATGGGTCCAAGATGGTGGACAAGTCGACTTCCACTAGACCTTGAGCCACAGTACATGCTCATTGTAACAGATCAGCAAGCTAAATGACATACCCACAGGTGTCATGACAGCCATGACAGTTCCAAGGCCAACCATAAAATGTCAAAAGGGGGTGGTGGCCCAATTCCTGTAAATCCCCACCCCTTCCTGAAATAGCTGAAATACTCCTTCCACTCATTAGCCTATGAAATTACCCACCCCTATAAAACTGAGAATCCCATACCCTGGGGCAGCTCTTGCCTTCTGAGATGACCCACACTCTGTGGAGTGTGTTTCTCTTTAAATAAATCCACTTCTTACCTATCACTTTGTCTCTCACTGAATTCTTTCTGCAATGAGACATCAAGAACCTGAGCTTCATTAAGTCTTGAAACCACGTGTGTGATCTCAGTTGGAAGACTGTGCGTTTTGGCTGGGTCTGAGTCCTGGCACATGGGTTCAAGTCCCAATCTGAGGGGCACGGTTTCAATGCCACCTTGAAAAATATGCAAGGGAGTGAGGGACTATAAAATTTTAATAGGAATTTTACCTCTGTCTGGTCCGGTAATCCATTTTCCTCTGGTTCATCCATTTTCTAGTTCACTTCAAGAATAGGACATCGGAGGGCATTTCAAGAGCACAACTGAATTGAATTGGCTTATCAAAATATTTCAGAGTTAATATATATTGAATTTTACAGGGTTTCCTTTAGAGGTATTACACCCTGAGTACATACATCTGGGAACATAGTTGAAATTCTGTGTGAATGTATCCTCCTGTGTCTGTCTAGAAACCTCCTTAGTTCATTCAAAATTTAGAATAATAAAAGCGATTTCCTCTTATTCAAGATACCGCTTGTAAGTTGTTGTTGGTGTTTGATGACCTTTAATTCAAAGCCCCTGCAGGAACAATCATTTCCTGTCATAAGTCTTCTGCTCCTCCTTTATTATGTCCTTAAATCTTCTCTTGGAGTTAGAGATGACCGACAATGGCTTCCTTACAAAAGGGGATTAAAAACCAGGCATAAATACTGGCCTTAGGATATCTGGAAGAAAATTTAAAAAAGAGAAGTCTATTCTGGCCTCCATTGCACATTCTACTGTTTGGAGATTAAGCAGAAGTAAAATCAGTTAAAAACATAGATCTGGCTATTAGTTTGCTTTTGCAAATTGACTGGTGATTGAGATTGAAGAAACTGAAGATATTTGGCAGACATCATCTCAAGGCTTTTGCCTGGTCAGTCAGGTCAGTCTGGAGGGCTTCCCCCCCATCCTCACAAGCCACATTCTTCTCAAGGTTTTCCCATCTAAAGGCAATGCCACCAGTGATTTTCTATTGCATTATTAACTCATTTTTTTCATGGCATTTATCACTAAATTACCATATCTACCTCTTGGTTTGTTTAGCTAAACTACCTGCCTCTAATTCTGACTTAACTGCATTTGTAATAAGCTTTGAAAATCATTTTCTTCTAAAGATAACTTTGGATCTTTGATTCTATCAAAGTAACAACACTGAAGCTGAGTGTCTGACACTTTCACTTCTTCAACAGTTGCCCTGCTTTAGTAAATGGCACTGTCATTCATTCATCCTGTTGCTCAGTCCAAAAGCCATAGACTCTTCTCTTTCCCCTATATTTCATATACTATGTATCAGCAAAGCCTTCAACTCCACTCTCAAAATGCATCTCACCAGCCCAGAGGAACCTCCCTGGTCCAAACAACTATTGTTTCACCTGTTCCCACTGCAGTGTCCTCCCATCCAGCCTTCCTGCTGCCTTTCCTCCCAGAACCTACTATTCTTACTCAGCCAAAGTGAGCTTTAAAAAAAATGATATCAGACCATGTCAATCACCAGCTTAAAGCCCTACAATTACTGCTCCTTCGACTTAGAATAAAATCCAAACTCTGCCATGGCCTCTAAAGCCCTATGTGATCTGTGCCCTATGCTCCCTCTAACCTCATCATTACTGCTTTGGGCATTTAGTTGCTTTATCCCTGACTCATTGGCCTCCTTGTTCTTCCCCAACACACTCACACTTTAGGGCCTTTGTGCTTTGTTTCCACAAGGATCATTTGCTCACTTCATTCTGATTTCTGCTAAAATATCACTTTCCTAAAAAGGCCTTTCTGGATGATACTGAAATAATACTCCTTACTATATGCTCCTGGCCTACTTTATTTTCCTTCAGAGCATATATGTCTGAAATCTGAAACCAAAATAATTTCCTATTCCTGTGTTAAACATCATGGGAAACAGGCATATTTTCCCATCCCTGTGTTAAATAATTCTGGAATCAAATTTACTTCCTTGTCCCTGTGCTAAATAATTCTATGGTGAAGTATAATTTTTCCTTCAGTTTGAAAACAAGCAAAATAACTGAGCTGCTTACTTAAGGAAATGCCTGTTTAATCATAAACAGCTTAGTTACCAAGTTTTGCTTGAAGACTCTCACTTCACTGTGCCCTTCAGTTCAAAGTAATTCTGTCACATATTCTCCTCTATGCCAACCAGCTCACCATATTGCAAGACCCACCTTAAAATTACCCAATTCAGTCCTAATACCCTATAAATACCTTGTTCTAATTTCCCACTCGGAAGCCCAATTATGGTTCTGTTAAGGTGATAGTCAACTTTAATATAGAAATTCAATGAACTTATAGCTTTGACTGACCAGAAGTATTTTTTTTCCTGGTGGTATTTTGGAGAGTTACTCATTGCTAATGCTGGAGGTTCCACCACTATCCCATCAAGACTTGTGACGGAAGGCTCTAGACTTCTGTACTGAAAATAGAATGCTTCCCTAAGGCCCTTTGAGGCTCCCTTTTGGGGATCTCTCCAACAGCAACAGTGATGTGGGTCTGAGCTCTGATTTTTTTTTTTGATGATCTTCCAAATTCTATGTTTATTTTGTCTCCTAGGAATGTAGAACAATGGTAAATCTTTACTCAATTAGAAAATCACTACCTTTAGTAGAAAAACACAAACTACCCTTTTTTGGCCTGTTCTTGTCAGTTTCTGTTGTGAATCTACATAACCCAGATAATTTTGTCTTTGAACCATGGAGTGAACAGTCAGCATGGTTTATTGTCCCCCTGAGTAGAAGAAAGAAAGCTCTTTTAAGGCTAGTACTGAAATGAAGCAGGACCCTGTGGGGGATCCTGGGCACAGAAGCCTTTAAAACAGTTGCTAATCAGGGAAGGGAGAGTATGAAAAGACAAGGGAGGAGCGGCCAAGAAACAGCAGTGCAGCTTTGAGGCAGGGTCCTGGTTTTGTCTCAAGGTATACATATAAAAATATCTTTGAGCTTTTTATAGAACTAAAACCCCCAACAAATGGAAGATGTTAGCATTCTTCATTTCAGAGAAGAGACCACCTGAGGCCAGATTAAAGGAACCAGAAAGGCTCATCAGGAGACTACCTGAGACCAGATTAAAGGTGTGCAGGGCCTGCACACACCCTGATTCTTATCAACAACCCTGCCCTTGAACCATGGCTATAAAACTCCTCACCAAATCTGCCCGGGTTGGGACACACAGTTTTGAGGGGCACCAGCCTGCTCTGTCCCCCTTTGCCTGGCAAAGCAATAAAGCTATTTTTTTCCATTTCACGCAGAACTCTGTCTCTGAGATTCAATTCTGCACAGCTGCACAGAGGCTGAGTTTTCGGCATCACTACCTAGACTGCCTTGGTTACCACATTAGCCCTGGTACCTGGAGGAGTGCTGTTATATAATAGGTGTTCAATAAATATCTGTTTACTAAATAAAAATCTTTTCAGATATAAAATATTTAACAACTAAAAAGTAATTTTTTTAATTACATAAGATGCACCGTTCTGAATTTCTCAAATCACAATTTCTGACTAGGGAATTATTTGAAAAATATGAATGGAGAAAAATGGAAGAAAATCTAATTCATTTATATCTACCTGTCTACATATTGTTACATATCTGTAAAAATCAATGGTAAAATATAAGGCTTTAGTCAGTGGTTGCTGGAGAAGCAAGTTTGAACAAGCCTATGCCCTATGCCCTGTCCCATGGAGATCACATTTTGTGTGTGATGTAGATTCCCTCACATTTCTTAATTTTCCCTGGGATTGGCAAACTAGAGCCTTCCCTGCCTTAGAGCTAGAATATACTTTTTCTGCTTCCTCAAATGTCTATTTTTAGCTGAGGAGGAAAAAGAAAATGTTAATATTTTATTCCCCACTTTAGATTATCTTAAAATACACTGATGGAACATTATACTAAAATAAAAAGGCAAAAATTAGTTAAAGCCAAATAATATTTCCAAGTCAGAGGATCTTATCAATATACCAATATATTAAATATATATAATCAATGATAATCTAATTGGGATATTCTCTCTGTATATGTTAACAGAGTATTACCTCTTCAGAAATTCCCCTGATTACTGTCACTGACATTACTTATTCTATGTTCCACTTCTCAAAGTAATTTAATAAAATTTAATGGAAACAATAACTTTCTGATCTAGCTTTTTAAAGTTTCACAAGCAAATGGGTATCTAAAACAAGAATTCATGGCTTGAAGTTGCAGGCATATCACCCTTGCCAGTTTAAGATGGTTAAGATTATTTTTCTGTATATTTACATATATAAAAGGCATCAATGGACTATATGGAACCCACCAATAAGATAAGTCAAATACTTCCTATTCAAATATTTAACTTTATCACTAGCATTTTTCCTCCAACTCCATATATGCTGAATATATTCAAATTTGTTTAGACATCAGTAAACAGGAAGCTAAACTTGTTAACCTTCCATGGTCTCTCCTAACCTCATCATTAACACTATATCTTATTTCAACAAATATGGCAAGATCAGCTAGTGAGATCCTGCTCACAACATCTAAATTTTTATTTTAGGAAGCTAACAGCAGAGGATTTCCTAAGGTATGTTTCTTCTGCTGGTTCTTTATATCTTAAGCTAGTACTAATTCAACTTTTTGATGTAGTTGTATGGTATTTTGAAACCGCTGCTATTTTATGATTGTTAATTAACATTGTCATTTGTATAACAGAACACTGAGGCATAGTTGTTAAAGTCAATATAACATTTAATTCATTATCTCACTGTCCTATACTTATTGTGGACATAGAGAAAAATATAATCTTCCTGAAATCAATCTCTGATGTTCCCCCACACACAAAGCAAACAAAATAAAATCTCAATGCTAATAGTACAAGGTACAGTGATATAATAAATTGACAAATTCATAGGCTATCTTCTCTATATTGCCCAAAGTACTACTGATTTATTTTAATATACAAAATATAGTTTGAGAAGTAGTGATGTTCAAGGAGAGTCTTACTTTGCCACTAAACTTTATATTCTTGAAAAAGTTACATATTGAGTCTCAGTTTCTTCATTTCTAAAAGGATGGTAATAGTGTCTATTTTCACAAGATATTTCACAGATACAAATGCATATCTCCTAACCTAGAGTGTGGATCATCAGAGCAGCCCAGTGAATAAAACACATTCTTTTTTTAACAAGATAAAATGAGTAAAGAGCAGAGGTTTATTTTTAAACTCTGGTATACTGAGGTCCCTCAGTATATACCTTTAAAAAGAATCTATCTTTTAATTTAATACTTTGAATAGTAACTACTTACCATATATTTATTACAAGCAAATACCTTAATCCCAGCTCTCCACTAAAATTAGGTTGGGCAAATAAGACTTTCTACATATTGTCCTATTTAATTGTTACAACCATCTTAAACAAAATGAGTAGTGACTTGCTTTTAGAGGTGAGAACATCCTGCAATCCCACTCCTGGGCATATGCTCAGAGAGAAACATGGTCCGAAAAGATACAGGCACCCCAATGTTCACTGTAGCACTGTTTACAATAGCCAAGACATGGAAGCAACCTAAATGTCCACTGAGAGAAGGATGGATAAAGAAGATGTGGTAGGGGCTTCCCTGGTGGCGCAGTGGTTGAGAGTCCGCCTGCCGATGCAGGGGACACGGGTTCGTGTCCCAGTCCGGGAAGATCCCACATGCCATGGAGCAGCTGGGCCCGTGAGCCATGGCCTCTGAGCCTGCGCGTCCGGAGCCTGTGCTCCACAATGGGAGAGGCCACAACAGTGAGAGGCCCGCATATGGCAAAAAAAAAAAAAAAAGATGTGGTACATATATACAATGGAATATTACTCAGCCATTAAAAAGAATGAAATAATGCCATTTGCAGCAACATGGATGGACTTAGAGATAGTCATACTCAGTGAAGTAAATCAGACAGAGAAAGACAAATATCGTATGATATCGCTTATATGCGAAATCTAAAAATTGATACAAATGAACTTATTTACAAAAAAGAAACAGACACAGACTTAGAGAACAAACTTATGGTTACGGTGGGGAGGGATAGTTAAGGAGTTTGGGATTGACATGTACACACTGTTATATTTAAAATGGATAATGAACAAGGACCTACTGTATAGCACAGAGAACTCTGCTCAATATTCTGTAACGACCTAATTGGGAAAAGAATTTGAAAAAGGGTAGATGCATGTATATGTATAACTGAATCAATTTGTTGTACACGTGAAACAAACACAACATTGTTAATCAACTGTACTCCAATATAAAGTAAAAAGTAAAAAAAAAAAAAAAAGTTGGGGCTTTGGAATCAGACCAATCTGGGATATGGTATCAGGTTTGCCATCTGTCAACTCTACTAAACTTCATTGGGCCTCAATTTGGGCTCCTAAAAAATGGACATATTAGTGCATTTCTCATAAGTTTGTTAAGAGAATGAAATGAGATATATATAACACACTTAACAGATTGCTTAAAAGCTAGTACATTTAGAGGTAGCTGTTACATTATCGGCCTCAGGAAGAGGTGAGGCCATAAGGGCTGGGACAAATTAAAAATTATTCCCAGGCTTCCAACCTGAAAACCAGGTGGTTCCATTTTCCAAAATTTAAAATATATAATCCTATAATATACAAATATGTCATTTTTTCTCCTGTTCATATCGCTTTCTCACCTCTGAAGAGGGGTTCATATATCATGTGACATGCCATTATCTCCCACAGCTAATGTAGGTACACCCACTGGACATGGACTGACCAGTCATCTTTTTCATTCCTAGAATTTGAGATTAAGACATCAAAAGTGTGGCTAGTCATAGTTACAGGTATGCGAGGTGTAAGGTGTTTTAAACTACTGGCTTGTAGTCTTTTTTGACTATGTATCCTCTGTTAAAGAAATAGAGAAAGGCAACTTCTGGAAAGTAGCAGGAGAATAAACAAAAATTCCGAGGTAAGCTGAGATGAGAGAAATGATGGAACAGAAAGATAGGAAGCACATGGTTGATAAACTGTCAAGTTTCTGAGAGGTCAGGCTGTATTTCCTAAAACTGAGTTCCTTGAGATTGTTCTCAATCCTTTTCAACAAATGTTTTCATTTCTCCTAACTCAATGTTTCTGTTTTTATAACCAAACAATCTCTAAACAGGGGGAAAATGAAATATGTGGATATTGTGGTTGTCCCCCCAACATCCGATTTATTATCTATCATTATATATAGCATTCCTATGACTGTGTGGGACTGCTCACCGCACTTCAAGGTGTGGATCCCGACAGGTTGAAGAACTTGCCACAGCAACTGGTTAGGGAAGTAGCCAGCCATCTTCCTTTGGCCAGGAGGGTTTTTACCCTGAGGGCTTTGGAGAAAGTTCTCTTGCTCTATGAAAAGAACTCTTTAAAGGTTTGTTTTCTTTCTTTTTGAACAGTGTGAATGAAGAAATAAAACGTAGAACTATTGCAACTATTGTGTAACATTCAAAGAAGCCTATTTGGGAACAAAGCTGACTCTCAAAGAACCATAGAGCCAAAAAATCCTAAAGAAAGAGAGCCAAATCAGCTTTTCCCAGATCTATAGTCCTAACTACTTCTGAGCCAATAGATCTCCTTTATTGTTTAAGTAGCCAGTTGAGTTGGGGGTTTTGTTCATTTAAATGAAAGCATTCTGCCTGGTACAGGAGAGAGGAAAAAGGATGAGGAGACATAAAACAATGAAGTCAGTTTGGAGCACAGTGAATTTGACAGTCTTGTAGAATATCCAGGTGGTGATTCCCAGATTCCCAAAACTGATATACAGCTTTGGAGTTCACTGGAGAGATCAAAGAGGGCAATATAAATTGGGAGGGTCATCAGCATAAAGGTGGGAACCAAAGCCCTGGGAATAGTTGAGGTCATCCGGACAGGACACATTTAGGACTAATTGTGTGTTATTTTCTTTTAGTCACCAGTATCATTTGGCTCAGACAAAACTTATCTTAAATATTATTTTTTTAAAATAGGTTTCACTTGCATGTGAAATGTTTCAGAACCATCTAAAAATGAAAACTCTTGGAACTCACAGAAATTCTACTATATGGCAAGAAATATGCAGTTGTTTGAAGTGCTTTTCAGAATGACGTGTTGGAATTTAATGCTAGGGGTTTTCTCATATAGGATATATATATTTAAGGATTTGAACAGAAGGAATAAGTATTAGTTTGCTATTACTATTTACCAGAAGTACAATTTGCAGATGTAACCTTTACCTGGCATTTATGTTTTTACAATTCACTCAGTTTTGAATTCTATGCTAAATAAACAGTACATGTGAATTTATTAATTCCACTGACAATTATATATATATGATATATCTATATGTCTGTCTGTCTGCCTGTCTATCTATCTATACTAAAACAATAAAAAACACTATAGATTTGAAGTTTCTACAGAGTTTATTTTGGAAGAAAGGCAGATTTCTGCTTGCTGCTTATAATCCCCAAATGTATATCAGAAAAACATGTTAAAAAAAGGAAGAAAAAAATATTTGATTGATATAACCCATATATAATCTTTATTGCTAGCATGAATGTTACATCAGAGAGGGATGCAGCACTACTAACACTGGAGAAGGAATTTTAAAAATAAAAACACTGAAACAGAAAATGGAGAAGGGATTAAAAATTAAAGTTGAGGGGAGAACAGTTTACAAAAAGTATAATTACTGGAGATTGATTCAAGATGGCAGAGTAGAAGGATGTGCGCTCACTCCCTCTTGCGAGAGCACCGGAATTACAATGACCTGCTGAACAAACATTGACAGGAAGACACTGGAACTCACAAAAAAGATACCCCACATCCAAAGACAAAGGAGAAGCTGCAATGAGATGGTAGGAGGTGTGCAATCACAATAAAATCAAATCCTATAACTGTTGGGTAGGTGACTCACAAACTGGAGAACAATTATACCCCAGAAGTCTACCCACTGGAGTGAAGGTTCTGAGCCCCACATCAGGCTTCTCAACCTGGGGGTCCAGCAATGGGAGGAGGAATTCCCAGAGAATCAGACTTTGAAGCATAGTGGGATGTGACTTCAGGACTTTGACAGGACTGGGGGAAACAGAGACTCCACTCTTGGAGGGCACACACAACGTAGTGTGCACATCAGGACCCAGGGGAAGGACCAGTGACCCCATGCAAGACTGAACCAGACCTACCTGCTACTGTAGGAAGGTCTCCTGGAGAGGTGGGGAGTGGCTGTGGTTCACTGAGGGGACAAGGATACTGGCAACAAAAGTTCTGGGAACTAATCCTTGGCGTGGGCTGTCTCACAGTCCACCATTAGCCCCACCAAAGGTCCCGTAGGCTCCAGTGCTGGGTTACCTCAGGCCAAACAACCAAAAGGGAGGGAACTCAAACCCACAAATCAGCAGAAAAGTGGAATAAAGTTCTACTGAGCTCTGTCCACCAGAGCAACACCCAGGTCTACCCAGCACCAGTCCCTCCCATCAGGAAGCTTGCACAAGCCTCTAAGATAGCCTCATCCAACAGAGGGCAGACAGCAGAAGCAAGAAGAACTACAATCCTGCAGCCTGTGGAACAAAAACCACATTCACAGAAAGAGAGACAAAATGAAAAGGCAGAGAGGACCTTGTAACAGATAAAGGAACAAGATAAAACCACAGAAAAACAACTAAATGAAGAGGAGATAGGCAAACTTCCAGAAAAAGAATTCAGAATAAAGATAGTGAAGATGATCCAGGACCTCAGAGAAAGAATGGAGGCAAAGATCAAGAAGATGCAAGAAATGTTGGAAAAAGACCTAGAAGAATTAAAGAACAAACACCTTGAAGAATTAAAGAACAAACAGATGAACAGTACAATAACTGAAATGAAAACTACACTAGAAGGAATCAATAGCAGAATAACTGAGGCAGAAGAATGGATAAATGACATGGAAGACAGAATGGTGGAATTCACTGCCACGGAACAGAATAAAGAATAAAGAATGAAAGAAATGAAGACAGCTTAAGAGACCTCTGGGACAACATTAAATGCACCAACATTCACATTATAGGGGTCCCAGAAGGAGAAGAGAGAGAGAAAGGATCTGAGAAAATATTTGAAGAGATTAGATTTGAAAACTTCCCTAACATGAGAAAGGAAACAGCCACCCAAGTCCAGGCAGTGCAGAGAGTCCCAGGCAGGATAAACCCAAGGAGAAACACGTCAAGACACATAGTAATCAAACTGACAAAAATTGAAGACTAAGAAAAATTATTAAAAGCAACAAGGGAAAAATGACAACTAACATACAAATAACCTCCCCTAAGGTTAACAGCAGATTTCTGAGTAGAAACTCTACAAGCCAGAAGGGAGTGGTACGATATATTCAAAGTGATGAAAGGGAAGAACCTACAACAAAGATTACTCTACCCAGCAAGGATCTCACTCAGATTCGACTGGGAAATCAAAAGCTTTACAGACAAGCAAAAGCTAAGAGATTTCAGCACCACAAAACCAGCTCTACAACAAATGTTAAAGGAACTTCTCTAAGTAGGAAAAACAAGAAGAAAAGAACCTACCAAAACAAACCCATAACAATAAAGAATATGGTAATAGGGACATACATATTGATAAATACCTTAAATGTGAATGGATTAAATGCTCCAACCAAAAAACACAGCCTTGTTGAATGGATACAAAAACAACACCCATATATATGCTGTCTACAACAAACCCACTTCAGACCTAGAGACACATACAAACTGAAAGTGAGGGGATAGAAAAAGATATTCCATGCAAATGGAAATCAAAAGGAAGCTGGAGGGCTTCCCTGGTGGCAGAGCGGTGGAGAGTCCACCTGCCAATGCAGGGGATGCAGGTTTGTGCCCCGGTACGGGAAGATCCCACATGCCGCAGAGCGGCTGGGCCCATGAGCCATGGCCTCTGAGCCTGCACGTCCAGAACCTGTGCTCCGCAATGGGAGAGGCCACAACAGCGAGAGGTCCGCATACCGAAAAAAAAAAAAAAAAGAAAGCTGGAGTAGCAATACTCATATCAGATAAAATAGACTTTAAAATAAAGAATGTTACAAGAGACAATGAAGGACACTACATAATGATCAAGGGATCAATCCAAGAAGATATAACAATTATAAATATATATATACACCCAATATAGGAGCACCTCAATACATAAGGCAAATGTTAACAGCTCTAAAAGAGGAAACTGACAGTAACACAATAAGAGTGGGGGACTTTAACACCTCAGTTACACCAATGGACAGATCATACAGACAGAAATTAATAAGGAAACAAAAGCTTTAAATGACATGGTAGACCAGATAGATTTAGTTGATATTTATAGGACATTCCATCAGAAAACAGCAGATTAAACTTTCTTCTGAAGTGCACATGGAACATTCTCTAGGATAGATCACATCTTGGGTCACAAATCAAGTCTCTGTAAATTTAAGAAAATTGAAATCATATCAAGCATCTTTTCGACCACAACACTATGAGATTAGAAATAAATTACAGGGAAAACAGTGTGAAAAACACAAACACATGGAGGCTAAACACTACATTACAAGAGATCACTGATTCTATAAAAGAGGAAGTCAAAAAATACCAAGAGACAAATGACCATGAAAACACAATGATCCAAAACCTAAGGGATGCAGTAAAGGCATTTCTAAGAAGGAAGTTTATAGAAATACAATCCTACCTCAAGAAACAAGAAAAATCTCAAATAAACAATATAACCTTACACCTACAGGAACTAGAGAAAGAAGAAGAAACAAAACCCAAACTTAGTAGAAGGAAAGAAATCATAGAGATCAGAGCAGAAATTAATGAAATAGAAACAAAGAAAACAATAGCAAAGATCAATAAAACTAAAAACTGGTTCTTTGAGAAGATAAACAAAATTGATAAACCTTTAGCCAGGCTCATCAAGAAAAAGAGGGTGAGCACTCCAATCAATACAATTAGAAATGAAAAAGAAGTTACAACAGACACCTCAGAAATACAAGCATCCTAAGAGACTACTACAAACAACTCTATGCCAATAAAATGGACAACCTGGAAGAAATGGACAAATTCCTAGAGAGGTATAACCTTCCAAAACTGAACCAGAAAGAAATACGAAACATGAACAGACCAATCACAAGTAATGAAATTGAAACTGTGACTAAAATCTTCCCCCAAAAAAGTTCAGGACCAGATAGCTTCACAGGTGATTTCTATCAAACATTTAGAGAGGAGATAACACCCATCCTTCCCTTCTCAAACTCCTCCAAAAATTGCAGAGGAAGGAATGCTCCCAAACTCATTCTATAAGGCCACCATCACCCTGACACCAAAACCACAGAAAGATGCTACAAAAAAAAAAAAAAAGAAAATTGCAGACAAATATCACTGATGAATATAGATGCAAAATTCTCAACAAAATACTAGCAAACAGAATCCAACAACACATTAAAAGGATCATACACCATGATCAAGTGGGATTTATCCCAGGGATGCAAGGATTTTTCAGTATATGCATATCAAGCAATGTGATACACCATATGAACAAACTGAAGAATAAAAACAATATGATCATCTCAATAGATGCAGAAAAAGCTTTTGACACAATTCAACACCCATTTATGATAAAAACTCTTCAGGAAGTGGGCATAGAGGGAACCTACCTCAACATAATAAAGGCCATATATGACAAACCCACAGCAAACATCATTCTCAATGGTGAAAAACTGAAAGCATTTCCTCTAAGATCAGGAAGAAGACAAGGATGTCCACTCTTGCCCCTATTATTCAACATGGTTTTGGAAGTCCTAGCCACAGCAATCAGAGAAGAAAAAGAAATAAAAGGAATACAAATTGGAAAAGAAAAATTAAAACTGTCACTGTTTTCAGATGACATGATAGTATACATAGAGAATACTAAAGATGCTACCAGAAAACTACTAGAGCTAATCAATGAATTTGGTAAGGTTTTCAGGATACAAAATTAGTGCCCAGAAATCTCTTCCATCCCTATACAATAACAATGAAAAATCAGAAAGAGAAATTAAGGAAACAATCCCATTCACCATTGCAACAAAAAGAATAAAATACCTAGGAATAAACCTACCTAAGGAGGTAAAAGACCTGTACTCAGAAAACTATAGGACACTGATGAAAGAAATCAAACATGATACAAACAGATGGAGAGATACACCATGTTCTTGGACTGGAAGAATCAAAATTGTGAAAATGACTATACTACCCAAAGCAATCTACATAATACCCATACTACCAAGTGCAATCCCTATCAAATTACCAATGGCAATTTTTACAGAACTAGAACAAAAAAATCTTAAAATTTGTATGGAGACACCAAAGACCCCGAATAGCCAAAGCAATCTTGAGGGAAAAAAAAAGGAGCTGGAGGAATCAGACTTCCTAACTTCAGACTATACTACAAAGCTACAGTAATCAAGACAGTATGGTACCAGCACCAAAACAGAAATATAGATCAATAGAACAGGATAGAAAGCCCAGAGATAAACCCACACACCTATGGTCAACTAATCTCTGACAAAGGAGGCAAGGGTATACAATGGAGAAAAGACAGTCTCTTCATAAGTGGTGCTGGGAAAAATGGGCAGTTACATGTAAAATAATGAAATTAGAACACTCCCTAACACCATTGACAAAAATAAACTCAAAATGGATTTAAGACCTAAATGTAAGACCAGACACTATAAAACTCTTAGAGGCAAATATAGGAAGAACACTCTTTGACATAAATCACAGCAAGATCTTTTTTGACCCACCTCCTAGAGTAATGGAAATAAAAACAAAAATAAACATATGGGAGCTAATGAAATTTATAAGCTTTTACATAGCAACAGATATCATAAACAAGACGAAAACACAACCCTCAGAATGGGAGAAAATATTTGCCAATGAAGCAACTGACAAAGGATTAATCTCCAAAATATACAAACAGCTCATGCAGTTCAACAGCAAAAAAACAAACAACCCAATCGAAAAATAGGCAGAAGACCTAAGTAGACATTTCTCCAAAGAAGATATACAGACTGCCAACAAACACATGAAAGGATGCTCAACATCACTAATCATTAGAGAAATGCAAATCAAAACTACAATGAGGTATCACCTCACACTAGTTAGAATGGACATCAGCAGAGAATCTAGAAACAAAAAATGCTGGAGAGGGTGTGGAGAAAATGGGACCTTCTTGCACTGTTGGTGAGAATGTAAATTGATACAGCCATTATGGAGAACAGTATGGAGGTTTCTTAGAAAACTAAAAATAGAATTACCATATGACCCAGCAATCCCACTACCTGGCATATACCCAGAGAAAACCATAATTCAAAAAACCACATGCACCCCAATGTCCATTGTAGCGCTATTTACCATAGCCAGGTTATGGAAACAACCTAAATGCCCATTGACAGATGAATGAATAAGGAAAAGTGGTACATATATACAATGGAATATTAGCCATAAAAAGGAACAAAATTGGGTCATTTTTAGAGATGTGGATGGACCTAGAGGCTGTTATACAGAGTGAAGTAAATCAGAAAGAGAAAAACAAACATCATATATTAATGTATATATGTGGAATATAGAAAAATGGTACAGATAAACCAGTTTGCAAGGCAGAAATAGAGATGCAGATGTAGAGAACAAACATATGGACACCAAGGGGGGAAACCAGGGAGGCAGGGGTGGTGGTGGTGGTGGGATGCATTGCTTGATTGGGATTGACATATATACAGTAATATGTATAAAATGGATAACTGATAAGTACCATACATATATAAAAAAATTTATTTATAAAAATAAAAATTTTAAAAAAAGAAAATTTGAAAAATGTGTAATTATTTTCCCATAATAGGAATTTCTGGCTATGTCTTTATGATGAAAACAAAACCAAGGGCATTTTGAACAGCAAAGAAAATCAGTATAATCAACTTTCAGAATAACTTTCTACTTTGTGAAGATCTTAACATTGATATATAAAATTGACATTTTTAAATCATCTACTTGAATGTCCTTATACCAGGCATCTTGCCATCAACTTAAGTGGAACTTGCCCCATTTGATAGTGAATACCTTATGTGGAAATTCTGAAAATTCTGTTACAATCTCCAAAATAAATATACCTTGACTTTTTGGATTATTGTGTTTTTGCTTCTTCTTTAAGCTCTCCTTGGACTTCTAGTTATGTGATCTAGGCCTTGGGAAACTAATTAAATCTCAGAACCTCAATTTCCTCATTGCTAAAAAGAGGGAATTAAATCAATATATATATATATTTTTTTTTTGAGAAGGAATTATCCCTTGAAAGTCAGAACTTCTAAAGGTAAATGGATGGGTGCAGTTCTTTGCGAAATCCCTGTATCATGATAAAATACAATTTTATTTTAAAAAAACAGTGATCTTTTCAAGTTATGAACTATAAAAACTTTAGCTCAGCAAGATCATTTTTGAAAACACACTGTCTTTTCAGTTAGTGCCCACCAGATGGAGAAGAAACATGTGGAAGGAATGTGATTCCAAGAGGAAAGCCCTATCAGAATCTCTCCCCGGTTACTGTTTACACTTCTCTCCTCTGCCTTGTGATGCAGTTTTGTACAGTTTGCTTGTGAACAACAGCCTCCCTACAACAGTATTCACTTCTGAAATATCACGACTGGACCACTACGTCTCTTGTGTGTTCTGCTGGGTCTCAAAACTCTCCTTTCTAAAGAACTTGTTTAGAATCTCTTTTATCACTCGTTTTTCCCCATACTCTCACTAACCAAAAATGCTTTGCTATGAAAATGTAAATATAATTTTTCAGACAACACACCCACCCCTGTACAGAAGGCCATAACCTATCTCTTGAGAATCAACCAGATTCTGAATGTGTGGGTCTTCAACCCCTTAGGGAGATCATGAGATCATTATAAGTAGTCCTAAAATATGAGCATAAAGACTTATCTGGAGTATAAGTCAATTTATAACATGCATATTACTGTTTTTCAATTGTGTGATGTGTATGTAATATAAATGTATGTACAGTGCATGTAATAAGTTACATGCACTTAATATGTTATATGCAGAATATTATAAAATGTTTTGGGGATTTACAATATTTAAATTTACTTTTAAATGTTGCTGACCTCAGTATATACCATGTATCATGGCCGGGAGATAGTAAAATACCTCCTTTATCTCACTGATTTGGAACTACCTGAATAAATCACTCTTTACAGTATTATTTGTATACTATCTTGGATCATCTTTTTTATTGGTGGAATCAGAATTTTAGAGAGAGGTGGAAGGGGATAAGACACTAGCTAATCCAATATTCTTGATCTATTATTTACTTTCTCAAGTATATTTTGGCTAGCTGAGTAACTAGTAGTATTTTATTATAAGAATATTGGGCGGGGGGGGGGGGGTAATCAGCCATCCAAGAAAGTATTACCCATGCATGATTTTCTAGATTATAACCAGGTATCTAACTGTCCATCTATACCTACAACATTGGTTGGTGGGCCTCATCAGCCACAAAGTCAGACTAAAAACAGGCCTATGTAGTATTCAAGTGAATGTAACAGCAGAGCTCTAACCAAGACTCCACTTAAAGGGCTTCAGCAAACACCAAGCCAAACCCAGAGCTTCTCCCACCTAGGTTAGCTGTAGGCAAGTCCTTTTCCTTTCTTGCAGCAGATTCCTACCTGGCTACTCAGACGACAAGCCCTCAGGCTCTGTTCATTCTTCAGTTTTTACTGCTAATCACTCCAAAAAAAAGAAAATAGTCCAAGGAAAGTGAAAAATCTCAGGGAAAAATAATCACAATCCTTTGGAAATATTGTTCTGTTGACCCCTAAGCCTAGACACTGTGACTCGATTTGCTAGGATAATAGCAAAGTCAAGTGGTCCCGAATGAATGATTTTGTTACTGAAAGTGGATTCACCCAAACATTACCTAAGAGTGAAAGTACTATGCATATGTTATCCCTGGAAGAAAGTTCCTCATTTCTGCACGTGGACTCCCCAAACCAATTAAGACAGAGCAAGGGTTATATGTTTATTTCTAGTTTTGTTTTGTTTTGTTTTTTTAAACTCTGGAGACCACTATTTGGAGAGCTCCTCTTTCATCAGGCCTCTGCCTAGTTGAGGAATGATGCCCCCCTCTGGTCAGTTCCTCATCAAACCTCACATTTGGATACATTTTATATATATATATATTTTTTTCTTTTTTGAATTTTATTTTATTTTTTTATACAGCAGGTTCTTACTGGTCATCTATTTTATACACATCAGTGTATACATGTCAATCCCAATCTCCCAATTCATCACACCACCACCCCCATCCCCGCCACTTTCCCCCCTTGGTGCCCATACGTTGGATACATTATATATTTTATGAATTCATTTGCTCATTTAGATAGTCTGAAATAACATTAGATACATAAACTTTGGCCTACAGATGCTTTAGGAAGAAAAAAATTCTTAACAGTAGAATAAGTTTCATTTTGTTTTTATTTTAGCTCTAATTTTAAGCAAAAACCTAAATGATTTAATCTGTGCAGACTTGTCAACTATTTTTGGAATGCCTAAAATGCTTAAAGAGCAAGAAGAGGGAGTATGATTGCCAATTCCTCCTTCCAATTATTTAACTGTAAAATAAGGGTCAATTCTAGGCATCATCTAGACACATAGCCAATGATATCGTAAAGCACAGCTGCACTAATTGCAAATGAATTAGGGTGTTTTCTTATTTTATACACACACACACACACATCCATAAATACACCTTTTTGGTAAACCAAAACCTACTAAAAATTGCATGAATCACTTTTATGTTATTTTTCTCCCTTGTAGTAACACTAGTCCTTGTTGCAAAAACATCAGTTAAGTAGTTCCAAGATTAGCATTTGACAAGAGTGTCCTCATTTTTAAAAAGGCTGATACTTTACGTTTTAAAGATCCTCATTTTTGAATTATAGATTATTCTTTTTAAAGGCTCCAGGCATTCTTGTTCTATATCACACAGTCCTGATAAATATTAAAATCAAATAGGGTTCTTAGAATACCTTCTCCAAGCCCAACAGAACCTGGATCAGCATTGGCTTTGATATCCCTGTAGAAAAAGGTTAATGCTAAAATACAATTTTTTAGAAAAGTAATGATAAATAGTGACCAAGTTATTGCCATAAGAATACATGATAGTATTTTTTTTAAAAAACACCATAAATAGCAACTTTTTTTTGAATGGTATCTTTTCAGCTATGTGTTCTATAGTCAAATGTTATAGGAAAATGCATATAATAATCATACACTTTGAGGAGTGCCTGTTATCACAATGAAGGCCCCGAGAAGTTTATCAATGAAAAAAAAAACAAAAAACTCACGTAATTTTGACTAATTCATCTTTTCTCGAATGCATTTGACCAATAATACCCTTTCTCATAGTCATTGGAGAATAAATTTTGAAAAACACTACATTTGAGGAAGTCAAACATGTTATTTTTTAATGTTTTGATTGTTAAATGTATGGTTATTACTCTGACCAGATAGGGTAGGGGGTCCCCGGAGAAAGAGAACCAGGCATGGCTTTCTTGACATAAGAGAGCCATTTTGGGCCTAAACCATATTCTGACCTAAGGCTGGCCACAGTGCTTGCCCTTGAACAAGTCTCAGTAATATTGATCTTAAGAAAACAAAATGGCAGATTTATCAGGCAAGATAGGTAACAACAGCAAAGATAACAAATCAGTTGTAAAGAGTCCCAGTTCTATTTCAATGGTAAAGACTAGCCTAAAGTGCTGTCTTGAGCTGTTTTGCAGAATTTAAATCCCTCCTCAGGTACTCAACCACCAGTTGAACTGAAATCTAAGGAATGTTGATATTGACCTTTTCTGACCCTCCTGACTTCAATCAACTGAAACTTGGACTCTGCCTACCGCCCAAGCCCCTTCATGAATATGTATGTACTTATAGCTTAAGACTTCCCCAGTTTTGCTGTTGGGGAGACATTGCTTTGGGAAAGATCCCCAGTGATCTCCTTCCTTGCTACAAGTAATAAATCTTTTCTTCTCCCGATCTTTGCCTTGGTTGTGTCTTTTGGCTCAACACCCACCTTCGGGTAACATTACTAAGTTATGAAATTATGCTTTAGTTCACATTCAACTGGATGTGTCCACAGCATGCTAGATTCAGAGAACAGATTCCAGCGAACTGGTATGTGGGGGGAGAAATGGGAGGTGGTGTAGAGGAAGGGAATAAGGGAATAATAAAATCCTTGGGTTCCACCTAAGCTAATTCTGAGCTTTGTCCTGCTTATCTTTATTAAAATGACCTGGATGAGTTTCTTTATTAAGTGGATAGATTTACATACAACTGGAAATAAGGTGATTAGAGGAATGTTAAAAAGCCATTGTAGATTGGATAATTTATCAAAAACAACCAGAATAACTTTCAAAAGCAATTGGAAGTTCAGTGAATCTGTGTATCTATTACATATTATATGGATATTCTATCTATCTACTTATCTATCTAGCTAGCTGTCATTTTCTATCTAAAATAATTTTTTAAATGAAAAAATAAAAAAAGATAGAGAATGTTCAGCTCCCTGTTTTCTTCTCTGTCAATTAGCATCTACAGGATTTGATCATGCCACCTTTTGCCACTATATACTTAGAGCATATTCCTCTTATTCCTAACAGCATCAGAATTAGCATATTTCCCTGTCATTATTGATTTACATAGTTATCTCTCTTGTTACCATGTAAGCTCTGTGGAAAAAAAAATGTTTTATTTTATTTATGTTTATATCAACAAAGACTTTTAGCACAGTAGGTGCTAATTTTTTTTTAGTTGAATAAAGGGAATAAACTAAAGAGCCTAACTGTAAGAGATACAAAAATGATATAGGACATATAATCTAAATAGAGATGGTAATATGAAATGGCATTGGTATTAAAGAATTAAGTGGTGTAAACTGTATAAAAAAATCATGTACTAGAGTTGACCCTTGAGCAACGCCACGTTAGGGGCACTGGCTCTCTGGATCCCCTTAAAACTTTACAGTCGGCTCTCCCTATCCGCAGTTCCACCAGCATGGATTCAATTAATCATAGAGCATGTAGTACTGTAGTACATCTTTTTTTTTTTAACTGAAGTAGAGTTAATTTACAATGTTGTGTTAGTTTCGAGTGTACAGTTTAGTAGAACTTTATTTTTAAAAATCTGCATGTCAGTGGACCCATGCAGTTCAAACCCACGTTGTTCAAAGGTCAACCATATTTACTTGTTATTTTTTGTGTGAAGTCCTGTGATTGACAGGATTTTTAAATGTATTCTTTACTTCATTCAAAGAAAAAAAATGTAGATTGTATAAAAAATGCTTATGATAAAGCTAACAAAAATTGTAAGTTAGTAAGTAAAAGCCTAGGAAAAATAGATATTAGAATATTAAAGTGAAGACAGAATCAGATTATTATCCAAACTACAACAGAAGATAGTCTTCAAGTTAAGTTCATATCTTCCTAATGATCAAAACAAAAAAGAAGCAAGATCAGTTCCACCTCACATTATCCACTGATATCCAGAGCTGATCTTCCTAGAACTGAAAGGAAATCTGTAGGTAGATAAAAACAAATCTGTAGGCAGATAGGAAATCTGTAGGCAGATAAAAACAAAGCCATTGTGGGACATCACATTCACATCAAATCACTTTCCAGGGACAGAGTTCTATAACATGACTTGAAAGTGAGTGACAACATTATGTCAAGAAACAAGAAGTTTAATAAAGGACAGAGGAACTAAAATAACGTAGTTTATTTTATGCTGTTTTTAAATCTTAATCTTGATTGGGGAGATGCAAAAGAGTCGATTATCCATAGCAAGGTTTCTCAACAGTGGCATTGAATGCCATTCTAGGCACAGTCATTTTTTGTCGTGTGGGCTGTCCTGTGCTTTGCAGAAGGTTTAGCAGCATCCCTGAGCTCTATCTACTCCATGCCAGCAACGACCTCCCATTCCCCAGTTGTAACGAGCAAAAGTTTTTTGGAAATGTTTCCTGGGGGACAAAACCACCCCCAGTTGAGAAACACTGCTTTAGAGCATTGATTCCCACCTTATGGTAGAATCACAGATCCTTTTAAGAGCCTACTCAAAGCCATGGATTCTTTAACCACAGAAAGACCTGTGTGTACACAAGACAAAAATGCACATGTAATCTTCAGCATTTGTGGACCTTTACTATACCTCTCATTTAAAGAAAGAGTGGATTGGATATCCATCAGACCATTTCATGAACGTTTATTTCTTGCAACTGAATCTTATATACAATTGGGTGGTTTTAAGGGATATATGGAGAAATTGAAAAAGATTGTTCATAGGAATAACTGAAATGAGAGAAAACACTGCTTTAACTAAAGCTCTCCAAAAATATTTCCATGATTAAGATCAAAATAACTTGGACTACCACTTTTCTTTCTGGAGAAGGTAAGGTATATTTTAAATATTAAAATCGTAGTTGTGTTCTAATTGTGTGCTGAGAAGACAACATCAGAAGTGAGATCAGACATAAGAAAAATTATTTACTGAAATCTGTTGTACTTAAATTTGTTGTTTCTACATGACAAGTGACCTTACACTGTTGAATTTGAGAGATGGCCCCATCCCTGCAATTTGAGTGGGCTGTTTCGCCTTGTGGTTCTGGTAAAGAGCACATTGCCCCAAGCAATGTCATTTCAGAGAATACCATCTCCTTGGCCCAGAGACTACATTAAGATGTGGTATATGACCTCACCTGAGTCCTAAGAAGTCAGTCCGGGCAGTTGAGGAAACTTTTTTTCCTGCTGTGTACGCTAAGCCTGGAATTGCTGATGCTGCTTTTGTCCCTACAGTGGGAGCCTTCCACAAATGCTTCTGAGTATTTATGATGTGCCAGCTGTGGTTAAAACAACCAGAGTTACTGCTTTCAATGAGCTTATGTCATAGTGAGGGACAATAAATAAACAAGTAAATAAAATAAATAATATAATTTCAAATACTGATGAGTACTTAAAAGAGAATAAAAGGAAAGACGTAGAGATCTATACCTCCAGATTCTTGATCTTTTAGTTTACAAAATTTAATTATTTAATGAATGGTTTAATTTCTTTTTTAAAGCCAGTATGAAAGTTCAAAGCATTCTTGATAGCATGCTCTAAAGGGAAATAATATAAAAAGACATTATTAAATAATGATCTAGAGTTAGAAAGTGGGAAAATGTTTATTATTTTTATTACTAATACTAAAATCCTGAGGATTTTCCTATTTAGTAAAAATCTACTGCTAACTATTTCCCTCTGTATTCATTTCCTAGGGCTGCTGTAACAAAATACCACAAAATATGTGGCTTAAAACAGCAGAAATTTGTCTCAAGTTCTGGAAGCTAGAAGTCCTAAATGTTCCCTGAAAGGCTCTAGGCTAGGATCCTTCTTTCCCTCTTCCTGGTTTCTGGTGGATGCCTGTGATCCTTGCCATTCCTTGGCTTGTAAATATATCACTCCAATCTCCTTTACATCTTTACATGGCCTTTTCCCTGTGTGTTACTGTGTCCAAAATTCCCTTTCCACAAGGACATCAGTCATTGGCCTAATGCACTAAGACTTCATCTTAACTTGATTATATCTGCAAAGACCCTAATCCCAAGTAAGGTCACTTTCAACAGCACTGGAAGTTAGGACTTGAACATAACTTTCTGGGGGACACAATTTAACCCACTAAACCTTCTACAGATTCTTAAGCATTTAGTACCAAAAATATAAAAATATGCTCACTTACAGAATAAAAACAAACTATAATTACAACTAATTAAATTACGCATAGTTTAAATAACAAAATACTTATTTTGAGAATTACAAAGATATATAGATGACTATTAACCACAGGATTTCTTCCAAAGATACAATGTCATTTCTTTTTTTGACTCAAGTTAAAATAGCATTATTTTATTAGATTTTTAAAAATCATATTCACTTAAAAAACGGTTCATAAAATATAAAAGAAAAATCCATAATCTCTTGAGACAAAGATACTATAAATATTTTATTATACTTCCATACATCTCTCTAGTTGTATGAGCTTTTAATCTATAACATTTCCATATTTTTGTACTGTCAATATTAAGAAACTGATGTTTAGATATTTTTTGTGTTGTTGGAAGCATACTGAATCTGCGTAATCTAGATATCATAGGAGACAGTATTAAAATTTTATGTGATAGACCACAGCCATCTTTCTCTGCAAAATTGCCAACTGATCATGAAATTTTAGATTCTCACACTTGGTTCTCATTTCAGCTCCAATGGTAGACACTTTTTAAAGTGGGCCTTTCTTTTGTGGGACAGATCAAAAGGTAAAAGTTCTTCATTTTTCTTGGCCAGTTAATAAACACTCTTTTAAAATGTCCCCCACTGGTCATTGTTCTGTCTTCTTAAACTATAATAATATATCTACTCCCTTTGCCGTGTGTAAGGGCAGTTATCCACCTTAAGTTTTTCCTTTCTCTAAGCTTAATTGCTTTAATTATATTTCATATAATGCAATTGCAGATGCATTTACTATCTTTCTCACTTTCTCCTGGTTATATGGCCCTTTTAAATTATGTTCTTCAGAACTCATGCAAATTCTCCAGGGACAGTGTGACAAGTACAGTAAAAAGTGGAGTAACGACCATCCTGACTCCTTTCTCTAAAGTTTATTAGCAAATTAAGGTAAATTTAGGCTTTTAATAGTCATGCAACACTCTTGATTCATATTTAGCTTGCTGCCAAATAGAAGCTCAGAGCTTTTCCACATGTGATATTTCTAAGACGTCTTCTCCAATTATCTATTATAATGGGAACTAGCATTAGTAAGGATAATTAAAATACACAGATAATTCTCCAATTACATCTTACCCATTAATCTGAACTCTTACTACAATTAAATCTCTACAGAATCACTAAAAAGTATAAAAACAGATTGGTTTGGAATTTGGTGTCTTTAATTGCATACCTTAGTAAAATGGTCAAAAGTTAAGCAGAGATTCAGAGATAACAGAAAAGCTTTAAGTGTGCTGTGGATAATCTTACTGATAATAACGAAAAGCACTGCATTTTAATATTTTGAACTCTTAGTATTTTAAAGTTCATACATTAGCTTTCCTTTTAAAGCATTTTAGTAATTTACTCCATCTTTCAATTTGACTAATAGGAATTCTGCCTATTTAAAAAAGAATGGTTTCATCATTATGGTTGATATACAAGTCTGATCATTTATGTTTTCATAGACACTTTCATAATGTCTATTAATTCAATGAATACTTGTTGAGTGCCATATATGTATCAGGTCTGTCTCTATTTTGCATTCTGACAAGTTTCTTTGTATACTTGTGTATATGTATGCACATTTACTTCGCTACACTTAATAAGGGCCCATAAGAGTAAAGACAATCCAAAGGACTAAAGTCACTATTTCCTCATATGATCTGCTTTATGGATCTCCTCCCAATTGATCAACAACTCAGGGAAAAGCATGAAGTTCATGAATTCAGTTCTTAGCTCTGTCACTGTCTGCCTAATTTCTGGATAGTAACTAATTTTCTATATTAATAATACAACACAATTTGTGTGATCTTCAAATTTAAATTTAGAGGAAATAATGTAAATAGCAAATTAATAATTAAAGGTGCTTATATGAAGCATTGATATGTGTCAAAACTTTTAGTTTTAATTCTGTAAATGTTTTTGTGTGACATTATCAGAAATATGTCAGAAAAAAAATTTATAAATTGACAAGAATAAAGAAAGAAGAAAAGGTTATTTTGTATCTTCTCTGTTTAGCCCTGTCGCACACTAAGGTCTGTTTAGAGATAACTAATGCATAAAATTACAAAAAATAATCACTTATTTAAAGTCATAGTTGGCCGTCATCCTGTCACATACTGTAAGAGCCACCGTAGTCCATTTGTCTACTTACTGATAAGTTATATTAGTGAATATGAGCCATTATAAATCTTAAGATTATGGATTGAGAGAGTGGAAACTTTAGACGAAACATAGGAACATGACATTGTTTTAAGTACAGCATCACTAAAAATAATATTGACATAAAGACAAACCAAGGGGTGTTCCACTATGCTCTAGAAGAACTGGTCTTGAAGAGTGTTTAGAAAAGAGAAATAGCTGCAGATATCTGCATATAAGAAATAGCTAAACATTTGTATTATCTCCCAATGTGACACATACAAGATGAGGAAGACTAATATTTATGTGATAAACTTACGGAGATGGCGAGAGAATTACTTAAAACAACTTAGAGTTAACAGAAGTGATAGTAACAAGCAGATGTCCAGATTTGGGGAAGAGGGCCAGGGAAAGAAAACATTGAGTCCTCTTGTCATGATGTTTGAAAATTGTGAAATTGAATAAAATCTCACAATATAAAGGAAGAAATGAATAAAGTGATCACAACTTAGAGCCATCCAGGGTCCAGACTTTGTGCATTTTCAAACTATGAAGGTAATCTTCAAGATCTTTTTCTTTCTCCTAACTGGTATTCAAAACAACAATGGGCAAATGAATTGCTCAAATAATAGTTTTCTTTCATTATTTGAGAGTTTCAGGTTCATGGCTAACATCTAAAGAGGAGGATTTGCTCATCTAATCCCGGACCTTTTAATTAGAGGTTCTTAACAAAGCGTGCACTTTTGAATCATGCTAGTACCATGCAGTAGTTTGCACAGCTTATCACAAATGCTCATCTCACATATATCCATACATTTACAAAAAAGCTTGATGTCAGCTCTTCTGTGCTCCTAAGACAGTACCTCCTCTTGCTTGTGTAACCAGGGAAACAGCCTTGTTTCTCAGCCTGAAGAGATGTGGGTCAACATCTAAATAAAAGATAAGTTATAGGAATATCTTGCTGCTGTAGATACAGATATATCTTTATACATGCATTTATTTATTTATTTAATAGCTCCATAGGTAATTCAGTTATTTATTCTTAGTGAAGAACCACTGTCTAATAGAGACTAGACACTCAGGAAGAATCTGCTTAGAAAATAGCAAAATCCCAGCTGCTGATATCTATCCACATGAATAGAACTGAGATTTACAACTTTTTTCATTCCTTTCAGTACTAACTCTACCTCTCATTTTTATCTGAGTTTCCTCCTTTCATTCATCTGTAATCTTGCCTCTAGTAATTGCCACAGACTGTTCGCTTTTGTGACCAATTTTTTATTCATTTTCTCCTTTACCAGCAGTACTTTCACAAAGAAAACATGCCCCTAACTGCCTATAACAGAAAACCACCCTAAACCCTACTCCATTTACTACTCCCGTCCCCACCTGTACTGTATATACATTCCCATCAGAAGAGGGGATTTCACAGAAACTACCACGTAAAAAGCAAGATCAAAAGTCAAAATTTAACAATCTCATGAGACTTGCCAGAATACCACCTCAATGTTTAATGCTGAATTATCCATATATAATGCCGCCTGAACTGCCTCTGTACTCATACAGAAGAGGAAAAAGATGAAAAGATAGGATGAAAACCTTTGCATTTTTAGAGTGCAGATAACCATTTTCTCTTTCATTATGTTACAGTTAATAGCTTTTTTGAATGCTAATAAAACTTGTACGTTTTTCAACACTAGTGATAATGTTCAGTCATTTTCAGAGCAACATAACATTTAGATCCTCAAGTAATGAATTCAAAGGTATGCAATCAGAAGAGTATGGGAAACAAATATCTACAACTGTTTATTAAGAAATTAATTCAATTACAAGAGTCATAGAAGCATTCGATTACCATGCTGCAGTTACTACATTAATCTTAACCATGACACCATACAACTCAAAGTTGCCCATATGATTTCTGAAAAAGTGTGACATGGCAGTCCCTTGTAAATTCTAATAATCAATATATTTAGAAAAGGCAGTAAGGTATCTGTTCAGTGAAACCCATCTGTATTGCCCTGTAGTTGATTCACTGCCCTCATCTTGTTCTTAAGCCTCGCTTTGTCTCCCCAATTTTCTTTTGATTCTCTTACCCTTTGGAATGGTGGATCTCCATGACAGCACCTTGTATAGATTTCTCTGCTAACCCTGAGAGGGATCCTTGACCTTGAAAAAACCCTTATAATATTTTGTATAATTCTGTAATTTTGTTGATCACTAACGTCCGTCTTTCTGAAGCCCTGGGGATCCAGGATGCCATACTCTCTGCAGTCTATTGTAGATTTCCCTTGTTGAAAAGTGCAATAGTGAAAAAAAGATGCTTGCTTTTTACATATACCCATCAATTACTTTTCCCCGACCATGGCTAAAATAGGTTATCCATAGTATGGCCCATAGTAAACAGAATTAAACTATGCTTTATCAGAACATGCAAATTGTTGGAAAATGCCAATCTCTAGACCAGAGCAGAACTTTTGGCAAAGATGAAAATTTTCTTCTATACTGTCCAGTAGGGTAGCCACTGTCACATATGACTACTAAGCACTTGAAAAATGGCTAGTATGACTGAGGAAATGAATTCTCCATTTTATTTTATTTTTATTAATTTAAACTTAAAAATCCACATGCAGCTAGTGTACACTATCAAACAGTTAAGGTTCAGACTGTGGTTTCTTTTAGGGCTTTTATCTTTTCTTCTTTCTATCTCTACCATTGTGCCTGGCACATATAAAAAACAGGTTCCATTAATAATGTTTATTGAATTACTAAGCAAGTGAATTGTGTACTATGAGATTAGCTTCTAACTTCCAGAAAAAGTGAAATAATAAGCACACGGAAACTAGGATAGAGCATAGAGCTCAGAACAGTGCATTCAATAAGTAATAGCTACATGTATATTTTAGAACAGTTTCTTGTAAAGTTGCTACTGAATATGGTCTTTCACTCTGCAATGCAAACAGGGAAGTCTGAAAATAGATGAATTTAGCAAACTAGACAATAGTACTTCAACTTTGAATTTGAAAGACTGTGAATTCAGGGGCTGCTGACCCAAGAAAACAAAGGCAAATTGTTTGCCTCTGCCAGCCAATCTTTCAGGTCTCACCAAGGAACACTGTTCAAAGTAGAAGAAACATGCAGAGGCAGGTGCTATATTTTTCATGGAAGTGACAGCAGATAATATCTCATTTGAAAGAAGACTGGTCCTTTCAAGAAAATTGTACAGTATTTCAATCCCTACTCAAGAGCATTTTTCACCACAATGACACCACCATCAATTCTTGCTTTATCTTTTGTCTTCCGTCTTTCGTATGATAAAAATAATTGTAGAAAAGCAGACTTGTTATCTGAAGTTTTTATTTCTCTCTTTAAAGTACTGAAAAAGTTGGATTCTATCTTAGTCTTCCTAGGATTGGCTTTTCCTCATAAAATCTTAAATAGGAGAAATGAAAGAATTTGGGGAAGTTAACCACACTACATCAATGCCGTGTATTAATATTACAATTATTTTAAAAGGTCAGTTATTTTTTTTATAAATTGTTGATATCACTAACCCTTTTATATCTTCCATAGGCTCAAACCTGAATCATTAACATTTAACAAAGGGCTTAACTGCTCATGAAAATTTCCCAAAAGTTTAAGGAAACTATTTCTTAAGCCAATTAGTAGACAGGAACGCACTGATTGAAGCTTAATCCAGATGAAATTGAACACTTCCTGGGTTGAAACCTGACTGTAACGAGGACTAGCTCCTTGCACAATAGGTTCCTGACATTTGTAATTTCCTACTGTTTTTGAATTAATTTAATGTAGAAGCACAAATTCAGTTCCCGAGGTAGACTTAGCAATATTTATGGCTCTGGCAGAATCTGTGAGATCAGAAGCAAGACACCAAGTCTCCACTTGACCCAGTTTCTAGCTGAGTAAACTGTGGGCTGATGATGAGCAACAGTCCCTGCATTAGTTTGCCACGGCTGCCATAGCAAAGCCACAGACTGGGTGGCTTAAACAACAGAAATGCATTTTCTCACATTTCTGGAGATTAGAAATCCAAGATCAAGGTGTCATCAGGTTTGGTTCTTCTGAGGCTTCTCTCCTGGGCTTGCAGTTGGCCACCTTCTTGCTGTGTCTTCACATGGTCAGAGGCATCCCTAAGTGTCTCCTTGTATCAAATCTTCAATTATAAAAACACCAGTCAGATTGGATTAGGGCCCACCCTAATGCTTTGTTTTAACTTAATCACCTCTTTAAAGGCCCTATTCCAAATTGGCATATTCTAAGGCACTGGGGATTGGGGTTTCAACATACTAATTTGTGGGGAGGGGAACACAATTCAGCCTATAATAGCCCCACTTAATCTCTCCTCAGAGTTTCATGAGACAAGATTAGGATTAATTTGGGTCAAGACATGTAGAAACAACCCATGTAGGAGTGATTGGCCTTCTAACCATGTGTCTAGGTGACTTTCTTATTTTATTATTTTCTGTGACATTACCCGACTCACATGCTCTTTTGAATTTAGCCTCTTAAATTAATTGTTGAGAGAATGGTGGGAGGAGAGAGAGAGAGAGAGTGATTCTAGCTATGATATCAACCCAGTCCCTCTTTACCAGAGAAAATCTATAGCATAATAATAATAATAAGTAACACTTGTAAGGATTAACTAAATGGCAGGCACTCTGCTAAGAGCTGTGGATATATTAAATTCATTTATCCTTCATAAAAAGCCTTTTAGGTAGGGAACAATATCATCTGATTTTATGGGTGAAGAAAGGAGGCACAGGGCTACTAAGTGGGAGAACTGGGATTTAAACCCACGCAGTCTTAATCCATAGAACGTATAATAGCAGGCTTTAGTATGAAATCTTGGGTGATTTCTAAATTCTGTCATTTTCTGCCTGTTTTGCCCTTAAACAAGTCTTTTAATTTCAGATGTGCCCCCTGTAAAGCGCCTAATTTAGAGTTGTTCAAAAGTGAGTTAATATTTAGGGAAAAACTTTGAAAATTGCAAACACATTATAAATATTAGTTATTATTTTTTCATCATTTCCAAATAGTTGATTCAACAGAGCCAGCACGTAATGGCATTCTTATTGGGAGCCTTACAGATTTACTCAGTGCCATCACAGAGAGACTAGTCGTGACAGAGCTGACTGACATGTTCCATGCACGTGGGAATGAATGAAACTGAGGCACAGAAGGAAACTCACATTCCAGTTCATTCATTCATTCAATATTTAAATACCTAGTCTATGTCTTCAATAAAGCTAATACTATAGTAGGAGGTTCAAACAGATAAATGATCTGTAAGTAATACAATGTGATTATTACTACAATAGAGCTCTTTATAATGCACAAAGAAAGAGGCAATTCATTTTCTTCTGATGTTAAAGGAATGGGTAGTAAGTACATCAGGGAAGATCTCATAGAGCAGGTGACATTTGTAGGATAAGTAGGGTATCCTCAAAGGGGAAGAGTGAGACATCCACGTTGGGATCATTACCTACAGCATTAAAGGGCAAAGCCTGTTCCTGAACTAGCAAGCCACTCATGCAAGTTCAGCTGTAGGATGACCAGATGGGACCAGGTCTTGTAGAGGAGGTAGGGATGGCTAATGTTAAAGCTGTGGTAGTTTCTAGAACTAGGACATGGATGCCATATTATTGAAAAGAAATATTACACTACAGAAATAGGCAAACAATAGGGGCTCTGCTTACATATCTCTGTTCTTAAAGACAATCTAATGTTAATTTTTGGAAAACCCTCAAAATGCAAGAGAACAGACTCAAAAGGACTAATTAAGATAATTTTGCAACAATATAAATAAGCAGTTAAGAGGTCCTGAATTATGGCAGTGGAAGTTAAAAACAGAGAAGAATTAGTAGATTTAGAGTCACTCTGAAGTAAAATTAATGGAACTTGGTGACTGATTAGATAAGGAAGAGGAAAAGGAGAGGAAAAGTATTAAGTGGAACCATATGAAATTGCTGGTTCAAATTGTTGGATATTGGCAGTAAGTTTCAATCTACTATGTTAATACCTAGATTGCTAGCTATTGGGTTAAGTGAATCAATGACCTATTAACTGAGAAAATATATAGAGGAGGAGGATAAAGTTTAAGTATATATAGACATTTATTCAATGAGAACTGAAGTGCCTAGGAGTATTCAAGTGGGCAAATGGACACCAAGGAGACAGGTTCAGGTGATCTCCAAGAAGTCCATGGTAGTTGACACCATAGGACTTAAGGAGATCACCCAGGTAGAGGTGAAGAAAAAAGGAAAAGACTTAAGGATGAAACCATGTGTTTGAACATGTGTATGAGTGTGGAGGGGAAATATTTAAGGGATAAATATGGACATAATTGGTGAAGCAGGAAGAGAAATCATGAAGAATGCCTTATAATCCAAATGATGAGTGATTCAGAGCAGTCTGTAAGGTTAAGAGTTGAAAAGAGGCACCTAATGTCCCCTATTGACCCTTGTGAGGGCTAAGATATTCCTATCCATGTCTCCAATGCAGAAGCAAATTTCATTCAGTAGCAAAAGTGTAAATTAGATCATGGTGGGAGGAAAAGTGGGATCAAAGACCTAAAAATGGACATAGAAAAATTCCTTCAGGTGTCTGGAGCGTGAGAGAGGATAAAAAGAGGGCAATGTCACAGAGAGAGGCAGCACGGAAAGAAAGATTTGTTTGATTTTTGTCTTGTGTGTTTATTTTCTGAGGGTGAGGAAAAATGTCTGTTTACAGGCTGATAGGAAAGATCTAGTGAAGAGGAAATGACTAGAGATATGAGAGAAGAGGGAATTGTGAAGTTTTGATGAAGGAGGGGGTGACAACAGGAGCTGTCATCACAGCAAGTGGGGTTAAAAGTCTCAGGAACCTTATAACTATGACCCAAAACACATGAATAACAAAGTAAAGAAATTTTTTTTGTAAGACCAAAATGTTTATGTATGGTGACTATACCTTAACATATACCTGTGAAGTAACCCAAGAGATTATATCTAACTAGTCTCTACATATTCTTTAAAGACAGCATCGCATTTTTAAATTTGGTTAAGTCTTTCCTGTAACTTTTATACTCCTGGAAATGTTCTGCATTTGTGTTTTCCCCCTCACTATCTTAAGTCTAGTAAAGTGTGACTGAGATGAATAAAAATCTGTTAAGGAAAAGTAAGTAGAAGAGTTCGTATTTTTCAACCCATATTTCAATATGATTTTTCACAGCAAGGCTATATGCTCCTGAAAGGCTGATAACATATTTTATCTTTAAAATTATTAGATCAAACATTTAGAGAATGAAAGTTGATAGTTCTTAAATGTTATACAATATTATCTAAAATGAACATAAATGGCATGAGCCTTCAAGTTTTCTTCCATTATAAGATGACCTTCGGAAATTACTTTTGCAGCCATAAAACTAAACATTCAAGGATGATGCATGCACCGTGAATTAAGTGAGAAGTGTTTACATGGCACACACTGCAAAAGATAAATTGGCAGATGGACCACAGCACCACTCCGTACTTTTTTTCCATTTCACCTGAGTGAATGAAAAACAATGAAATATCTGTTAGTGGAAACTTTAAGTGCTATAGTTTATAATGTTTTTTGTGCCTTGAGGTAAAAGAAGATAATGAGAGCAGTAGCCAGAATTCTTCCATCCAACGGGAGCCTGGTAGTAAATGACCCAAATCCTGCTGTGGCCTAAGGCTGTCAGTTTCCATGCTTCCTGATTAACCTTGCTGTGCTTCCAATCACCAGAACCCAGGAGGAGGAGGCGGCAACCTTAGGGAGGCCCCCTAACATCTACAAAAGTTGAATGACGCAGGTCTTTGGGCGTTAAGTCTAAAATAAATGAAGAAAACTTGTTATCTACATCATTATGTTATCCATTAGGTTATCCATAATCTGCACCTCAAACTTTGCTTTATCTTTTCTCATTTTCTCCTTCTCAGAGGAAAAGTTGTTCAATCTGCTTGCCAAGGTAAACTCCTCCTGCTAGGATCCTGAATACATTTTCTATTGTCTCTTCAGTTCCTTGCTCCATTTACTATCAGATGCCTTTCTTGCAACTTCAGTTTCTTTTTCTTAGGAATACAAATCCTCAGCCTATGTAAATCTCAGGTTTACTTTCTAAATAAATCAAATCAAAACACCAAAAATAAAATTTAATAACCTCTTCCCTAGACTTTGTCATTCCCACCAGTGATGTCTGTTCTCTTTATCTTTTGCTATGAAACAAAATATAGTGCTTTAAAACAATAATTTAATATAGCAGAGGGAGGAACACTCCCAAATTCCTTCTACGAGGCCACCATCACCTTGATACCAAAACCAGACAAGGATGTCACAAAGAAAGAAAACTACAGGCCAATATCACTGATGAACATAGATGCAAAAATCCTCAACAAAATACTAGCAAACAGAATCCAACAGCACATTAAAAGGATCATACACCATGATCAAGTGGGGTTTATTCCAGGAATGCAAGGATTCTTCCATATACGCAAATCTATCAATGTGATACACCATATTAACAAATTGAAGGAGAAAAACCGTATGATCATCTCAATAGATGCAGAGAAAGCTTTTGACAAAATTCAACACCCATTTATGATAAAAACCCTGCAGAAAGTAGGCATAGGGGGAACTTTCCTCAACATAATAAAGGCCATATATGACAAGCCCACAGCAAACATCATCCTCAATGGTGAAAAACTGAAAGCATTTCCACTAAGATCAGGAAAAAGACAAGGTTGCCCACTCTCAACACTCTTATTCAGCATAGTTTTGGAACTTTTATCCACAGTAATCAGAGAAGAAAAGGAAATAAAAGGAATCCAAATCGGAAAAGAAGAAGTAAAGCTGTCACTGTTTGCAGATGACATGATCCTATACATAGAGAATCCTAAAGATGCTACCAGAAAACTACTTAGAGCTAATCAATGAATTTGGTAAAGTGGCAGGATACAAAATTAATGCACAGAAATCTCTGGCATTCCTATATACTAATGATGAAAAATCTGAAAGTGAAATCAAGAAAACACTCCCATTTCCCATTGCAACAAAAAGAATAAAATATCTAGGAATAAACCTACCTAAGGAGACAAAAGACCTGTATGCAGAAAATTATAAGACACTGATGAAAGACATTAAAGATGATACAAATAGATGGAGAGATATACCATGTTCTTGGATTGGAAGAATCAACATTGTGAAAATGACTCTACTACCCAAAGCAATCTATAGATTCAATGCAATCCCTATCAAACTACCACTGGCATTTTTCACAGAACTAGAACAAAAAATTTCGCAATTTGTATGGAAACACAAAAGACCCAGAATAGCCAAAGCAATCTTGAGAACGAAAAAAGGAGCTGGAGGAATCAGGCTCCCTGACTTCGGACTATACTACAAAGCTACAGTAATCAAGACAGTATGGTACTGGCACAAAAACAGAAAGATTGATCAATGGAACAGGATAGAAAGCCCAGAGATCAACCCACACACATATGGTCACCTTATCTTTGATAAAGGAGGCAGGAATGTACAGTGGAGAAAGGACAGCCTATTCAATAAGTGGTGCTGGGAAAACTGGACAGGTACATGTAAAAGTAAGAGATTAGATCACTCCCTAACACCATACACAAAAATAAGCTCAAAATGGATTAAAGACCTAAATGTAACGCCAGAAACTATCAAACTCTTTGAGGAAAACATAGGCAGAACACTCTATGACATAAATCACAGCAAGATCCTTTCTGACCCACCTCCTAGAGTAATGGAAATAAAAACAAAAATAAACAAATGGGACCTAATGAAACTTCAAAGCTGTTGCACAGCAAAGGAAACCATAAACAAGACCAAAAGACAACCCTCAGAATGGGAGAAAATATTTGCAAATGAAGCAACCGACAAAGGATTAATCTCCAAAATTTACAAGCAGCTCATGCAGCTCAATAACAAAAAAACAAACAACCCAATCCAAAAATGGGCAGAAGACCTAAACAGACATTTCTCCAAAGAAGATATACAGACTGCCAACAAACACATGAAAGAATGCTCAACATCATTAATCATTAGAGAAATGCAAATCAAAACTACAATGAGATATCATCTCACACCAGTCAGAATGGCATCATCAAAAAATCTAGAAACAATAAATGCTGGAGAGGGTGTGGAGAAAAGGGAACACTCTTGCACTGCTGGTGAGAATGTGAATTGGTTCAGCCACTATGGAGAACAGTATGGAGATTCCTTAAAAAACTAAAAATAGAACTACCATATGACCCAACAATCCCACTACTAGGCATATACCCTGATAAAACCAAAATTCAAAAAGAGTCATGTACCAAAATGTTCATTGCAGCTCTATTTACAATAGCCCAGAGATGGAAACAACCTAAGTGCCCATCATCAGATGAATGGATAAAGAAAATGTGGCACATATATACAATGGAATATTACTCAGCCATAAAAAGAAACAAAATTGAGCTATTTGTAATGAGGTGGATAGACCTAGAGTCTGTCATACAGAATGAAGTAAGTCAGAAAGAAAAAGACAAATACCGTATGCTAACACATATATATGGAATTTAAGAAAAAAAAATGTCATGAAGAACCTAGGGGTAAGGCAGGAATAAAGATGCAAACCTACTAGAGAACGGACTTGAGGTTATGGGGAGGGGGAAGGGTGAGCTGTGACAGGGCGAGAGAGAGTCATGGACATATACACACTAACAAACGTAGTAAGGTAGATAGCTAGTGGGAAGCAGCCTCATGGCACAGGGATATTGGCTCGGTGCTTTGTGACAGCCTGGAGGGGTGGGATAGGGAGGGTGGGAGGGAGGGAGACGCAAGAGGGAAGACATATGGGAACATATGTATATGTATAACTGATTCACTTTGTTATAAAGCAGAAACTAACACAGCATTGTAAAGCAATTATACCCCAATAAAGATGTTAAAAAAAAAAAACAACAATAATTTATTGTTATCACTCATGGGTGTGGGCTGATTGAGTTCTAGTGAGCAATTTTCACTCAGGGTCCCTCATGTCATTTTAAGTGGGGTGATGGTTGCAGCTGGAGACCTAAGGGGTCATCTTCACACACGTTTCTGGCCTGGCCTCTGTCTTCAGGCATGCTTTCCTCATGGTTAGCTAGAGTTTCCTCATGGATGGCAGTCACAGGATCACTGCACTTTTTACATGGCAACTTGATTTCTCCAGAGCAAACATTCTGAGACAGCAAGTGGGAATGGGATCCATCTCTTAACAGGAGACATGTCAAAGAATTTGCAGCACTTTTAATCTGCCCCATATGTCTCTTTACTTCCCTTCACTGCAACACATCTTGTAATAATCCTAAATTTTGCTCCTGCTGCATCCTCCATACTCATTGTATCATCCACACACACCTAGAGCTAACATTTACTGAGAACTTGCAATTTTCCAGGCACTAGGTTAAGTACTTTTGAACACAATCTCAACTAAAATCTATAAAGTAGATACAATTACTATTATAATCTCTATTTTAAGCATGAGTAAACAGAGCCTTAGAGATTTTAAGTTTCTTGCCCATGGCCACAAAGCTTGCTATTTAGTAGCCTGGCTAGGAATTTAAGTCCACCCTATTCTCTCTCTTATTAATTCTTTAATTCTTCAAAATGTGTTTTTGTTTTACCTGAACTGTTCTCTTTGAGACCACCATTGATTTGCTGTTTATCAAGACCAAATACCTTTTTATCAGCCCTTCTTTGATCTAGCTGTGGCTTTTGATCCTGGTGATCCATCTGTCTTATTGGAATGCTTATCATTTAGTTTCAGTGATAGTATTTGATTTGGGGTCTTCTTTTATATGTGTGATGATCATTTTTCTTAATCTCATAAAGTTCACAGTTTCAGCAACCATTTCTCTATCCACTTGACTTCTATTATTTTATATTTAGCATTCATCTTTCTCCTAAACTCAAGTTTCATTGTTTCAAACACTTTGCTACTCATTTCTTCTGCCATTATTCAAACTTAACATGTCTCTGAATTATTCTTTTCATTCTCAAACTTCCTATTAACCTTTTTCTCATATATCTTATTTTTGACAAAGGGCACTATCACACTCTTGGTCACTAGGCTCAAAATATAGGTTAGGCAAATACTTATTTTCTGCCTGTCTTGTACCTTCTTCTTTTGGGAAACCCTTCTTTCCTATCTCTCAATCCCAGGGTTTCAAAAGAAGTTGATCCAAACTCGAGCTCCTGGGGTGGACATCTGACTTAAACTGAGTCATTTAGAGCCATTCTCTACCTTCTGATTGAAACATATGCAAAGATACTCCCTTTTGATGGAGATTTTCTAGTCTCTAGGATGATGTAATTCTGGAGGCCAGGAGCCATCTTCACCACCATATATATGAAATCTACCTGAAGATGAAGCCAATATGAGAAAGTGGATCTGAGAAACAGTAAAAGACCAAATGTCCTGATTCAAATATATGAACCAACGAATTCTCATTTCTGTTTAAGCCAGTTTAAGTTGGCTTCCTGTCACTTGTAATCTACAGAGTCTTGACTGATGCTACTAAGATTATATTTGACTCTTGTTCTCTTATCCAATTCCTGATAATTCTATCCCTATAAAATTATTTTCTGTGTATTATCACAGATAGCACCCTAGCTCAAAACTTCATCATCACTCATCTAGAGTAAAGCAATAGCCACCCACTTGCTGTAGAACTTCACTGTTTCAGTCTTATTAACTGCTGCCAGAATGATCTTTTAAAGTTAGAGTTTTGATTTTGCCAAGGTTCTTAGCTTGTCATTTAAGGCCATTCACAGTCTGTCTGTATTTATCTATAGAGACTTATCTACCAATTCACTATATCATGTAGCAGAATGCAGTGCTTAAAAGCACAGACTCTTGAGCCAGATTCTTGAGTTTAAATCCTGAATCTGCCATTTCTCAGCTACGTAAATTGATCAAGTTTCTTACCTTTTCTGTATATCAGTTTCTCCATCTATAAAATGGAGATAATAGTACCCACTTCATAATGTTGTTATGAAGATTAAAGTAATTAATAGTAGTAAAGCACCTTGAACATGCCTGGCACATAATAATTGTTAATTATTATTTTTAATATTGTTATTGTTATTTAGTTTTCATTATAAGACAGTAAAACACTCGAGTGAAAGGATTTTTATCTTCTTTCTCTTTTATTTTTTTTTTTGTAGCCCTTGTACCTAACATACTCTGATTCATAGGTGGCCCCAATTAGAAGTTTACTGAATGAATGGATGGATGGATGGATGGAAGGAAGGAAGGAAGGAAGGAAGGAAGAAAAAAGTTTTTGCTCTCTCAAAACAAAGCTCCCTTCCTCCCCAAGAATGTCTACATCCTCGCTTCTACTTTTGCACATTTATGCATACTGTATCTTTGGCCTAAGATATTCTTTTCCTCCAGGATTATATATAGAATACTGTTCATACATCAATATCTTATATAAATGCTGCCTTCTTGAGTAATTGTCTTAGATCCCTCAAGCCAGCTACAAATGGAACTCCCCCCCAAAAAATTCATTCTGATTTATCTAGACTTCTCTAATGGCACATATTTTCCCCTGCTTTGCATTAGAGTTATTTATTGTATGTACATTACACCTTATTTCTAAAGATTAATGATTATAGGAGATAGAAGAAGTATTATTTTTTGTAGTATCTCATAACACCTAACATAGGGTCTTGGGTGGTTAAGACATTCAATAATTATTTTTGTTTTACTTTATATGACTATAATACATATGCAAACAAGTGATTTATTACTAGTAGGAATAAATAGGGATATGTCAATACTGAAGTTCTAATAGGACTAGGAGAAAGAAGTGTTTCAATATTAGTGAACCAAATAGGCTAAAGGCTTTAGATTCAACTAAACTAGATCAGACCCCACACACCAGCACCTGCAAAATTGGCTTTATCTGTTTACAATGAAGAAAAGGGATAGCAGGCTTACTACAAATACAAAAAAAAAAAAAAAAATCAAATCAAACATCATTTTTAAAAAATGACTAATGTCATAATCAAAATATAGCTGATATATGAGAGGTAATAATGTGGACAGTAATTGAAAGAATGGGCAAAATTAAATAATACATGGGACCTGATCATCTGGAAACAGACTCATTAAAAATTATCTTGGAATGTTCACTAAAGGTTCACATCTCAGGTTCTCAATCATGGACTTGTTGCATCAGTCACACAACTGTGGGTGTGAAGCCCTCTTTAGTTAGGTGCAAAATATATCAAGTAGATCTAAAGAACTAAGATGATAAATAAATAAGTTGAGCTCAGAGAGACAGTAGAATGATGGGTTGTCTGGGGGAAACAGGGAGATCGATAAAAGGGTACAAACTTTCAGTATAAGATGAATAAGAACTGAGGATCTAATATAACTACAGTTGATAATACTGGATTGTATAATTGAAATTTGATAAAAAAATAAAAAGAAGGTAAGTATGTGAGGTGGTGTATGTTAATTAACTCAATGGTGGGAATCTTTTCATGTTGTATATATATATCAAATCATCACATTGTACACTTTAAGTATTTTACAATTTTATTTGTCAATTAGACCTCAATAAAGCTGAAAAAAAGTTAAAATAAGAATAAGAACAGAGTTCAGAAACAATTTATATCCACAGATTTAGCATTTTTAGCATTTGAGAAAAGACAGGTGACAAGATTGTAATGACTATATTCTTATTTGCTTAATTTTTAGGGTGATTAAAGTGTTAAGGCTCTCATAGAATTGTTAAGGCATTTCATTTCCTAAGTTTTTAATTAAAGTTTAAATGTTTGGTGAAATCTCAGTAGTTATATGCATATTTTATTAGTTATATTAGTAGCATATTAATAATTAGAGAATGCTAAAATAAATTGAAAATTAGACAACGTGTAAATAGTAGTAAGTATTCCTATCTTTGTACTAAGGCCTCTTGAATATTACTGACTCTATCACAAACTGAAGTATGGATTATCCAATAATGAATCATAGCTCAAATGTTTACTGTTAATCTGCATTAACCCTATAGAAAATATGAAGAAAATACAGTATAACTAATTAGAGTAGTCTCTCTATATGGAAAACTTTCTTGGAAATAAGCAAGGGACTGATAATTTGTAGAATGGTGAATTTAAGTTGTATAATCACTGAAAAGAAAATCCTTAAGTAAAACTAAAAATGAAAGAATTCACAGAAATCCTCTAAGACATACTCTGCTATGACTGTGTTAGTTTGCTAGGGCTGTCATCCTAATCACCTCATTTTAATTTAGTTTTCCTTAAAGACCCTATCTCCAAATGCAGTCACATTCTTAGGTACTGTAGTTTAGGACCTCAGTATATGAATTTTGTGAGGACACAATTCAAGCCCATAACAATGACAAAACAATTCTATTTTATTTTATTCTACTGGTAAGAAATCTTTTTTTTTATAATGCTCCTAAATATAAACCAGTTGGAAAGACAATTTCATACATTACTTTTAAAAAGTCCAACACTTAAGTATATGTATTCACAATAGCTATGTAAAAATGGGAAAGCAAAATCATATACGAATACCCAGATGAGCCTAACTCAAGATAAACCCTGAATTTTATATACCACACTGTACTATAAGTGACCCCCCCACAAATTATTCCACATAACCAAGTAAAATAGTATTCTTAGTAGAATGATAACCTGGATCAGTCATAGGCAAATTCATAAAATATTGATATGTACTTTCAATAATCTTTTGTTTCTCATTTATAAAACCTTCTTGGACAAAGGATTAAGATTCTCATAGTTTGTCATTTGCCACCCTATCAACACTTTCTCAGTTTACACTCACACGTCACTCTTATTGTATAAATTGGCCCTGCTTCTCTGGAAGGATTTGGCCATAGGTAGCAAAATTAACTTGTTCCAGAAATCCTACTCCTGGGAATTCGTCCTATTGATATACTGTCCTTAAATGAAATGATGCAACTACAGAGGACTTTTTTACAGCATTGTTTGTAATAGCAAAAGACTGAAATAACCTAACAGTCCACCAATAAAGGACTAATTAAATAAATACATAATAACCACACACTGGAATATTATACAGCTGAGAAAAAGAATGGAGAATTCATTTCTGTATCAATAAAGCTGCCCAAGGTATACTGCTAAGTTAAAAAGGAAAGATGTAGAGGAGTTTGTATGAAAGTTTGTACAAGTTTGTGTGTGTGTGTATAATTATTTGTATTTGAATTAAAAATTTCTGAAAGTACACAGAAAATACTGATAAAGGGATTATCTGTAGAAGAAGGATAAAGGGAAGAAATGGGAACAAAATATTTCACCAAAATCTTTTATGCTGTTTGATTTTGAATCATGTGAACATATTATTTCCTGAAGAAAGGAGGAATTTTTAAAAAATGCTTCATTTGCTGTTAGGGTAGGCAAAAAAATTATCACTTTCAGATAAGATGCACATATATCTCATTTTCCCCAGAGAATCCCATTTTATATTTTGGATCCTTGTGTCTTATACAGCTTAACATTTGTCTCAGAAAACATAAACTGGTTTGGACAGTAAATTATACAGTAATCCTATTTTTTGAGCATCTTACTATGTGCTAGGCACACTGTTGAACCAATAAGCCCCTTTTGATTAATTCATTTTCTTTTTATTGTGGTAAAGTTTATATAAGACAAAATTCACCATTTGAACTAATTTAAAATGTACAATTCTGTAGTATTTAATACATTTACAGTGTTATACAAATATCATCACCATTTAGTTCCAGAACATTTTCATCCCCTCAATAATTTTTTTTGTTTAATGTAGGAACTTTTTTGCTATATCATATATTTAGATAGAGAAAAAGAGAAATAGCAGGGATTCTTAGAGTCTTTCTATGTGAAGTTTACAACAGAGGGACTAAAAATGTCTTGACATGAGCAGATAAAGAATAGTATTGTGTTGGCTATTTTGCTGAATTTCATTACAAGTTTAAGTCCATGTCAGTGACTGGGAAAATCACTTAAGAAATAAAACTCAAGCTTTTGTAAGGGAAATAGCTAAGGCTCCTGTAAACAAAATGTGATCAAATTCCATAAATAATAGTTTTCATTATTGGTATTCAGATTCAACGGGGAAAGGGGAAGGAAATAAATTTTTGAGGGCCTACTATGTTTCAACCATTTTAGAAGGTTTATCCCATATTGTCTAGTCAAATCCTCACAATAAATATGTGATACAGATATTATAAAAACAATTTTATCGATGAGGAAACAGACTTTCATGAGACTAAGTGATTTGTCAAAGGTGATATAATCAATAATGATGGAACTGAAAGTCAAAACTATTCTCTCATTGGAAGTCCAAAGCTCATTTCAGTTTACCAGACATGAAATATAACAGCAATTGGAGATTCAGGCTATTTTCAGATGAAAAAGTCATACATACATACATACTACATCCTACTCCAAAGCCATCAGGAAGCGCTAATATAGAGTGGTTTTAGGCAATTTCCTAAGAAGGAAAATATTATAAAAGTAAAACCAGGAAAGTCACATTAAACATTCCTCCACTACTTTATGAAGTGTTCTGTTAGGGGTGATGCTTAACTTTCTTTTGTATGATACTCATGGCATAGAGGAAAACATTTGGAAAACTTATATTTATATATTTTTATCTTATTCCTAAGAGAGGGGAAATGCTTCTTATAAGTTGTATCGAAATATTTTCCTTTATCTCATAACAACAGTATACATTTAGTATCTTCACTTTAAAAAGAATAAAAATTATTTTTAAGATTCTTAGTATGTTTTCACATATAATTGAGAAAAGTTTCATAATTACCATTACATAAATTCCAGTATATTTTTAGATTGATTTAAATTCATCTCTACAGTGAAAAAAATGTTAGAAAAACATGAACAAGTAATCCAGATAAATTCATTAGAAGTTAATTCAGAATGTTTTGAGAAGGTATTCTCCAACTTTTTGTTATTTCTTAGAAAATAACCCCCAACCACTCTAAGGAGATTAAGAAAATACTTGCATTTAAATTACAAGTTGTAATTTAATTGTAATTACAATTGTAATTAAATCATTTCTTTCCATATAATCAATCAAGATATACTGTATTATTAAAGATTATATAATAGAATAAATATTTTAAAGAGTACTTCAAGTGCAAACCTGCTATATATATAGGAAAATCACACATATATGTTACAGGCTAAGACATTTTAAATGGGAAGTCATGTTTTTCATCTAATAAAATAGATGTACTTATACAAGTGAGATAAGAACTTACTCAGTGAAAAGATAAATTTCTAGTTTGAAGCAGAATCAACTAAAAGAGAAATTACTGAGAAAAGTGAAGAAGGTAAAATACTATATTTCTTAACTACTATGTTATTTGGAAATTCTAAATCCTATTTCCAGTGGGATAATGAAAATCTGATGTTTAGAATCCTAGTTTCATAAGTAAAATTTTTGCCACTAATGACATGCTAAGGTATCATTAAAATTTGACTTTAAAATTATGTATATTCATCTATCTCAGGGGAGAAATGCCACTTATAAAATGTTTGAATGTGATTTCTCCAGTATATACTCTCTGCTATTCCAATTAACAGCAAGTAAAGGAAATTCATCACTGTCAACTCACCATAAGGTCCACAGAATACTGAAATAACTGAAAGACAATTTATTGAAGTCAAAGCATCTTAAGTTTCTTAGATCACAGCTTTACTGTTTTATTGTTTTTGGTTTTTTTAAAAAATTTCCAGGCCTGAATATCTGGATAAGCCTCAATATTATAAAGTTAAACTACAAAAAAAAAAAAAAAAAACCCAAACATAAATAACTAAGCTTTCATTTATACTTGGAAGTCAATCCATCAATTTTGTTATACTTTATAGAATTCAAAAAAAGCTGTTTTCACATATATCATTATGTTCCAGGGGGCCCATTTTATTTTCTCAAACCACAGCTCTCATGAAATTTAGATGGAAAGAAAAAGTATCAGGTTAGTTTTCTACCTTTTCTTCCTTCTTTTTTTAATAACGTCTAATTTCAGCCACAGACCAGCTTGACACAAATGATAAAATATTTATGTAAAAAAACAAAGTAAAGTTTTAGCTTCTTGATTTCTATAATGTTAAAATGTTTTTCTGATGACCTAAAATAATGTAATTTACTACTAGAAAAGCATATTTAGAGATGGCAATCATTAGTGAGTAGAAATTGAAGTAAGAGTTTATGAACATAATTTGGACTAAGACAAAAATAAGGAAGCAGGGATAGTTCCACTAGAGGTTATGAGCAATTTAATTTAAGTCAGGAAATGTTCTTAGAAACCATCCAGACCAAAGTTTCTCATTTTAAAGTTTAAGAAACTGAATGCCAGAAAAATTATTCTTAAATTATATGTATAGCCAATGAGTAGCAGTAATCAGAAACTGATCCCAAATTATTGAATACTCAGTCCATTTTTCCCTCTAGAATGGTGAATTCCAGAAGCTAGAGCTCCTATCTGGAATTCTGACATAAACTCATGAAAACGCAGTCATGGTATAGACTAATGTTTGTTTTTATTTCCACCTACTTTATCGTGTTTTCAGCTTGTGTTGGTCACTATAATTCTACCAGACTTCAAATAGAAATGAATAGATTTTCATGTCCTTCATACTTCCATATCCCTAGCATCTAGCAAATGATCTGTACCTGATACGTAAAGAATTTCAAAAGAATTAATTATATTTTCAAGAGAAGGTAAGTGTATAACTGATGTAAATGGTATAGACTAGGATAGATTGCCAGCTTTTGACAAACTTTCCTGTCTGAGCAGCAGTCTCAAATATATACTACAGAAGGTCAATCAGTTATTTGAAGAATAAGTCCCTCCTCTTACTTTTCTAAATATCACATGAACACTAAAATTAATTGAATGCTTTCTGTTTGAGAGGCACCATACCAAGTACTTTCCAAGTATTTGCAGTATCTCATCTGATAACAAAACAAACAATTTATCTCCAACTTACAGAGGAGTTAACCTCAAGCTTAAATGTGATTTGCACTCAGGCTGCCTGACTCTATGACTTATAGTTGTAAGTAATGCTTATCTATACGGTATAGACATTTTAAAATATAAGATTACACTTTCTAATTAAAATAGAATTTTGAGCACTATCTTTATAATATGGTAGGTATTTTCACAAAATTAACTTGAAGGAAAAACAAAAAACAGTAGTGGTCCTGGGAATTTAGATTAAGCATTTGAATAAACTATCCATTTTTAGCCATCTGCTTTAACCATGTGATTTAAGGACCATTGTCTATCCTGACACTATTTCATAAGCATTTACAATTTGCAAAAAACTCCAAAGATTTTTGTGAAATGGAATTTTATATGAGTGACTGCAAATCAATAGGAATGAAGAAAAATTGTGGAAGGTTTTTCACCATTAGTAAGCATCACGTTACAAGAAATTTTGTAGAAAGTGAATTCTGTAAATGTGTAAACTTCTTAAGGATTAAAACGATTAGTAAAGGTTTCCTTCATCTTTAGCAGATATTTACTGTTTGCCTGCTGTGTACAAGGTGATGTATTAGTTAAGGGTAGGGCTCTAAAGAAAACTGTCTAGCTTTGTACCCCATTTATATGGACTGTGTGATCCTGAACAAGTTACTTAAATTTGAGTTTTAAATCTCTCATCAGTAAAGCAAGCTTATAATAATATTTGTCTGATAGAGTTGGGGGGAGGATTAGATAATTCATGTAAAGTGCTTAGTTGTGTATCTGGTACATACTGAGTGTTCAACAAGTAGTGTTAACTATTACCTTAAAGCCACTGTAGAGTGAGAAATCCAATGAAATTGGCATGCACCCAGTTTAAAAGATTAAGTTAATTATAAAGTTAAGATAATAATTGCATGTAAATGATAATGTAGAAAAACATACGCAGAGAAAGACCAAAAATAAAAAAAAATAAATGCTTGTTTTAGCTTTTTTTGATATAGAATGGCAGAAATTAAAAGATATGATAAATCACAAATACTAGCAAATTATAATATAGGTCTTAAAGTTGCCAAACCTCAACCAGCTGTAGACATAAAAGATCTTTAATCCATAGGCTCTGTTAAATCCCTAAATTCTAGTGTGATCTAGTTTGGTGTCATCTATTTATTTTGACATTTAGTTACATTGCATCTTGGTTTTATTTTTTTAAATGTATCTATTGGTTATTTGCATTATCTCATAATAATATCTATGGCGGAGGCTTCCTAAGTGTAGATACTGGTGTCAAACATGTTTTGCTCCATCACAATACATGCCATTTAAATAAAGAGAGTGATGAATAAGGTTAAATAATTTAGAGAGATAAGTTGATGAATCATAAATAAAACATATAATTGGAAGATTCGTTATCTAGAACCAATCACCAGCACACTGAATAACAAATTTGGGTGACTGAAAGTTACATAAAACCATTTCCTCAAAAACATGGCAGGTTAAACATATTTGTGTATCTCTTCTCCCTCCTGAGACACGACTAAAATAAGAAGAAAGAAATAAAGCTATTAAGAACTCTCAAAGAAAAAGAGAAAAAAGAGAGTAGACATTAATAGAAGAGATAGAAAGCAGGTAAATAAGTAGTAAATGATTTAACTGGGGGAGGGAAATGACAATAAACTGTGTGTAGAGAAGTTACAAGCAAAAAGAGTCAATTCACCAAGCAAAAACCCAAATTCAGGATGTGAAGATTCCAGTACAGCACAGGTTGAGAGTGAGCCTGAGCTGGGAAATGGGAATATGCTGAAGGTCTGTACATGGAAAGTCACTGCTCATGCTACTCTTAGCCCTGCTCCCATACAGAAACTGTCAACATCTAGGCTCCCATCTTTCAGCCAGAAGGCTGGATGTTTGTTCTCTGGAGGCATGAAACACAATGTAATGACTTGGTACCCATAGACGCCAGGCACAGTGCAAAATGGGGTGAGTCTTTATCTTAAGTTTGAATGGATAACAAAAACTACCAGACATGTGAGAAAAAACTGCAACATGATAAAGACTGACATAAACCGATAGGAAAAAAAACATGGTAGAAAACCCAAATAATATATAGTCAGATAAAAATATCAAAAAAGCTAATGAAAATCATCAAAAAGACTAAATAAATAGTAACAATCAGAAAAGTATTGTGTCTGATTAAAAAACAAGAGAAAAGAGTATGCTATAAAAAAGAAACAGAGGAAATCAGCATGAAAAAAATTCAAAAGAAGTTCTTAAAGATGAAAGGTGAAAGTTGCTGAGAGTAAATCTTAAAAGTTCTCATCACACACACACAAAAAAAAGATAATGAGAGGTTATCTCCCAGAAATCAGATTTTTAAAAAATGACAGAGATGGGAAATATTTTTTTAAATAACAATAAAATCAGTTAAAGAAAAACCCTACGTCTCTCAGAGCCAACTAGGAGGGGTTTCCGAAAAAAAGGACAAAGGCAATAGAGATGTGAAACGTATCAAAGAGAAATTACAAGGAAATTCACCAGGAATGAAGGACATGACTAACAGGGCACATCCATTATCTAACCCAATATGTGCAGAAGTATCCTCATGATGGGACACTTCATTTAAGAACACCAAGAATAAACATGCTACAAGATCTCAAAAGAAAAAGTTTACTTTTAATAGAAAAACAATCAGAATGACACTGTATTCTAAACAGCAACACTGGAATCCAAAATATAAGGAAGAAATGACTTCAAGATTCTGGCTGAATGTAATTCCTGGCGTTGGGATATACTGCACCTGGGATATATATGTTGTACTCTGAGGCAGTGCTCAGACCTGGAAATGAAGACACTGACCTTCCATTCATCTCTGGCCTGTGAGTGATCACAGAGTTGTTGGAATTTGCTAGGAACCAGAGTCACAGGAGGAATTTATAATTTCCTTGATTTTCTAAAGCTACAGGCTTATTTTAAAAGCTTAAAATATATTACGTGTTTACAAATGAACAGGCAAAGTTGCTCTGCCATTCTGATTGCTGGAAGTCTAATTGCTGAAATATGCACAAGGATACATGTATAAGGATGTTTATCAACATAAATAAGAGAAAAAATTAAAATGGTTTAAATGCTCCAAAATATATATATAAATTATCAATTATAGAAAACAACTTAATAGCAGGAAATATTTAGTATATTAAATTTAAAAATCAAGTTATTAAACAATATATATAGCACGTAAAAGCTTTATGAAAAGCAATAAAAATATATATACACACACACATTTGGACAAAACGTTAGAAAAAGTTCTGAAATGATGAAATTATAAATTATTTTTTATTTTTGTCACTTTCTATGTATTTTTAAGTTTGTCAATAAGAAGTATATAATACTTTTAACATAAGACTTTAATTTTAAAGTATTTTATGTTATATAAAAGATAAGGAAGAGAAGAAAAAATGATACCAGGAAATCCATACTAATCCTACTTATTACAAAAATTTATATCTGAACTTGTTACCGCCTAGGAAAATGAGGAAAACTCAATAGATTGTACCACTTTCACTCTATGTGTGCATGTGTATCTATCTGTCTATCTATCTGCCTGTATCACAAATAATTTGAGAGTTTTGACAATAATTTGTAATGGAGCTTCCAATGAAAGATGCAAAGACAACATAATGGCAAAATTCATACTAATAGATGGAAAAACAATTGCATTTGCAATACTGGTGACTATTACATATATTGGTCCTTGGGAAAAGACACACACATAGTGTTTTGTAAGGGAAATGCTACAGAGACCCAAGTTAAGTGCCCTGCGCTGTCTCTTGGCTAAGCTAGGCAGCTTTCATGGACATAAAGTTAAATTGAAATTTTGTAAAAAATTTAAAATTAAAAAGGTACGCTGTGGAGGGTAAAATTAAATGGTTAAGCTGCTTTGCTTTCTGGTGAGCTGGTGTAATGTGGGAATTGAGCTTGATGATCTTGGGCAGTAAATGATCAACATGACCCACAGATGAATGTTTCACCTAGTATGTGTCCCTAAGGGTGGACTACATTTAAATTGCATTAGATGATCCCTGTTTTATTAGAGTTCTGACTGCTTCAGTCTTGTTTTTAAGGCAAGCTGAATCCAAAAAATACAAATGTGAGGTTTACAGAAAGACAGCTTTTTTTTTCTTTGTAAAATGGAAATAGCTTTACTATATTTTCTGATTATAAAATTAATGTCTTTACTACCGAAACTCAGAAAGTGGAAGGAAGTGTGAAGTAGGAAGTAAACCACCAATAATCCAATGGTCCTACTCTTATCATTTAAGTGCATACAACATTTAGTTTTTAACACTGATAGTTGTATACACATATGAACATTCATATAAATATATATACACAAAATATATGTGTATGTTATATATGCTAACATATACACATACAAAGTGATAACATGTTATGAAAGTAATTTTTTACTCCAAAAATATATCATGAATTTATTTTTTATATTAAAAAAAGTATATCTACAACATGCTTAGTGGTAAGGAGAGCTAGAATATGTTTCAACTAAAGAAAGATCCATATGTTCTAGATATCAGTCATGTAGATGAAAACATAATGTTTAATTATGAAAGTAAAGGGGACTAGATGGTCTTCTTTCCCTATCATACTTGTTTTTAAAGGCATTATTTAGAAGTAATATAATAACATTTTATTCAGCAATATACTTATATGTATATCTCCACACAGATATTTAAGTATGATGAAGAATATATATAATTTATATCTGTGTATGAATATGTATGTAAATTCACATGTGCTTTTGCAATTCCACTTACATTTAAATTTATGTGACCATTCTTTGTATGCTTGGAATGATTATGAACATTATGAACCAGTACACAGGCTTTCCTCAGAATACTCCTTCCCTGCAAAAAGCACTGATATGTTGGCACAACTACCAAACATTCACAATCATCATCCATTATGTGGGTATCATCTCTCCCCTTGAATGGCATTTACCATCTTACCTGATTAGCATTTCATACTCTATATGTCTTAATGTCTTTTCTTTCTAAGACACTTTAAGGACAGTGATAAAAAGCGGGAATACAGATGAAAAGTGTCCTGTCTCTCAAAACCACAAATTCAACTTCAAGGGCTTCATTTTAGCACATTTCAGAGCTGCCTGATCGACTACTCCACATACTAAAGAATGAGCGGCAATTGAGGCCAATCATGCTGAACTAAAAGGAGTTGTGGAGGACAAACTTTTGATGCGGAGTTCAACTGTAACAGATAAACAGTATTATTCTACATTAAGAGGCAGCATTTTCTCATCTCAAAGCTCAAAAGAAAATTTTACCTTGGAAATTCTTTTGAAAAATCCTTATTATACTGCCTGCGTTAAAGAAGTTATGTAAGCCTGATACTTGACGTACTTTTGTATCTATTGCATAATTTTCTTCAAAGGTCCAAATGTGACCTCACGTGGGGGATCCATTCTAGACAATGGATAACCTTGCTGAGGTCAGAAAACATCAAAAACGTCATTTCTGAGTTTTGTGATAGTACGTTTACTTATAAATGTTTCTGGCCATAGTTTTTAGTCAGGGTGATTCCTAACCATTTTCCATATCATGGTACTCATTTAAAAAATGTTAATATTTAGATCTCTACCCTAAATGTTGGTAATTACCCACAGCTGGAGACTGAATTATAGGTACAGAGAGCTGCAGGCTTTCCCTGGACACTCAGGTAACCCATGTCAGCATGGCAGGTGGCATGGCTCAACGTACAGAAAATTCTGCTCTACAGGGAAGTCAATATTGCAGTGAGCTTAGAGTGCCTCATCCATAGCTAATCAGTATGATGGCAATGTGGAAAATAATTCTGTTATTCAACAAAGCAAATTTTATTTAAAGGAAACCATAAAATAACTAGAAGTAAGCATCTGGAAAAAATTTTAAACATTGGGCTGTGAAAAGGGTTTACAAAGTTAACCCTAAAGTCAGAACCTTATTAAAGGCAAAAGTTAAAAATCTCAACTACATAACAATTTAAAACGTTATATACTTCAAATGGAGACAAAAATAACATACAAAAGAGATAAAAGTTTACTAAGCTTTATATAAACGCATATAAGACCAACACACTAACAGAAAAACAGGAAAACAAAGTTTACTGAAATGAAATGCAAATAAGATACAATGAAAATGAAAACAAGTTCAAATGAATTAATGATCAAAAAAGGGCACAGAGAACAATGAGTTACTCCCTACCGTTAATTGACTAAATAGGATACTACTCAATTTGATCAAAGGTTTTGGGAAACATACACTCTCATATAATTTTATTGGTAAAATTATAAACTATTATATCTTTTTAAGAGGACAACGTTTATCAAAAGTCTTAAATAGCTGCATACACTTTCACTAACCATTGTACTTATAAGAATTTTACTCTGTGTAGAGGTAATGATGTAGATAGTCATTTACATATAGCAATGTCTATGAAAATAAAAATTCAAAACAATTAAAATATACAAAAATAGGAAATTGGGCTTCCCTGGTGGCGCAGTGGTTGAGAGTCCGCCTGCCGATGCAGGGGACACGGGTTCGTGCCCCGGTCTGGGAGGATCCCACATGCCGCAGAGCGGCTGGGCCCGTGAGACACGGCCGCTGAGCCTGCGCGTCCGGAGCCTGTGCTCCGCAACGGGAGAGGCCACGACAGTGAGAGGCCCACGTACCGCAAAAAAAAAAAAAAAAAAAGGAAATTGGTGAAGTAATATATGGTATATATATAGGCTGGAATACATATGTATAGAATCATTAAAAATGATCATATAGAATTATATTTATAAATATTAAAAACATTAAATATTTAAAACATGACTTAATGAAGCAGATCCAAAATCAGATTTTGATTAGTCAGAGTCTGTAATTAACCATGATTATTTCTGACATGCTCTTATAAGCAAGAGGCAATTTCTGAACCTATAATATCTCATAGTCATAATTGAAATTCATAACTATCCAATTCAATATTTATTGATCATGTATTACATATGAGGTATTGTGTTATCTATTATGGGGCTAAATGAAGAAAAAGACATGTTTCTAGGGCTTCCCTGGTGGTGCAGTGGTTGAGAGTCCGCCTGTCGATGCAGGGGACATGGGTTCGTGTCCCAGTCTGGGAAGATCCCACATGCCGCGGAGCGGCTGGGCCCGTGAGCCATGGCCACTGAGCCTGCGCATCCAGAGCCTGCGCTCCACAACAGGAGAGGCCACAACAGTGAGAGGCCTACATACCGAAAAAAAAAAAAAGAGAAAAAAGACATGTTTCTAGCCTCAAGACGTTTATAAACTGGCAGAAGAAATACTACATGCATCACAAGGCAAACTATGATAAATGCCATGTAAGAGTTTCCAGTAAAATGAGTGTAGAGAAAGGAGAGATAACTTTCCGAAATGACCTTCAAGAAGCATAAAATTTAATTACTTTATACTTACTAAGGCAAGAGATAATACTTAATCATTTTAGGAATTCTGCAACAAAATGGGCATGATATTAAAGGATTTTCTGTTTATCTTCCATTATTCAGAAAATTAAATTACCAGAACACTTCATTCTCTAAAATTCCAGCTAATTAAGGCTTTATTTCTAAGGGCATAGGAAAATATTTTCTCCATCATTAGGCTTAATTTTATTATTCTTAATTTTATCTCATTATCTAGAGCAAGATGAGTTAATGGTGTCTTTTACGATTACTTCTATACATTTAGACTAGCTAAAATATGTTCCAATACTTTGGTTTTTGTCATATCCTTTCTATATAAAAAATAAAACTGTCAGTGCCACATAATAAAACTGTCAATAATTTTCCCCAATATTCCTTTGTCTAAACATATCACCCAAATCAGGAGGGAAAACTGTGTCTCTCCAGCAAGTTTTTTTGCAAGTTCATGTAACAAAATTAGAACAACATAACTTAAAACTATGGGATGACTTAAGCATCATCTTTCTAATTAAAAGTCTCATTTTTGTGTGTGTGTGTGTGTTTGTGTATGAGTGAGAGAGTGGGGGGGGAGAGAGAGAGAAAGGGAGAGGATGCAGAGAGTTAGTTCTGTGAGATACTTCTGTGAATAAGTAATTTTTCTCCTTGAAAACAGAAAAAAATAAATTTGTAATGTGGCAAAGAATATAGTAGCTAAAACACTAACAGGAAAACAAAATAAAAGAAATACTATTTTGACAAAGAGCACATCAACTTCTATTTCCAATTACTGGTAGTAATTTTGAAGTAAAAACCTCACATTACTTGGATATAGTCTGTTTTAAGTCTGAATCTCTTACCATTGCACCCTTATGAAAAGACATATAATTAGTGATATTTTTTCAGTATATGAGGGTGCTAATAGTAGGATATTTTCAACAAGTCTGAAATTTTAGAAGTAGAAGGAACTTTCAGAAATCACCAACTTCTTATCCAATGCAGAAATATCTCCATCACCATGCTGCTAGATGCTATTAAATATTCTGATAAATTCTGGATCAGGATCTGAAATGTAACTTAATAGGTTCGGAGTGTTTAAAGAAATTTATGGAAAAGAGTTGTTATTCACCAAGATAAATTACAGGTTTCATGTGCATTATTCATTTTTGGGTATCCTTCTTGTTATGTGAAAGATAATATTTGTTCTACTATTTCCAGTTTAAAGATCCTTCCACTTTGTGAAGGTGATACAAACAAGAAGCCTATGGAATATCTTTGATTTTATTTTTTCTCTAGTCATCTTCCTAGATCATTACAGGCATATTTTAGAGAGATTATTTTTCTCCTTTAATAAACAGTAAGGTATAATTGTTTCTTCCGAGCCTTTTCAACTGTTTTCTTAGCAGGCATACATTGGTAACATATAAATCACTAGTATATCAGACAGAAATTAGAGCCCCAAACTAGTCGGCAGCAGTTTTTTTAGACACTCATAAATCCTGGTTGGATGTGGATAGATCTAGAGACTGTCATACAGAGTGAAGTAAGTCAGAAAGAGAAAAACAAATATTGTATATTAACGCATATATGTGGAACTGAGAAAAATGGTACAGATGAACTGGTTTGCAGGGCAGAAATAGAGACACAGATGTAGAGAACAAATGTGTGGACACCAAGGGGGAAAGTGGCGGGAGGGTGGTGGTGGTGGGATGAATTGGGAAATTGGGATTGACATGTATATACAATATGTATAAAATGGATAACTAATAAGAATCTGCTGTATAAAAAAATAAATAAAATAAAATTCAAAAGATAAAAAAATCCTGGTTGGAGATGACCATATTTTATCAAATATAATGGCAAGACAGAATTTCTACATTTAAGGATAAGCTTCTGTTTCAGAAATTTCAAAGTAATGCTTACAACTTTGTGTTAACTTTTTGGTTATTATTTCTGCTCTTGTGTGAATTGATACCTTCTGGAAAAATTCCTCACATTCTAAAGCAGGGGTCAGCAAACTACAGTCAGAGGGCCAAATAGCCCACTACCTGTTTTTGTAAATAAAGTGGGTTTTTTTTTAATGCAGCCATGCCAATTCCTTTCTAACTATGGCTGCTTTCCTGACAGCATAGAGTAGAAGGAACAGAGGCTACATGACACACAAAACCAAAAATATTTACTATTGGGTCTTGTACAGCAAGTTTTCTGATCCTGGCTTCACAGTCAGACCACTATTTTTAAAATTCATGCAGAATACTTGTAGAAATTCCTTTTGCTTTTTGTCTCAGAATGTGTAAAATTAATACATATATATATAATAGTCATATATGTTTATATATGCTTAAGTACAGGCAATATCAAAAAAGCGACTACCTAAGTTAAAATGAATAGTTCATCAAATTGTGGTATATAGTATTATTAGTCACAGACTATTTTGTTAAATTGTTGATTACTGAGAATCTGTAAAAAGCAATGAGGAATTACAAACTTGTTATTTTGCTTCAAAGACTATTTGAAATATCTAAGGAAATAAATGGGCAATGAGGTACAGTCCACCCTAAGTATTATTCCACAGAACTGGGTCTTCTGCATGTTTCTCTATATGAAGGAATATATTCAAAAGATAATAGCATGCCTTATGTATTTCTCCATACAGATTATTAGTGGGAGAAAAAAAAAAAAACAAGTAAAATTGAGAAGAAAGACCAGTTTCTAGAATGAGTCACCAATGTTCTGTGAATTACATTAGTCACTAAACTAAAGAGCATGGAGCAGTACCTTCTACAATGAAGTAATAAGGCAGCAAAAAATAATAAGTGAAGAAAAAAAGTTCTTTTTTTCAATCTTTTCAAAGTTTCCACTGAATGGAATCTACTTGGTGAATGTTAACACTTTTGTCCTTTTAAAGGGAAGAAAAGTAATTTGATATTGGAGGGAGAACTTTTTATTATCCAGTCACAATGATCTCTTATTCTATTCAGAAAGATCATGTAAATTAGAATTAAAGTCCTTTTTTGTTCCCCTTTCTGGAATTTCCATTTCTATTAAATAAAATCAACCCATTTCTTCCACTTTGGAGCAGAAACTGCAACTTATTCACATGATACATGGTGTTTGATAAATGTTCATTGATCTTTTATGTAAGCTTATTCCTTTAAAGAAACATTTTCAGAGACAAATTTAATTTGTCTTCTTCCTATGAATGGACTAGCATTTAATAACTTTGTGGTTCGATCACAGCAAATGATACCCTGGTGAACTGAATTGCAAATTCACTTGCCTGTTCAATTTTGCTTCCTTTGTCAAGAAAATAGTTGAGCCCGGAGAGGCAGTTCTTCCTCCAAAAAGTGTTTAGCCTTGCCCAGGTGGGCAAGTAGAAATACCATGGTTTTTCAGCCTAGAAGTCAATGATAATTAGTAACTGTGAGACCTTAGATCTCAAAGCCTCTAAATTTCCTCATTAAATGGGGAGTTGGAATGGATGCACCACCAGGTTTCTTCCATTTGAAATGGAGGTCATGTGGAGGCTTTGAAGTAAAACAAGAAGAAAATGAGTTTAGATGTAAAAACTAATCATCTAGTACAAATCCTTTCCATGTCCCCTGTTTCTTGTTTATAGGAAATAGGTTTAATTTGGCTTCCTTGATCTTCTCTGAGTTCCAAAGGGCAGATTCAAATAGTTGCTAAGCAGGAAAGGGAGGGGATGCAGAAAGAAAGGAGAGGCACGCAGTCAAGAAACAGTAATGCAGCCTTGGGGCAGGTCCTGCTTCCTTCTCATAGAATATACATAACAATACCCTTGAGTTCTTCTACAGGAAATAAGATCCCCACCCACATGGAGGATGGAAACTTCATGTTGAGCACAAGATACCTGGAGTACCACCCTGTTACCTCACCACCAACCAATCAAAGCAAAGTCACACATACTACAGCCCTCACCCTAAATTTTTCCTATAAAAACTTCTCCCTGAAAACCATCAGGGAGTTTGGGGTTTCTCAGCACGAGCCACCCATTCTCCTTGTTTGGCCCAGCAATAAACATTTCTCTCCTCCAAACTCCAGCACTTCCGTTTGTTTGGCCTCACTGTGCATTGGGCACACAAACTTGGGTTTGGTAACATCATAACAGTAATAAAATGAAAATGGTTTGGGGAAAATAATCTATTAATAATAAGAAATATGTAATTTTTAAAGTTATTTTTTCTTTTAAAACAAGCACTAATTTGATCATGCACATGTAAGGGGATGTTTAAAAGATAGTTTTTAAGTTGTTTAGATTAACAGAGGCTGATGAAAAATTAATGTGTGAAATGTGTTTAATCAATTAGGTTTCTCAGGCCACAAACAACAGAAATTTACTCTGGTTAATGTCAGTAAAAGGAAATTGACTGGAAAACTATCTGGAACTTCTAGAATAAATGGGAAGGGCTGAAAACAAGGTTTGGAAAGAAGAAAATACTATGGCATCTCTGGAGTCCTGGGAACTGGCAGTTATAAAATGTTCTCAAAGTTTGGACAGATTTGTTTCAAACCTGCTGCTGGAAAAAAAAATTCAATTGTTTTTAAAAAGCCTCTGTTCATTTTTGTGTTCAATTGTACTTTCAAAGTAACTTTATTTCTAATGAATGTTCTGAAGGCCATCATATACCACCATACTTAGAATATTTTCTACCAAGTATCTTAACTCTGCAGTCTTGATTTGAATCCCTAAATACAAGGTGATATTTACCCAGCTATTCAGCTATGATGTAACAAGGGTTGTCTGCTTCCTTATTTTGGTGGGGAATGAGGGGGTTTTCATTTTTCTTGTAGGGGTGCAAAATTTGCCACCCCAAAATGTGTCTCTTTGTCATGAAGATTATTTTAGGCTGATTACTTTTAAGAAACAAAAGACTCAGGAAGAACGTTTGATGTTCCCTCTACCTGACTTAAAAAACTGAGATAGAGGATCTGTTCCAGGAAGGCAGCTATTACCGTAGATAACTATAATATAATATGAACCAGGTGTGACAGACAGGGAGAAACCTAGCAAAGTCTGTTTGTTAAAAAACAGTGTCCCATTGTTTCTATGTGGCTCAGCACAGCAAACATTTGTTTACCAAACATTTGCTCTCTTTATCTTCCTTTGAATTGCCTTCCTTCTCTTTGAAGTCCCAGACCCCTACCTACCTCACCTTAGTCCAGGATGACATATATACCTCATTTTACTCATCTTTAGAATCTCTCATGTTATGTGGGTTTCCCATACAATCATAAGTATGTTTTTTTTTTTTTTTTACTTGTTAATCTGTCTCATGTCAATTTAATTATTAGGCCAGCAGAGGAACCTAGAATGTTAGAGGAAGAATTTTCCATCACATATTTTCAGTTATCTATTGCCACATTTCAGGTCTATTATTTTTACTATCCTACTTTTAATAGCACTTTCCATGAAAATAATTATTTACGTTTCAAATGAGAAAAAAAATACAACTAAAACAATAAAGGGAATCTATCACTTTATTAACTGAAAGTATAAAAGTAGAAAAAAATTGAACCAGAAGCTTAAAATCAGATCACCAAGGATCTGATTCCTCTCTATCTCTCTGACCTCTCTTCCACACTCTGGCCTTGCCCTCAGACTCCACACTGTTGCCTCCTAATAACTAGATTCCCTGCTATAGTGGTAAAATGACTGTTACAGTTTTACCACACACCATCAAACGAAAGAAAGACGGTCTTTCCCAGTAACTTCAAAGGTAAGAGGAAAAGTTCTTGTTTTCTCAAAGGAAGTCAATGTCCCACCTCTAGAGGTGAGGGTCAGGACAAGCCCACCCATACCACCTGGATGAGGATGGAACAGGATGTCGGTCCCAGCAAAATCTGTGTATCATTTTCCCAGAAGAGGGGGAGTAAATAAAAAGAAAAAAACAATAATTGTTTATCACATACTGATTTAGAGTCTATCACATCTTCTTATGGTAGTTTCATAAAGAGCAATGTTTTGCTTTTTAAATGAGAGTTATATTTGATTTTGTAAAGGAATAGGAGACTGTTTATTCCATCTAATTTCATTATTTTGCCTCAACAAATTTCCATACCTATCTTACTTCTAATAATTCATAGTATGCATGGCCATTTCTACTCTTGGAAAAGAAATGTGAGAATTACCTTATTTCACATAAGACACTATGGTAATGGCTTTGGTCCCTGATGACATGTCATCTACTGTATTCAGATCAGTGATCCAGAAGTGAAAAGTTCTAGCCAGTATTGTCCAGTTTTTAAAATTTCATATGCTAACAACTAATTTAGTTCTTTCTCTTTTAAAAAAGAATTTATTGAGGAAACTTTTGCCTTCCTTGTACATACTTGATTATTTTTCCCTTCTCTAATCTTCTTGGGTATGGATAATAAAAACAAGCTCCATACCTATACATGTCTGTGACCATTATATGTCAATTTCATTATTTTCACTTATCAACCTATGTAAACAAACATATGTGGTTCAATTCCCATTATTCTGTTCTAACTGTAACCCATTCTTCCTTGAGATAAGAGGGGTAAAAAATAATTTAAAAAAATTTTTAATAGCATTACTTAATTAACTTGCCAAAAGATTCCCTTAATGAATTTTTTCTAAATATTTGTGTAGTATCTTTTTATTCCACCCTTAGTTTTATTAGAATTTTTAGAGTGACTTATATACAAAATCCAATCACTTTAATAAACATAATTTTTCATTCTTCCTCAATGATAATATAAATATAAGAGTTCTTATTTTACCTCTAGATGCTAGGATGAATAGCCTGACCTGTTAATCCCCATCCTTTGTGGTCTTGGCAAAATGCACAGGGAAATCTCTCAGTCACTTTATTCCCACACCAATAGTCACTGTCATCAGCAATTCAGATCGTTCCTTCATTATAAGTCCTGCTTTTAGCCAGGACTTATAATGTAGTGTTATTCTACTTGAATAAGCCCCCCAGCTCTCTCCAGTCAAGCAAGAGATGTGCTGGCAGGGAATCTGATTTCAGTACAAAAAAGTTGTCATAAAATGTATGTTTTATTGCACACTTTTCAAATATTTTATCAGTAGAAAGATACAATTCTGTGCAGCAGACATGGAAAATGTGGCCTTAAACACAATCTCAAAGGTAAATAATCTTATAATGGGTCCTGTTTCTCTGGCCTAAAATCTGTTTGAAAGCAAAACTAAAACATGTTAGAGAAAAATAAAGCATTATTACTTTATAACTTGCCGACTTGAAATTTTTTAGTTTCGAATTCAAGGAAAATCATTTTTTATGACTGTTTTATTTACACATAGATATATGTGTGTGTGTATACACACGCGCACACCCATGTGCATGCACACACATACATATATACTAGTCAAATAGTAAACCTGGCAAGGAAACTATTCCTAAGTAATATTTAGCATTTCCACAAACATTGATCAAATAATAGAATGCCAGTTTGTCCTCATTTTGTCTACATATTCTAGATTACAGCCAAATTCAAAACTAGTGTAAAGAAAGACCTAGGACTTCAAACTAATTCATGGTTGCTCTCTAATTCATATTATGTCTGCCTACAATCTTTGCTCATTTTCATTTGAAAGAGTAACAAAAGAAATCACTAATTATGTCAAACATTCAAAGAAACATCTTTGCTGTAAAATTAAACAAAAGTTGAGGTATTTCAATGAAGATAAATGTTTTTCTGACAAGCAAATATCTCAGCTATTCATGCTATAAAACATTATGCCATTTTCCATTTCAATAATCTCGGTTTTATCATGTCACTTTCTTTGTGGCATTTTCATTTCAGTAGTGTTTGCTTTGGTTTGGCCTATTAACACTTTTACTTAAACTAGTGTCAATCTTTCCCAGACTACAGAGGTATTTGATAGAATATCTAGATAAAGCGTAAAGGAAATACAGGAATTACTTTTAAAACATGTATTTCTAACAATTCTAGGAATGCCAGACATTCTATACCTTGCCAAGAAACTATTTACCACATCTGAATTAGACACATTTTCTGCAACATATACACAGACTCCCAAGTAAATTTTCTGTTAAAATGCATCTTTAGACTAAGTTGTTTAGACAGTTTAAGTTTATTTAAGAAGATATCGTACAACAAATTCTAAAAATGAGCAATGAGATGTTGTGTAGATTCCAGAAAGGGGCTTAGTCTTTATGGTCTTCGTGGCCTATTATGCATGTCAGAGAAAGCAGCTGCCAGGAACTCTCTCTATATAAAGGCTCTGTGGATATACTTTGGACTAATGATCAAATCTGGTACTGAGGCACTTGCAGAAAGGAAAAAAATCTGCCCTTAATACCCTAGATAGTGCCCTAGATGGGCCACAAAAAAAATTATATATATATGTGTGTGTGTATATATATATATATATATTTCATTCATTCTTAGAGCAACTATTGGAGAAGTTACTACATAACAGGCAATGATTTAGATTCCAGGAAAACATCAGTGAATAAAACAAACAAGTATCCCTCCAAGTTCTCACACACCTTTTATTGCAGAGGTGAGAGACTGACAGTCAATAAGTAGCTTATATAGGATGTTATAAGTGTTATGGTTTTATAGAGGCTAGGGGACTCAGTAGTGCTGGGGATGGGGTTCAAACTTAAATAAGGTAGACTGTGAAAGACCAGGACCGCAGCAGTGAGCAGAGGGGATAGGAGCAGGAGATGGGGTCAGTTAGGTGAGGAGGTTAGATTTTGTAAGGCCTTTTAGGGCATTAAAAGGACTGGCTTTTACCCAGAGGGTTATGAGAAGCAGAGCACTGCATGGGTCTGAGTTAGCTTTTGAAGGATAACTGTGGCTGATATTCTGAGAAGACACTGTGGGGAGGGAGCCAGAGACAGAAGTAGGGTGAGTAGTTAGGAGGCTGCTGAAACCATCGTAGACAGGACAAGAGTGGAGAGAAAGTAGTGAGATGTGGTTGGATTCTGGCTATCTATTGATTGTAGAGCTAACAGGATTTCCTGATGGAGTGTGTGGGCAGTATGATATCAAGGGAGAAATAAAGGATGACTCCACCATTTTTGGCCTAAACAACCGGGTAAGAGTTAAGATGCCTGGGGCCAGACAAGAGACTTGCTCCAACTATTGCCAAGTAAAGAGTTTGGTGTAGAAACAATCCCATTTACCATCACATCAAAAAGAATAGAATACCTAGGAATAAACCTACCTAAGGAGGGAAAAGACCTATATACCAAAAACTATAAAATGCTCATGAAAGAAATCAAAGATGACCAAACAGATGGAAAGATATACCATGTTCTTGGACTAGAAGAAGCAATATTGTCAATATTGCCAATATTGCCTTGGGTAGTACTGACTATATTACCCAAGGCAGTCTACAGATTCAATGAAATCCCTATCAAATTACCAGTGGCATTTTTCATAGAACTAGAACAAAAAATCTTAAAATTTGTATGGAGACACAAAAGACCCTGAATAACCAAAGCAATCTTTAGAAAGAAAAACAGAGCTACGGGAATCAGGCTCCCTGACTTCAGACTATACTACCAAGCTATAGTCATCAAAACAATATGGTACTGGCACAAAAACAAAATACAGATCAATGGAACAGGACAGAAAGCCCAGAAATAAACCCATGCACCTGTGGTCAATTAACCTACGACAAAGTAGGCAAGACTATATGATGGAGAAAAGACAGCCTCTTCAATAAATGGTGCTGGGAAAACTGGACAGCTACATGTAAAAAAATGAAACTAGAACATTTTCTAACACCATACACAAAAATAAACTCAAAATGGATTAAATACCTAAATGTAACACTAGATACTATAAAACTCTTACAGGAAAACATAGGCAAAAGACTTTGACATAAATCACAGCAATACCGTTTTGATTGATATCCTAGTGTAATGGAAATACAAACAAAAATAAACAAATGGGACCTAATTAAACTCAAACGCTTTTACACAGCAAAGGAAACCATAAACAAGATGAAAAGAGAACCCTCAGAATGGGAGAAAATATTTGCAAGCAGTGTGACTGACAAGGGATTAATCTCCAAAATATACAAACAGCTCACATGGCTCAATATCAAAAACACAAACAATCCAATCAAAAAATAGGCAGAAGACCTAAATAGATATTTCTCCAAAGAAGACATACAGATGGCCAAGAGTCATGTGAAAAGATGCTCAACATCATTAATTATTAGAGAAATGCACATCAAAATTACAATGAGGTATCACCTCACACTGGTCAGAATAGCCATCATCAAAAAATCTGCAAACAATAAATGCTAGAGAGGGTGTGGAGAAAAGGGAACCCTCCTACACTGTTGGTGGGAATATAAATTGGTACAGCCACAATGGAGAACAGTATGGAGGTTCCTTAAAAAACTAAAAATAGGAGATTCCCTGGTAGCGCAGTGGTTTAGAGTCCACCTGCCGATGCAGGGGACATAGGTTTGTGCCCCGGTCCAGGAAGGTCCCACATGCCACGGAGCGGCTGGGCCCGTGAGCCATGGCCGCTGAGCCTGCGCATCCGGAGCCTGTGCTCCGCAACGGGAGAGGCCACAACAGTGAGAGGCCCACATACCGCAAAACAAAAACAAAAACAAAAAAAAACTAAAACTAGAGCTACCGTATGATCCAGCAATCTTACTCCTGGGCATATATGGTTTGAAAGAATACATACACACCAATGTTCATAGCAGCATTGTTTGCAATACCCAAGACAGGAAAGCAACCTAAATGTCCATTGACAGATGAATGGATAAAGAAGATGTGATACATATATATAATGGAATATTACTCAGCCATAAGAAAGAATGAAATAGTGCCATTGCAGCGACATGGATAGACCTAGACATTGTCAGACTGAATGAAGTAAATCAGACGAGAAAGACAAATATATGCTATCGCTTATATGTGGAATCTAAAAACATGGTACAAATGAACTTATTTACAAGAGAAATAGAGTTACAGACGTAGAAAACAAACTTATGGTTACCAGGAGGAAAAAGGGTAGGAAGGATAAATCAGGAGATATATTAGGAGATTGCAAGTGATATATACACACTATTATGTATAAAATAGAGAGCTAATAAGGACCTACTGTATATCACAAGGAACTCTACTAAATACTCTGTAATGGCCTATATGGGAAAAGGATCAAATGAAGAGTGGATATATGCATATTTATAGCTGATTCACTTTGCTGTATACTTGAAACTAATACAACACTGTAAATCAACTATACTCCAATAAAAATTCTTAAAAAATAAATAAATAAACAACAAAGACCTACTGTATAGCACAGGGAACTCTGTTCAATATTCTGTAATAACCTAAATGGGAAAAGAATTTGAAAAAAAATAGGTACTTGTATATGTATAACTGAATCACTTTGCTGTACACTGGAAACTAATACAACATTGTTAATCAACTATACTCCAATATAAAAAAACATTTTTTGAAGTTTGGTGTAGTAACCTATATTATGACACTCACCTTATTTCTAAACCAGACCCCAAGGAAATTTTGCCACATCTAAGAGTTTTCACTCTGAGGAATTAGAGAATGCGTGAGGCCTCCCTCTTGGGAAACTAGTTAAGAATTATAGCCCCAGAAGTTGGGAGTATAACTCAACACACAGCCTGAAGACTGCTAAAGACAGATCAGAAGGATGAATGTGGACTTGGAAAATCACAACAAATTTATCATTCAGGAAGCCAATAATGGTGAAGGAATAAGGAGAGACACCATCTGGGCAATGAAAGTCCTCCAAGTCATGGTACACAAGCTTGAGTGAAGAATAGAACTGGAGAGTACATGGTGGGGATATAGGTTCTAAGGCTCTTAGGAAAGAACCTTCTCCTTAATCTCTGCCCTCCAAGAAGAAAGAAATTTGAGAAGGCCAAGAATCTGGCACCCGATTTTGATTCCGAGGAGCAAGGTAAAGCTAATATGTTTTTACCTCTTGATTTTACTACAGTCTGTTTTGATCTGGTCTTGTTATGGGACAATAGATTTATAAGTTTTGCAATTTTGAGAGGTGCTTTTGGCATGCTAAATTAATTAAACAAGAAGACCATTAGACTGAGGTGGTTTTAATAGGAGCCTACAAAAGCAAACTAAAACCTAAGCCTGAAATGTCTCAAGTTTAAGAAATTACAGTGTAAAGACAACGAATCACAGCTAACTAGGTTTTCTCAAAGAATGTAACCACTTAAGCTGTAGCCAATCAAATAATGCCCTTACTTTGCTTCCCCCTCTTCTCTATAAGCCTTGCCCCTAGCTCCTATTTGCAGAGGGCATCCAGTTTGATGCTGCCAGAGTCAAATCAATTTTTGCTCACATAAACCCTTAAATTTTTAAATATGCCTCCGTTATCTTTTAACAGACATAATCTTTTTTTGATTCCCACAATAACTTTTTGAAGAAGGTAAGACAGTATTATTATTATTCCTGTTTTACAGACTGATGCAACAAACAAACCAAACAGGCTGAGAGATGTTAACCAGTTGACCAAATATCACAAAGCTAATGAACTGTCAAGCCAGAAATGGTCCTTCTAGACATACACATAGGCATCAGTCTCATGATCCCTGTCTTGCTTATTGCTCTCCATCCTTAACTAATGCAGTTGGCAAAGCCAAAAACCATTAAGGCAACGGGTAGTTGTATTTCAACTTAGAACTAGTTTACACAAAGAGCACCACTAATAGGAAGAGTAACCAGCAGCTCTGTCATCTTAACAGAGAGCCACACAAACTTTCTACCTCCTCTCATCAGGTGACAACAAACAAAGCAAAAAAAAAAAAAAAAAATTAACTATTTATGCTGCTGGTTAATGCTGGCAATTTAAACAATGGAATTTGCTTGTTATAATCCAGCTGTTAACCACAGTTTTTATAATATTTGGCCTCATTAGCTTCGGTTCTAATCAATACCAAATGAACACACACACAATGTCTGTGAAGATGACCTAAGTTACTACATATTTTTGTTTTTACTGGATGCATCATAAGATGCATCAATACCATATTTTAAGAATGAGTTTGACATTGTCAAAACATTATTTTCTTTACTAAAAAAAGTAAGTTATGTTCTTACTTTTTAAAAAATACAAAGAGGGCTTCCCTGGTGGCGCAGTGGTTAAGAATCCACCTGCCAATGCAGGGGACACGGGTTCGAGCCCTGGACCGGGAGGATCCCACATGCCACGGAACATCCAAGCCTGTGTGCCACAACTACTGAGCCCATGAGCCTAGAATCGGTGCTCCACAACAAGAGAAGCCACTGCAATGAGAAGCCCACGTACCACAATGAAGAGTAGCCCCCTCTCGTCGCAACTAGAGAAAGCCCGCGCATAACAACAAAGACCCAACACAGGCAAAAACAACAACAACAACAACAAAAAATCCCACAAAGAACAACAGCAATTGAGCACATAGGAACCTTAATTTGGAGCATACAGTATCAATCAAGTGGCATTTTAGCTGTGATGACAGAAGTTTTATAACATGATTAAAATATATCTTGTAAACATGATTTGTTACTTGTACAGTATTTGCAAATAATTATGTCTTTTAAGAGACATTTTGTGATTTTAAATTATGGACTATTATAATGTTACTCAAACTGTGAACTGTTTCCATAAATACGTATATTTTATGAATGTAATGATTAATTTTTTTCTCACTGGGTTTTCCTGACAGATGAACTTTTAAAATAACAGGAATCATTTTATTCTTTGCGCATTTGTGTACACTATTCATAGTTAAAGGACATTTATCAGTATTTTTCTTTTAATTTCACCCTTGCCTAAATAAAGCTTTTGGCTGGGAAGTGGTCCTGCTGAACTATCTTGCTCCTCAGTATGTCTGTGTGACTAAGACACCCAGTTGCAAGACTGGCTGCTCTAAGTGTGAAGTCCATCTGGCTGTAATTTATATGTCTGCCGGTCTAATCTCATTACCAGCAACTCTTTGCTGCAAAACTAGATTGCACCTCTTCTATCTGAAATCCCAAGCTTGTAGAGTCATTTAAAGGACACAATGAAATAATAATATATAAGCATTTACTTAGTATAGGACATGCTCAATAAATACTTATTTTCCTTTCTATTCTTCTCAGCAAAAGAAGCCTGCACTGTTTTCAGTACTCAATGCAGACTTTCAATTACCCAAGCACACACACAGTTTTGTCTTCCCAAGACCAGTATCCCATTGCTGTCAACATGTGACAACTGTGTTTGAATTAATGATGCTCAGCAACCCCGAGCATTCCTCTGAGATGATTTTAAAAAGTAAACAGTCCTGAAGTCTTAGCCCTGAGGGTGACTGAGTTGAAGTTAATTGTGGTTATAAAACAAGTAATAAAAGTGAGGGAAAATTTTAAATGATAGATAAGGAGATACGTTTGGGACTTGATTTTTAAATTCCGTGAAAGGAAGAAAAAGAGATAGAAAAATGAGAAAAGAGAATTTATGAAGAAGCCTGGAAAGAGCAGGTTTAAAGGGCCTACAGGAGAATAAAAGGAAAGTGAAAGAAAAAGCCAAAAAGGGAAATCAGCTGCAACTAAACTTGTTTGGTGCCTGGCACATAGCTTACCAGGTGAATGCTTTCTAAAGAATGATTGCCTACCTTTTTCCAGCATTTCTCCAGATATTGTCTCTATGTATTTTTATAGAATAAGATGCAATTATTAATATACTGACATTAAGAATTCATATTACATATAGCACAGCAACTTGATCCATATATATTTTCTTCAACTCGTACCATTTCCGAGGAAAGTTTATTTCTCAAGTAAATTATTTTGTGTATTTGTAAAATTCTGATTTCTTGTTTCAGGTATGTTTATTTTAAGAAACAATGCTTGAATGAAGTGCACACATCTAATTTGTGTGTCCATGTCCAAAAGATGTTATTGGAATGAGCAGAGAAGTTTGCAAATAAAATGCAATTTCCTACATCCAGTAAAATACTTAAGGAAATTAGAAAAGGTCCAGAAAATAACTAAAAGTATACAGTGTCGATCTCAAAAGGTTATATTAAATATCTAGCTATGCTTTCCTCATAAAATTCCCTAAGATCAACATCAGAATGTCATCCAAATAAATTATGAGTCTGATCTAAATTTACTGTTTATTTTTTAGGCTGAAAGGGATCGGTAATCTCAAATAAAACTAATAGGTTAGTGAACATGTAGACAAGAATAAGTTACTTTTAAGGAAGCAATGAATCTATAAGAACAACTATCTTTTTAAACACGATGAAAAGATCTTTTGAGAAATTTCCAAAAATATCACATGACAATTTACATAGCCCTCTGAAAGATTTCCTCAAAGGGAGTTGAAAGTTGTATTGCTATAATAAATGTCCTTCAACACACTGACAGATTAAAAGACCATACCATAGACCATGGCCTTCGTTGCTAACTGCATAGCTTTCCTGAGTTATTTAAAAAAAGCTTTTGGCTAAATAAACTCTATGTCTGCAGTCTATGATTACATTTTTGAAGCTAAGAATTTTTATGATTTTATCTTTTGAGATACATTTGGTGATTGGAAATTTAATACTGAACAGCAGCCTCTTGAAAATTTCAGACTTAAGGAGCCTCCTGTGCAAAGTGAAGAATTCACTGAACATAAAATTATTATAATTTTAACAGACTTAGAATCTAATGATTACTTCAACATTCATGCTGAGATTTTCTAGATGTTGGCTATGTTGGCTAATATGTGTCCCTTAATAAGTATATTTTAGTTTCTCTAATTCTTTCTTACTGAAAAGTGAATAACTTTTTTTTTTTTCTCAACAGTATTTTTAGTATTTTGTGCTTAGCCTCAGCACTATTATATTAGAAATTCTGCGTCTCTAAGCATGAGATGAACCCTTTTGAGGATTTCTTTTTTTTTTTAGGATTTATACTGAGTACATTTACAATGGTACTCCAATCCCAAAGGTGAATACTGTTCTGATTTCTTTCACCATAGACTGGTTCTAGGACTTTGTATAAATGGAATTTTACAAATGTACTCTTGTGTTTGGCTTCTTTCGCATATCATAACATTTTGAGATTCATCCATGGTGTTGTATGTGTCAATAAGCTCTTCCTTTTTTGTTACTAGGTATGAATAAACCACAGTTTGCTTATCTGTTCTCCGAATAATAGTCATTAAGGTTGTTTCCAGTTTTGTCTATTATAAATAAAGTTATCATGAACATGCTTGTGCATGTTTTTGTATTTTCCATTTTTCTTGGATAAATACCTAGACTTGGGATTGCTGGGTAATATGGCTGATACATGTTTATCTTTCTAAGAAATTTCCAAACTGATTTTTCAAGAGGTAGTACCATTTTATGTGATCACCAGCCAAGTACGAGAGTTCCAGTTGCTCCAAAGCCCTGTCAATATATGGTGTTGACAGTCTTTTAAATTTTAGCCATTCTAGCAGGTATATATAAAATTTAAAAATACATGTATCTATTACATTTGCTCATTAAATACCAATTATATTTACCTTTTGTGTGCTCTCTATTTCTCCCTGCAGATCATTTCCTTTCAGTGTGAAGAAATTATTTCAACATTTCTGCATGGGAAAGAGTTAAGGGTTAACTCAGCAGGCCTGGTTTCCTCCAGTCTAGCACATTCCCCGAAAGGCTGGTCTTTAGGACTGGGCTTTGGCCACTGCAGAGAGATGAGCTCTGAGCCCTTGGAACAGTCCACCTGCTAAGAGTGTTTTTGTATGCCTGAGGTCTCAAGTCATAAACTATTAGAGTTTATGCTAACAATGTAATTTATGGTAAACTCCATGCTGAGATTTGATTCCTGATGTGACTCCGATGATACTTCTATATCCAGCGGCCAGTACTCCAAAGCATGCGTGATCTCTCTGTTTTACAGCCTAAATGTCAGTTTGGTTTTGTCTTGATTTGTTTTTGGCTGCTTGAAGTAACCTTTTCTCTACAGTCCCGTGGCTAGTTTTCTGAACTTCAGGAGATTTCTTTTTGCCTTGCTGCCCTGCTCTAAACTTCAGTGAGCTACTGCCTTGTACTTATTGATGACTTGGAGTACCTGGAATGGATTTTTCTTCTTTTACCTACCCTCCCCCGCTCATCTCCAGCAACCATTGACTTACACTGTACCCAGTAAAATGCTGGATGCCTCAGAGGAATTTTTCTCAGATATCCTTCCTTGTCCGCAACCACTGGTGGCTAGTTCTATGTGCTCAGTACAGATCTGAAGCACTTCAGAAGGATTTCTCTGAGCAAACCTAACCCAGCTTTCAACAGCTGGTTCTTGTACTTGGTGAACACCTTTTGTGTTTCAGAGAGATTTCTTGCAGTTAATCTTCCATGCTTCCAGCCTCTTGGTGTCCTACTCTGTGTTCTCCGTGAAGGCCTATGGGGAAGAATCGGTGGCTGATACTGGCTCCGTGGCTGAGGCTGTAGGGATTCTAAGTCATCATGACATCCCAAGGGGGTCTGTTAAAAGTTCATTAGAAGTTTTTCTGATCTCTCTTTACCATGATACCTCTTCATCTTGTCATTCTTTCATAAGTCCTAGGAAGGACTCATAGCTTTCTGGATTTCAGTTTATTTAGGCTTATTTGCATCTCAGATCTCTAAAAGATTATTTGAAACTATGCTTTTGTAACCTGTCTCACTTATTCTCATTTTAGGGTGGGAGCAATGGTCCCCTGCAACTTTTTACATTTTAAGTGGAAGCAAAAGTCCCGTATGCATGCTTTACTTAATAAAAACAGGACATGTAAGAAACATAGTATCTATCCACTCATTTATTCATTTAAGATATAGTATTGAATGGTCTCTACTTGCCAGATACAGCATTGAACAAAACAGCCCGAATTCTCTACTTTCAAGGAGTTTATATTCTACTGCAGGAAAGAGGTAATAAACAAAACTATTAGTTATATAATATGTTAATAAGTGCTAGAGAGGAAAATATAGAGGTATAAGGAGATATAAAATGTCAGCATGGTGTTTCATATTTAATATATGAGGCCAGGAATTTCTAACTCAGAAGGTGATGTGAGTAAAGATCTGAAGGAAAAGATAATGCTTCAAATCTATGACCCCTTTGAACTAGAAAAATGGGCATTGGACAGTTGTGTTTGTCTATATCTTAGGAACTTCTCTGTGATGTACACTGTTGTTCACCCAACCTTCTAACAATGTAATCCTCTCCTCATACAATCAGGGACAGACAACATAAATTAAACAGCAATATAGATACTACCATGCTTGATTATCATATTCGCAAATAATAAAAAAAAAAAGATGTTAAAACACAATGCTGTGAAAGACTGTATACAAGAATAGGCACTCTAGTGGGCTTCCCTGGTGGCGCAGTGGTTGAGAGTCCACCTGCCGATGCAGGGGACACGGGTTCGTGTCCCGGTCCGGGAAGATCCCACATGCCATGGAGCAGCTAGGCCCGTGAGCCATGGCCGCTGAGCCTGCGCGTCTGGAGCCTGTGCTCCGCAACGGGAGAGGCCACAACAGTGAGAGGCCCGCGTACCGCAAAAAAAAAAAAAAAAAATGAATAGGCATTCCAGGATACTGCTGTGATGTTATAAACTAATATTCTTTGACCCAGAAGTTTCATATTTTGGAATTGATACTAGGAAAGTGTAAAACACTGCAGATTGGCTACTGCATTACTAGAGACTGGAAAGTTAACGATCACTTTACAACTTGCTGAGACTTAGCTGCCATGTGCACATGCATGCGTGGAATTAGTAAGGTGAACATAAGACAGTGTTTGTTTCTACTGTGATAGGATAGTCACAGAGGTGTGGGCTGGCACTGCATCCCTGGTAATTAGGGCGCAACATTTCCTGTATTGTATGCCTGAGGCAATGTGGTTCTAAAGCCAATGACTTAGCTTGCTGGGCCTTAGTAGAAATATTGGGTTCTACAGTGAGCAATTTGGGCAGTAGCTTCTTGATCCCCAAGCTTTCTGATCATGCAGAGGTAGCAATGCCCTTGGAAGGTCTCTATGACCATGCTGTTCTGTGAGTCATGCTTGGAAAACCTACAGGTGGCTCTCGCAGCCCTCGCAAAGACTTCGTAACAACTAATTCCCTATCAAAATCCACTTCTGATTAAAGAGAATGCGTTCTGTTACTGCAGTTGTCTAATGATTGATAAAGCAACTCTTTGGAAAAGGGCAAGAGGTTTGTACAACTATGTGTATAATAGCATGGTAAACAATTAAAAAAACTTTAAACAATATATAAAAGTTCAAAAAAAGGGAATTGGTTAGCAAATGGTAATATATCTATGTAATGAAATAATGTACATTCACTAATTAAATTTATTTTGAAAAAATTCAAACCTACAGAGAAGGTGTAAGTATATTACAATGAATTTCCCTATATTCACTTTCATCTATATTCACTCACGTACCAATGATATTACTATATATATTTGGAAATGTAAGCTATTTATCATCTATTGAGAGAAAAAGTGCAGACAGTTTCCTTTTGGTAACAATATGTCTACATACATTACACAAAGAAAAATATTCTCAGTAGTTTTCTCTGGATAGTAAAATTATAGATTATTAAGTACATTTTTATTTTTTTCCATATATAGTTGATAATCTGTCTACAAAGAACACAATAAGCTAATAAAAGGAGCTACATTAGTTCTCAGGGAATCCTTTGTAATGTACATAGTTCTTTTATCAAATTCCTACTTCTAGGATAGAGTGAAAATGTCAATCACCCTTGTGGACCTTTACCAAGCTAGAGCATATAAACTCCTTTGAGATCATGCAATACCTTATTATTTTCTTAACCAATAACTACCTACTGAATATTATTGAAATTTGCTTAATATTTTGGATGATACTCTATACACAGTTAGAAAAATGTCATTCTATTTCAAAGATGATTGGACTTCACGTACAACATAATTTATAAATTAATATCCTTCATTCAATTTCTGAAATTTTCAAACTAAGTAATTCTGGGTTACTTTACTTGAAAAAGGGTGCTGTGGAAAAGGGTACTAGTTTTGATGCTGTGATTCTAAAATTGCTTTTCTTTATAATCCTCTCTAGCTTCACATCTATTTCAATTTTACATCTAAGCTACTGCCACCTTTAACTCTTTTTGTAACTACCATTGACTGCCACAGATAAAGGACTTGGAGCTGCTTCAGGGTGACATGGTTATCACAGATGAATATCTACAGCTACCCTCCATATTTATTTACTTAGACTGTCTCAGAAAACAGTTGTAAACATCAAGACTGAACTTAAAATTGTCATGGTCTCTTATATTCACCAACTGTTATTATACATGGCTTAGAGACATACGGCCAGAATTTGTAAAGGCACAACACAGATAAGTAAACAATAAACATGAAAGCTAACAACCTAGAAACCAGCAGAGCTTAGGAAACCAATTGCAGGTTCTCATATATTATGATGCCAAATTAACAAATAAATAAGTACAAAAATAAATAAAGGATGAATTCACAAGTTAATTACTATATAAATTAAGACTGGCTGGAACAGCCCCCCATAAAAATGTTTGATCCCCCTTCACAACACCTGCACAGTGTTTGAACACCTTAAGATAATTTATCCTATTTGAGAATTCTTCCTTAGGCTGAACTGAAATGATTTCTCTACTCCTTGAAGACACACAGGAAATTGCTATCATGGCCCTCAGGAGGATTGTTGTTTCAGGGTTAAAATAGCTTAATTTCTTCTGCTGTTCAATTTCTTTTATCACCCCGGTCTTAAAATTATAATTTTGCAACTAAAAATATAGTTAACGGTAGTAACTGTGAGGAGATTAGTGTCAAATTGTATGATACTTAAGGCTAAAAATTTGCAGGTGAAATTCCAGATCAAAGGGAAGGAATAATCAATGCCTTCGAGTCTTATCAGCACTGTATGTAGAAGTGCATTTCTGAAAAAATGTATGCAAATTGTAGATCTTGCCATTTGAAGAAATCCATTTTCAAAGTGAAGAGATTGAACACTTATGTAAGTTTCTGTTAAAATTCCAACTTTCAGGTGCATAGAGGGTTTGCTTACAGCAGCAACTGCGGCCATTTTCACAAGATGCCTATAGGAAAAAGGTTCCAGAATAAAACAAGTTTGGGAAAAGATGTATATACATTTTTACTGGAAAATACTAGTTTAAAGCAAAGTTAATTTACATATTGTTTAAGCATTTATTTAACATTATTATTATATCAAATTCCTTTTGTTTCAGAGAACCATATTTTTTCAGTCCAAACATTTATGTTACTTTTACCAAGATCCTATTTAGATTCTTCATTTTATATTTTTTTCTTTCAAATTTTTAAATTGTATATATTTAAAATGTACAAATTAATGATGTGATGTGTATATATGTATGTATGTGTGTGTGTGTGTGTATATATATATATATATATATATGCCACACACATATAGACAAACACACACATTGTAGAATGATTACCAAGATCAAGATAATTAACACATCCATCACCTAACATAGTTAGTATAGAAAACTTTGGTGTGTGTGATGAGAATGCTTAAGAACTACGCTCAAAAACTTTTAAGCATACGATACTGTATTATTAACTACAATCACCATCCTGTATATTAGATCCTCAGAATTTACTCTTCTTATAATTGAAAATTTGTGCCTTTGACCTACATCACCCCATTTCCCCCTTTCCGTAGAACCTGACAACCACCACTTTATTCTTTTGTTTTCATTAAATCTTTTTTTTTTTAAGATTCCTCATATAACTGATACCAAAGAATATTTGTCATTCTCTTTCTAGCTTATTCACTTAGTAAAATGCTCTCCACACTGAGCCATGCTATTGCAAATGGCAGGATTTCTTTCTTTTTTATGGTTCAATCATACTTCATTTTACATATATTACATTTTTTAAAATCCATTATAATATATACTCATTTTTTTTTAATCCATTCATCTGTTGATGGACACTGAGGTTGTTTTCTTATAATGAATAAGCATGAATAATGCTTATGAATGTGGGTATGCACATATCCTTTGGAGATACTGATTTCATTTATTGGATATATACCCAGGAATGGGATCACCAGATCATATGGTAGTTTAATTTTTAATTTTTTGAGGAACTGCCTTACTGTTTTCCATAATGGCTATATCATTTTAATTCCACCACTAGCATATAAGGGTTCCCTTTTCTCCATGTCCTCACCAACACTTATTGTCTCTTGTCTTTTTTATAATAGCCACCCTAACAAGTGTGAGGAGATATCTCATTGTGGTTTCAATTTTCATTTCCCTGATGATTAGTGATGTTGAGCACCTTTTCATAGACCTATTGGCTGTTTGTATGTTTTCTTTGGAAAAAGGTATATTCAGGTCCTCTGCTCACTTGTAATTGGATTATTCACTTTTGTGCTCTTGAGTTTTATGGGTTCTTTTTATATTTAGGATATTAACTCCTTATCAGATATGTGGTTTACAAATACTTTATTCCATTTCTGTAGGTTGTTTTTCAATTTATTGACTGTTTCCTTTGCTCTGCAGAGGCCCTTTAATGTAGTACTACTCGTTTATTTTCAGTTTTTTTGCCTATGCTTTTGATGTCTTATCCAAGAAATTATTGCCAAGATCAATGTCAAGGATTTTTTACCTATGTTTTCTTTTAGGATTTTCATAGTTTCAGGTTTTACATTTAAGTCTTTCATCCGTTTCGAGTTAATTTTTATGAGTGGTGTTAAGATAGGGGTCCAACTTCATGCTTTTGTATTTGGATATCCAATTTTCCCAACACCATTTATTGAAGAGAGTGTTTTTCCTCATTACATGTTTTCAGCAGTCTTGTCAAAAATTAAATTACCATATATAAATGGGTTTATGTCTGGACTCTATTCTGTTCCATTGGTCTATGGGCCTGTTTTTATGCAAGTACCACATTATTTTGATTACTATAGCTTTATAGTTTGGCTAGAAATCAGGCAGTGTGATGCCTCTGGCCTTATTCTTCTTTCTCAGTATTGCTTCGACTATTTGGGGTCTTTTGTGTTTCCATACAAATGTAGGATAGTTTTTCTTTTTCTATGAAAAATGCCACTTGAATTTTGATAGGTATTGCATTAACTCTGTGCATCATTGTAGGTATTATTGACATTTTAACAATACTAATTCTTCCAATCCAAGAACATCAAATATCTTTCCATTTAGTTGTGTATTCTTCCATCTTTTTCATCAAGATCTCACAGTTTTCAGTATACAGGTCTTTCACCTCTTTGGTTAAATTTATTTCTAAGTATTCTATTGTTTTTGATGTTATCCTAAATGACATTACTTTTAAAATTACTCTTTCAGATAAATTGTTGTTAGTGTACAGAAAAAAATTATTTTGTTAAAGAACCAAGCAAAACATTCAAATCCAAAATATTAATAATATTTTGCTAATACAATACAAAAGTGCTTGATTAAGATACCACTTAAAAAAGAGAAATGGCAAGCCAAGGAATGGAAACAACCTAAGGGTCCACTGATGGATGAATGGATACAGAAAGTGTGGTATATATGTAACAGAGAATAACAAACCTGATTTTATATTGGATCAATTCCTTTAGCTCTACCCCTTGTCCTCTGTTGCCTGTGCTTAGTCATGTTGACTCTGCACCTTTGTAAAAGAATGTTGCCTATAGCCTGAAATAACACATGATGGCCCTTCTCAAGGCTCTGACCTTCAAAGGTACAACTTTTCCATTATTATAGAGATAAAAAGTTGCAGAACAGAAAATAACAATTTTCTTGTTGAAGGTTTATAGGAACATTGTGATCAGCTGCAAGAACAAAGAAGTTTACAATAGCCAACCATACCCCTCCCCCTTTTAGTAAAAAAGAAGCCTAAATTCTAATTCAGGGAAGATGGTTCTTTGGGACATGAGTCCACTGTTTTCTCAATTTGCTGACTTTTCAAATAAAGTCACTATTCCTTGCCCCAACAACACATCTCTCAATTTATTGGCCTGTCATGCAGCAAGTAGTATGTGCTTGGACTTGGTAACATATATACAAAATGGAATACTACTCAACCACAAAAAGAATAAAATCCTTCCATTTGTGACAACATGGATAAAACTTGAAGGTATTACGCTAAGTGAAATAAGTCAGAGAAAGATAAATACCATGTGATTTCATTCATATTTTGAATCTAAAAGGACAAAACAAATGAACAAACAATAAAATAAAAACAAACTCACAGATACAGAGATCAGATCAGTGGTTACTAGAGGGGAAGAAGGTTCGTGGGTGAGCGAAATGAGTGAAGGGGGTGAACGGTATGGGAACAAGATGACAACTATATTTGAGTAGTGATCACTTTGTAGCACACACAAATGTTGAATTATAATGCTGCACATCTGAAATTTATGAAATAAAAGAGAAAGAGAGAGAAAGAAAAGCAACAAAAAAATTTTAAAAGCCATAACTTACTCAATTTATCAAAGGTAAGCATGTGTCAGTAGATAGTAAAATTATCCCAATACTTATACGTAAAAAGGTGGTTTCTTGTAAAAGCATATATCCATGTTTGTTTACATTAATTTCATTACTCATAAAAATCCTACATAAAATGTCATGTGTCAGAATGGCAAAGCATTATTATCATGGTTGCTATACAGTTGATTAACTGATGACATAAGTGGTAGGTTTTTAAAACATATTAAATATCAGATGGGAAAAAATAATTCATCAGAATAAGTTTAATTTTTTTTAAATGATAAAGTGTATTGTTCTGCACTTAAGATGCCATGTAATTGAAATTGAAACAATTTTATGCAACTTGTAAACAACGATGATTTACTAATACCTCTCCTGAGTAAAATGGCCATTCTTTTGAGTCCTATAGAGGTCTAATGTCCAAAAAGTCACAGACAAAAAGTAAGTCAGCTAAAGCCATTAAGAATGTGATATTAGGGCTTCCCTGGTGGCGCAGTGGTTGAGAGTCCGCCTGCCGATGCAGGGGACACAGGTTCGTGCCCCGGTCTGGGAAGATCCCACATGGCGCGGAGCAGCTGGGCCCGTGAGCCATGGCCGCTGAGCCTGCGCATCTGGAGCCTGTGCTCCGCAATGGGAGAGGCCACAACAGTGAGAGGCCCGCGTACTGCCAAAAAAAAAAAAAAAAAAAAAAGAATGTGATATTAATTTTGATTGCATAAATGTGTTTAATCTAAATTTGTTAATACCTCAATTTGTTTGCACTGCTCTTTGTCTATATAGTCCACATATTTAAGTCAAGTGCCTTCTGAAATTCAGAGCTTTAGCTAGAATCTCAATAAGACTTCCCTTAATATCTAGATTTAAATAAAAAGAGATTTACAAATTGTCAGTGTATACTGAACAGAAAACATTGTAAAACAGTTATAAACTGGAGGGATTGCTTGGTTTTAACACAAAGTAAAGCCTTGTAAACCTAGGAGATAGATAAACCTGCCAATAGAATCACAATTTTAAATGTGAGACTTTATTGAAGTGGTAAATTAGTGTAAAAAAGGGTTTTAAATCAGTTTATTAGTCTTTATGGTCACTTAAGTTGACTACTTATAGTAGAAGCAGCAGAAAGAAATATAAAGTAGAATCCACTGAAAAGAGTTGGAATTCATAGTGAACAAGAGAGTACAAAGAATCTCTCCTTAAAAAATAAAAGATAAGAACAAATAAATGAAAATTATGCCATGAGTCATAAAAGACAAGTCAGTACAAGAATGTAAAAGTCAATTTTAACTTTACATTTTAAAGCAAGCAGAATAGAAAGTAAGCTTCGTTTCAGTACTCTGCATTAAAATTATCAACAACAAAGAGAAAAAGAAAATACAACTATTTTAATTCCACCACCCTATTTTCTGTACTCTACCTCTCTGCATTTTGGTCAGTAATACGGACTAAGTTATGTCTTCCCAAAATTAAGAGGTTGAAGTCTAACCACCAACGTAACTGCACTTGGAGATACAGCCTTTAAGGAGGTAATTAAGGTTGGTGTGCACAGAGAAAAGGCCATTTGAGGACACAGTGAGAAGGTGGCTGGTTGCAAACAAAGGAAAGAGGCTTCAGGAGAATCTACACTACCTGCAACTTATATTGGACTTCCAACCTCTAGAACTGTGAGAAAATAAAGTTCTGTTTTTTAAGGCATCCAGTCTATGGTATTTTTTATGGCTGCCCTAGCAAACTAGAGCTATTTTTTTTTTAATTCTAGCATGTATATGCATATCATCAAGACAAAAACTATTCATTAATAACTCAGTTATTTGAAAGTCAGGCTTCTCTTAACTCAAGAAATGAACCAACAGGTTCTGGGTCTAAAATATCTGCCATGTGTTGTTTTTAAATTCTATAGAACAGAGGCATGGTCAGGCAGAAGGCAAACCTGCACTGCATCAGTCAGTAACAACCACACAAGTCCCACAGTAGGCACAGCTGTGGCAGACCAGTACCCCTCAACACAAGAGAAAGAGAGCAGATGCTTAACAACATGGCACTTGATTGGAGGAAGGAAATGGAAATGGACATCAGTTTGTGTGATCTGAAAAGAAACATTGGTAGTTCAATAAAAGGGGAGTTTGTTTACATGACCAAAATATTGAGATTTGAAAAGACAGATTCTGAGTACATTCAAACTTTGTGCTGTTGTTATGTAACACATAATTTTGAATTAAATCAATCACATTATTTCTTTCCTGTGTATTCCAATATCTATATATCACATTCACCCCTATATTTTAGCTAGTTATGCATGTCTTAGGTTCATGATAAAATCATAAACTCCTGGGTGACAGGGGAAGTCCATCTGCTTATTATGTGTCCTACACACCTAAAGCAACGCTGTACATGGTACAAATATTTATTCTCTATAAATATTTATCACATAATAGAACTCTGCAACAGACAATGAAGTCATAGTGTAGTTTGGTTCTGGGCTCAATGCTCTAATGAATTTGGTTGAAATTAATTATATGTACTGTATTTTCTGGTGGGCAGTTTTTGGTATATAAAAAAAGAAAACATTAAAAAACTCTATAAAAATATAACCTTACTACTTTTTCAGACTTTTATAAAAGCACTGTCTATCCTGTGGAGAGTTTTACAATATTGATGCAATCATTTGGTTTTGATCAGGTTTGCAAGCTTCTGGCAGATGCTTCCAAAGCAACATTTAAGTAGAATATATCTAGATTGACTACTTTCATATGTATGAATGCTCCAGGCTTCCTCAAAATAACTTCTTAGAAATTTCACCACAATTTACTTGAGAGTTACAGAACACTGACTAATACATGGATGATCAAATTCTGCTTTTCTAAAGGCAAAATCAATACCTTCCGTGATCTATGAAAGATTTCAAACAATAAAGGTGAAACAGCAATATGTATATAGAGAGATGCATGTGCTTGTGTTGCATCCTAATGTTTAAAACTATTATTTGGGGAGAAATCTTATCTTTAATTTCATAACCTACTTTGCATGAAGGCAGTTGTGTTTCATTAATAAAAAGCCATTGACTTTATATCCTTTACTATATATTTAATGGGTCAGTGGAAATTGTTTTCAAGAAAGAGCTTTTTTCCAGGAAAGTGTATCTTTTCTAGATTTTCTACTTTCTATTTTCTAAATAGATTTTCTATTCCTTACTCATTCAAGGGACCTGGGTACTTCATTCATCTCTACAGAACATCCTATAGTCCCCAGAAGAATGAAAAGTATACATATGAAGTAAGCATTCAAATATTTGTGAACAGGATGGATTATAAACATTTATAATGCTCCTTAAACATCAATACTGGATAAAACTAAGTTCACCATGTTCTATATAATAAGATATTAGAACAATAAATGCTGTATAGAAGATATACATAAGAAAGATTAACAAAAATTAATAAAGTGATTAACAAGAGAGTGAAAAGTCACACCACAGACTGGGAGAATAATTCACAATATATAACCAACAAATGACCTGTATCGAGAATGTAAAAAGAACTCTTACAAATTGATAAGAAAAACAGTATGTGAGAAGGTGTTCAATATTAGTAATCATCAGACAAATTAAAACTAAAACCCCCAAATATACCACTATACATGCATGAGGATGATAATACCAAATGTTGGGGATGACATGGAGCAACTAGGACATTCATACGTTCATGCTGGTGGTAGTGTCATTGGTACAAGTACTTTGGAAACTCTTGGGCAGTATCTACTAAAGTTAAACACACATCTACCTGGTGACCTAGCAACATCACTTCTAGATAAATACCCAAGAAAAATGAGTGCACCCATTCTACCAACACATGAGAATAATCATAGCAACTAACTCATTAGAGCTGAAAATTGGAAACAATCTCTATATCCAAATAACCACCAACCATGGAGAAAAAATTAGGAGATTCACATCTCAGTCTCTTAAGTACCATGTAAATGAGATTTCTTTTCTAACTAAAAAGTTAATTTCTGAATATTTTAATAGATTTTTATCAAAAATCCTTTGTTTCATATGACTGACATACTTTTTTTGATGTCTATAATGCACACTTTACCATTATAGGAAAATATTTTTAAATTATTTCCCTGTATTTTGCAGAATAAAATGTAAATATGAAGTAAAATATTAATATGAAATGAATATTTTCACAGAAAGAGAGGTAATTTATAATTTAAAATATATATTCATTTCTTAAATGGAACTCTTAAAAGAATATTAATATTTATTTTATACTCCTTGTGAGTTTTTAAATTCTAAAACTTATAAGCTAATATAAAGTGAACTAATTATTTCTATTTCTGTAAAAATATTTACCACACAAAGGTAACAGAAAAGCATATTCAAAACAGTAACAAAATTATGAGAAAAAATTGACCATATAAAAGCATTGGGACACCAACCTTCAAGATGGTGGAGGAGTAAGACGTGGAGATCACCTTCCTCCCCAAAAATACATCAAATATACATCTACATGTGGAACAGCTCCTACAGAACACCCACTAAACGCAGGCAGAAGACCTCAGACTTCCAAAAAGGCAAGAAACTCCCCACATACCTGGCCGTGTGGCTGACATGGTTGGGGTGCTCCGGCTGGGTATCAGGCCTGAGCCTCTGAGGTGGGAGAGCCAAGTTCAGGATATTGGTCCACCAGAGACCTCCTGGCCCCTTATAATATCAATCAGTGAGAGCCCTCCCAGAGAACTCCAGCTCAATGCTAAGACTCAGTCCCACTCAACAACCAGTAACCTCCAGTGCTGGACACATCATCCCAAACAACTAGAAAAACAGGAACACAATCCCACCCATTAGCACAGAGGCAGCCTAACATCATACTTAGTTCACAGACACCACAAGAGACACCACCAGACATGGTGCTGTCCACCAGAAAGACAAGATCCAGCCTCATCCACCAGAACAAAGGCACCAGTCCCCTCCAACAGGAAGTCTACACAACCCACTGAACCAACCTCACCCACTGGGAGCAGACACCAAGAACAATGGGAAATATGGACATACAGCCTGTAAAAAGGAGACCCCAAACACAATAAGTTAAGCAAAATGGGAAGACAGAGGAATACCCAGCAGATTAAGGAGCAAGGTAATAATAACCCACCTAACCAAACAAATGAAGAGGAAATAGGTGGCTTACCTGAAAACGAATTCAGAGTAATGATAGTAAAGATGATCCAAAATCTTGGAAAGAGAATGGAGAAAATACAAGAAATATTTAACAAGAACCTAGAAGAACTAAAGAGCAAATAAACAATGATAAACAACAGAATAAATGAAATTAAAATTCTCTAGAAGGAATCAATAACAGAATAACTGAGGCAGAAGAATGGATAAGTGACCTGGAAGATAAAATAGTGCAAATAACTACCACAGAGCAGAATAAAGAAAAAAAATTGAAAAGAATCCAGGTATATAAAAAAAATCCAGGTATATAAAAAAAAGAATAAAAAAAGGTATAAAAAAAAAAAGAATCCAGGTATAAAAAAAAAAGAATCCAGGTATATAAAAGTTTTTAAGTTTTTAAGAGTTCCATTTAAGAAATGAATATATATTTTAAATTATAAATTACCTCTCTTTCTGTGAAAATATTCATTTCATATTAATATTTTACTTCATATTTACATGAATATGAAGTCTCAGAGACCTCTGGGATAATATTAAACACATCAACATTTGAATTATAGGGGTCCCAGAAGAAGAAGAGAAAAAGGAAGGGACTGAGAAAGTATTTAAAGAGATTATAGTTGAAAACTTCCCTAATATGGGAAAGGAAATAATCAAGTCCAGGAAGCACAGAGAGTTCCATACAGAATAAATCCAAGGAGAAACATGCCAAGACACATATTAATCAAACTATCAAAAATTAAATACAAAGAAAAAATATTAAAAGCAGGAAGGGAAATGCAACAAATAACATACAAGGGAATCCCCATAAGGTTAACAGTTGATCTTTCAGCAGAAACTCTGCAAGCCAGAAGGGAGTGGCAGGACATATTTAAAGTGATGAAAGGGAAAATCCTACAACCAAGATTACTCTACCCAGCAAGGATCTCATTCAGATACAACAGAGAAATTAAAAGCTTTACAGACAAGCAAAAGCTAAGAGAATTCAGCACCACCAAATCAGCTTTACAACAAATGCAAAGGGAACTTCTCTAGGCAGGAAACACAACAGAAGGAAAAGACCTACAATAACAAACCCAAAACAATTCAGAAAAAGGTAACAGGAACATACATATTGATAATTATCTTAAATGCAAATGGATTAAATGCTCCCACCAAAAAACATAGACTGGCTGAATGGATACAAAAACAAGACCGGTACATATGCTGTCTACAAGAGACCCACTTCAGACCTAGGGACACATACAGACTGAAAGTGAGAGGATGGAAAAAGATATTCCATGAGAATGCAAATCAAAAGAAAGCTGGAGTAGCAATTCTCATATAAGGCAAAATAGACTTTAAAATAAAGACTATTACAAGAGACAAAGAAGGACACTACAAAATGATCAAGGAATCATTCCAAGAAGAAGATATAACAACTGAAAATACTTATGCACCCAACATAGGAGTACCTCAGTTCATAAGGCAAATGCTAACAGCCATAAAAGGGGAAACTAACCGTAAAACAATAATAGTATGGCACTTTAACACCCGACTTTCACCAATGGATAGTTAATCCAAAATGAAAATAAATAAGGAAACACAAGCTTTAAAATACACATTAAACAAGATGGACTTCATTGATATTTATAGGACATTCCATCCAATAACAACAGAATATACTTTCTTCTCTAGTGCTTACAGAACATTCTCCAGGATAGATCATATCTTGGGTCACAAATCAAGCCTTGGTAAATTTAAGAAAATTGAAATCATATCAAGTATTTTTCCGACCACAACACTATGAGATTAGATATCAATTACAGGAAAAAAACTATAAAAAATACAAACACATGGAGGTTAAACAATACACAACTAAATAACCAAGAGATCACTGAAGAAATCAAAGGGGAAATCAAAAAATTCCTAGAAACAAATGACAGTGAAAACACGATGATCCAAAACCTATGGGATGCAGCAAAACAGTTCTAAGAGGGAAGTTTATAGAAACAAAATCCTGCCTCAAGAAACAAGAAAAATCTCAAGTAAACAACCTTACACTACACCTAAAACAACTAGACAAAAAAGAAGAAAAAAACCCCAAAGTTAGCAGAAGGAAAGAAATCATAAAGATTAGATCAGAAATAAATGAAAAAGAAATGAAGGAAACGATAGCAAAGATCAATAAAACTAAAATCTGGTTCTTTGAGAAAATAAACAAAATTTATATATCATTAGCCAGACTCATCAAAAAGGGAAAAACTCAAACCAATGGAATTAGAAATGAAAAAGGAGAAGTAACAGCTACATTGCAGAAATATAAAAGATCGTGAGAAATTACTACAAGCAACTCTATGACAATAAAATGGACAACCTGGAAGAAATGGACAAATTCTTAGAAAAGCACAACCTTCCGAGACTGAACCAGGAAGAAATAGAAAATAAAAACAGACCAATCACAAGCACTGAAATTGAGACTGTGATTAAAAATCTCCCAACAAACAAAAGCCCAGAACCAGATGGCTTCACAAGTGAATTCTATCAAACATTTAGAGAACACCTAACATCTACCCTTCTCAAACTGTTCCAAAATATACCAGAGGGAGGAACACTCCTAACCTAATTGTATGAGGCCACCATCACCCTGATACCAAAACCAGACAAAAATGTCACAAAAAAAAGAAAACTACAGGCCAATATCACTTATGAACATAGGTGCAAAAATCCTCAATAAAATATTAGCAAACAGAATCCAACAGCTTAATAAAAGGATTATACGCCATGATCAAGTGGGGTTTATCCTAGGCCTACAAGGATTCTTCAATATACACAAATCAATCAATGGAAAAACCATATTAAAAAAATTGAAGGAGAAAAACCATATGATCATCTCCATAGATGCAGAAAAAGTTCTCATCAAAATTCAACAACGATTTGTGATAAAAGCCCTCCAAAAGAAGGCATAGAGGGAACTTATCTCAACATAATAAAGGCCATATATGACAAACACACAGCCAACATCGTTCTCAATGGTGAAAAACTGAAACCATTTCCACTGAGATCAGGAAGAAGACAAAGTTGCCCACTCTCACCACTATTATTCAACATAGTTTTGGAAGTTTTAGCCACAGCAATCAGAGAAGAAAAAGAAATAAAAGGAATCCACATGAGAAAAGAAGAAGTAAAACTGTCACTGTTTGCAGATGACATGATACAGTACATAGAGAATCCTAAAGTAGCCACCAGAAAACTACTAGACCTAATCAATGAATTTGGTAAAGTAGCAGGATACAAAATTAATGCACAGAAATCTCTGGCATTCCTACACACTAACGATGAAAAATCTGAAAGAGAAATTAAGGAAACACTCACATTTACCATTGCAACAAAAAGAATAAAATACCTAGGAGTAAACCGACCCAAGGAGACAAAAGACCTGTATGCACAAAACTATAAAACACTGATAAAGGAAATTAAAGATGATACAAACAGATGGAGAGATATACCATGTCCTTGGATTAGAAGAATCAACGTTGTGAAAATGACTATACTATCCAAAGCAATCTATAGATTCAGTGCAATCCCTATCAAGCTAGCAATGGCATTTTTCACAGAACTAGAACAAAAAATTTCACAGTTTGTATGGAAACACAAAAGACCCTGAATAGCCAAAGAAATCTTGAGAAAGAAAAATGGAAGTGGAGGAATCAGGCTCCCTGACTTCAGACTATACCACAAAGCTACAGTAATCGAGAAAATATGGTACTGGCACAAAAACAGAAATATAGATCAATGGAATAGGATAGAAAGCCCAGAGATAAACCCACGCACCTATGGTCACCTTATCTTTCATAAAGGAGGCAAGAATATACAATGGAGAAAAGACAGCCTCTCAATAAGTGGTGCTGGGAAAACTGGACAGCTACATGGAAAAGAATGAAATTAGAACACTCCCTAACACCATACACAAAAATAAACTTAAAATGGATTAAAGACCTAAATGTAAGGCCAGAAAATATCAAACTCTTAGAGGAAAACATAGGCAGAACACTCTATGATATAAATCACAGCAAGATCCTTTTTGACCCACCTCCTAGAGAAAGGGAAATTAAAAGAAAAATAAACCAATGGGACCTAATGAAACTTAAAAGCTTTTGCACAGCCAAGGAAACAATAAACAAGACAAAAAGACAACCCTCAGAATGGGAGAAAATATTTACAAATGAAACCACTGACAAAGGATTAATATCCAAAATTAGAAGCAGCTCATGCAGCTCAATATCAAAAAAACAAACAACCCAATCCAAAAATGGGCAGAAGACCTAAATAGACATTTCTCCAAAGAAGGTATACAGATTGCCATCAAACACATGAAAGGATGCTCAACATCACTAATCATTAGAGAAATGCAAATCAAAACTACAATGATATATCACCTCACACTGGTCAGAATGGCCATCATCAAAAAGTCTACAAACAATAAATGCTGGAGAGGGTGTGGAGAAAAGGGAACCCTCTTGCACTGCTGGTTGGAAGGTAAATTGATACAGCCACTATGGAGAACAGTATGGAGGTTCCTTAAAGAACTAAAAAATAGAATTACCACATGACCCAGCCTTCCCACTACTGGGCATATACCCGGAGAAAATCATAATTCAAAAAGAGTCATGTACCACAATGTTTATTGCAGCACTATTTACAACAGCCAGGACATGGAAGCAACCTAAGTGTCCATCGACTGATGAATGGATAAAGCAGATGTGGCACACAGATACAGTGGAATATTACTAAGCCATAAAAAGAAACAAAACTGAATTATTTGTAGTAAGGTGGATGGACCTAAATCTATCATACAGAGTGAAGTAAGTCAGAAAATGAAAAGCAAATACTGTATGCTAACACATATATATGGAATCTAAAAAAAAAAATGTTCTGAAGGAATGAAGGAATAAAGGAATAAAGATGCAGATGTAGAGAATGGACTTGAGGACATGGGGAGGAGGAAGGGTAAGATGGGATGAAGTGAGAGAGTGGCATGGACATATATACATCACCAAATGTAAAACAGATAGCTAGTGGGTCCAGCCACATAGCACAGGAAGATCAGCTCAGTGCTTTGTGACTACCTAGAGGGGTGGGGTAGGGAGGGTGGGAGGGAGACGCAAGAGAGAGGGGATATGGGGATATACGTGTAAGTATAGCTGATTCACTTTCTTATACAGAAGAAACTAACACACCATTGTAAAGCAATTATACTCCAATAAATACGTTAAAAAAATAAATAAATAAAAATAAATGCCTTCGTTATTGCCCCTTATTACCATTCAGTGTGTAAGTCACTGGTAGATTATTGCTACTTTCAGAAAACAAACTAATTTATTAGTGTGGTAACTTATAAAATTTAAGTATTTTTGAGATTCTTTTTTCAAGTTATAATGAAAATTTCCAAATAAACCCAAAAGAAGAGAGAGCAGTACAATGAACTCTCATGTTCCTATTACCCATCTTTGGTAACCATCAACTTTTCACTGTTCTTCAGGAAATTTTTTTGAAAGTGGAGCTTTCACGAATCCCAAGAAAAACCTAAAATCCACTGCAGTGGATTTAGATTAATTAAACATTTCTCAATCTTCAAAAGATTCCATCTTTTTCACTCAGGATGATTTAATTCAAATTTAGTGGACTAACCTCAGGGAAATGGCTTATTTTCTTATGTGAATAGTTTAATTTCTCTTCATTTCAAAACCAAAGTTAGAATATCAAACCAGAGGGAGAGCTCCAAAGATATTACACTCATCTAGTTATTACTGACTGTTTCCTTAGTGGTCTAGAAGATGCTGTAAACTACTGACCCATGTAAGAACATGGGTAAATCTTAAAAGTCATTATGTTAAGTAAAATAAACCACACACAAATGGCTACATACTGTGTGACTCCATTTTTTATGATATTCTGAAAGACAAAACTGTAAGGGCAAAATCATTTTTAAACTCTCACTAGTTTCTGGATACTTGAGCTCATACTTCTTTCTTCCTGATAACCTATTCAGGAATATCTTAACTTCCCAAGGGAGACAACGGCAGCTGACTTTCCTCTTTTGACATTTTTTCCAGACATGTAAGGAAGTCAGAGATTTCAAAGCAGTACAAAGAGAAGGAGAGACTCACTTACAGTTCTGGATTACATGCATGCACACTGGGGTTTGGCTGATCTTAAATGTACAGATTTATCTATTTCATCTTTCATAATGTCTTCTTTATTATACTACATATGGAAATGTCAGTGAAAATTATTAAACTAGTAAATACATTATGAAAGTCATAAAATGTTAGTTTGCATTACATTTCAATCAAGAATTATGGCTAATCCAAAGCACCGTTCATTATCCTTCTCTTTTTCTAGTTCAGTGTCTGTGATACTGGACACTCTGTGGGTATCTAAAAGGTCATTTTCTAATATACACCAGTAGCCCTTGGGGTTGGGAGAAAACCACCCTGCAGTCGTGGCATGATTGCTTTCATTCTGAGATATAATACATATCATTTTAGTGAAAGTCATAAAAAGAATGCAGAAACAAAAGTGTGAACTCTAACAATAAATAGGAAAGATGTTCTGAAAATTTCTTTGAAACAGGTGAGGAGTAACTAAATTTAAAAAAGAGATAACTCTAGCAAGACATTATCACAAACTGCATAATTTTTTTTGTTACTTTGTAGAAAAAAACATGCTTTCCTTTTCCATAAATGTTCTGCAAACAATATTTTCCAAGTTTCTTGAATTTACTTCTCACGATATTCTAGGAATTAGACACAGGTCCTGCTATGAGGAGGCTTACAGTGTAGTTGCAAAGACAGAACAGGTTCCACATTTACTCAAAACATGAATGAAGGAGAAGAAATCCCAAAGTAACCAAGTTTACCACAACATGCCAAAATTGGCAGAATTGGGAACTTAAACACTAAATTCAATTTTTAAGAAATAAATTTACACTTTTACACACATCCTCTATAGATGCATTCCTGCAACTATAACCATAAGAGAGTAGAAAGTAAAGGACTTCAGAACATAGGACATTGGTTGAAGGGACAATGATAAAAAAAAAATCAGCAATAGATCATTCCTTAAAACACTTAGGGGGACTTTCTTGGCGGTGCAGTGGTTAAGAATCCACCTGCCAATGCAGGGGACATGGGGTCGAGCCCTGGTCTGGGAAGATCCCACATGCTGAGGAATAACTAAGCCCATGTGCCACAACTACTGAGCCTGAGCTCTAAGGTCTGCGAGCCACAACTACTGAGCCCACATGCCACAACTACTGAAGTCTGTGCACCACAACTACTGAGCCTGCGCTCTAAGGTCTGCGAGCCACAACTACTGAGCCCACATGCCACAACTACTGAAGTCCGTGCACCACAACTACTGAGCCTGCGCTCTAAGGTCTGCGAGCCACAACTACTGAGCCCACATGCCACAACTACTGAAGTCCGTGCGCCTAGAGCCCACGATCCACAACAAAGAGAAGTCACCAAAATGAGAAGCCCGCATGCAGCAATGAAAAGCAGCCCCTGCTTGCTGCAACTAGAGAAAGCCCGCAGCAACTATAGAAAGCCCACACGTAGCAACAAAAACCCAACGCAGCCATAAATAAATAAATATATAAAATAAACAAAAAAACACTTAGGGATGGTTTTATGCATATTAAAAAAAATGAAAATATCAAGAAATGCCAGATTATAGAGAAAAAGGCAGTTTTGCAGAATCATTTTATTCAAAAGTGGTTCATCTTACCTCAGCTACCAGTTGCTGAAGAGATGGTGAAGCTACAGAGTAGAGACTTGAGTTACCGCTTACAGGACTGTGGAGACTAACATAAGCCACAACATTCTTCTGCAGAACCTTCTTGAAATCCTGACATTAAAAAAAAAAAAAAATCTATCTTTAACAGAAATAAAAGTAACAGATTCCACTTTACCAGTTACATGTTGAATAATAAACACTTCCTACCTAAAATCATTACATTGCATAATACTCTCTTTTTTTTTAATGTAAAGCCATCCCATTCTATTTACTAGAGTACCCAAGGGTCATAAAGGGGTTTTAAATAAGGGTGGTGAGGAGTTTCATATAACATACAACAAAATATTTTAAAGCATGTTCATGTTCCTAAAAAAGGTAAAAATTTAAGAGAAAATGTCCCTATATGGTTAATATAGTATGAGATTCAACTTCAGAATACAGGATGGAATATTTGCTCTAGTGACAGCATTTAATTTTATAGTCATTGAATTAGAGAACAGACATGGATAAATCACTTCAGTGTTTAATAAAACCAGCCCTTTCCTTTGAAGTGTTGAGCTACTTTTTGCACAAAGCAGCTTTTTATTCTGAGCAAAATAAGGCATAATACAATTGTGGCCTTGCACATATTACTTGAAGTAAAACCTGATGCATTTCATCCACATTAGTAGAATAAAATGATTCAGTATAATAGTTTTCCACTTTCTGCTAAACCCTACTTCCAAAAATTGAAGACCACTGACCCATTAATAATGTACCACTAAGAAGTCCTTCTGTTATTTGCTTCCTTTTCTTGTGCAAATATGTAATGAGTAATTATCATGATGGCAGGTCTATAGATATATCCTAAAAATTGTATTATATTATTTTGTATCTTAGAAACATATCTTTCTTCTTCCAACATTATCAGATGAAAGTCTGCAAGGACTAGTACGCCTAGCAAATCAATAATATTATTCCTAGTTCATGTTGAAAATTCAGCTATACCTCTGTAAAAGAAGTGAAAAGACAGTTTATTTAAAAATAAATATTTTAAATAAATAGAAATGATGAACTGTGGTTTACACATAATATTGCTATTAAAAATGTCCATTATTACACAAGAGCTATAGAAAAACAGCTTCTAATTAAATACTACCATACTGACAATGTCTATATGTCAGTCCATTTAACTCTCATGAGAACCTCACAACCTAGGCATTAGTGTACTCATTGGAACAATCAAGTCTTGAGAAGTTAATCTTGCCTAAGACCACTTGTTTTATGGTAGAGAGGATTTGAACTCAGATTTCTTTGACTGCAAAGTCTATAGTATTTCCACAATAGCCTGAAGATGAAGATTCTTCACAGGAGAAATGGTACTTTTTAAAGAACCTATTTAGTAAAATGTTATAATTTTCCTCAAGGATTGAAATCAGTATTGAGTCAAATCTCTAATATCTTTATCACTATAAATTCCATTTGACCAGTATAACCTAATCTTTTTAATTACAACTTTGAGTTTCAAGGGGTTCCTGTGTAAGCAAAATTAGAAAGGGCATTATGACCTGTCAACAAGTGCTTTCCTTACTTATCTTCATTAGGGAATATATTTAGCACACAAATTACTTTCTTCTAAAAGAAACTTTTTCATTTTCAGAAGGAGTAGGTTTGATAAGAGTAGACAGAACAGTAAAACTAATAGTTTTCTAAATTCCTCCTCAACCAGATTGTTACAAAAAGGCTTCATGAACTGTATTGAAATAATCTAAGATACAGCAATTTACAATAATACATTTTATAAGCTAATAATCAAATTTATATATTATTCACCATTTTCTTTGCTTATATATTTTTGCTCACCTAGTCAAGGAAAAAGCCAGAAAGTGACTGGATGTATAATTAGTTGTCAAATATGCATACATACATATAATAAATACTCTAAGACAGAGGTCCCTAACCTTTTTGAATAGGAAGAAACTTTTCTACCATAAACATTTTTTTCCTATAGACTCCCCACAGTACAGTAGTTGTATTTTTAGTATCTGTTGATTGAGAAACTATAAAATTACCAAAAGGTACAATGCAGTCAATAATCAAAATATTTTATTAACTACAAAAATATTTACTTAATTTGAAAATGTAATTGTTCACATACACACAAGGCCACAATACTGAACAAACTGCAGGTTACCATGCATGATGCTCAAATAAATTCAAGGACTATTTGCAGTACACTTCACTTTCCCATGCAGAGGGGTTAAGGATATTTAGGAATTTAAGTTAGGAACTATTAATGTTACACAAGCCTACTTTGAGAACACAGCTGAGAAATACACATGCTAATTTAGAATTAACATGAGTTGACTATGAAAATTATTAGATAGATATGGAGAAGGCTGTATGAGATAGTAGAATAAATTTTTGGAAAGAATCTTAAAGACATTTTTTTTAAATGTGCCTTATTGTTACAAGAAAACTAAAACATTGTTTTCTTTATGATAAAAAATTCTGAATTAGTAAAATCATCCCAGATCACAAATACACTCCCCAGATTGTTTCTTAAATTGTTTATATCCTTAAAGTATGGAATTTGGAATAGAAGTTTGAGAGATTGGTTCAGCTATTACATTTTCCATCTTACTAAAAATCTGTCAATTTTAAAATGTTCTGTCAGCAATGGAATTTCTTTATTTGAACTAGTTCTTTTGAGTAATGGGAAAAAATTCACACCACTAATTTGAATACAGAAAAGCATTTCAATTTGCAATGTGTGAATCTTGATAAATTTTACAACTGTAAAATTTTTCTCATTTTGAAGACCTCTTTCTCTCAAAATAAAAAGATCTTTGCTATTTTCTTTTGTATACCTTTTTTGATTTTTCTTGATAGCCAATAGACATTTTATCTTTTTTTGAGTAATTAAATGAAAAATGAAATGAGAATTTCTCATTATATATTTGATATTTTTTTCTGCAAAGCTGAAGCAGTATACAAACTAGGATATCAAATGGTTTTATTTCCCTAGCTAAAGTTGTGTAGGTTTTTTTCCTACATATTTCCATTAAACTTCTTTTTATAAAGTCATAAAAATAAATAGAATATCTAAGAGTTTTATGATGTTTTTATTGTTGTTAATGTGGCATCAATCCAAAGTTGTCATATCCCATTAAAAACACAGTGCATTTGTGAGACACAAACATATCAGAAATATTTGAAAATGTACTCCAGTTGTATTCTAACTGTGATCCATTGCACACAAGATTTCATTTGAACAAAGGCTTCCTAAGGTAGTTAGATAAGTGGATAGGTAGAGATATAGGTAGAAAAGAAGGAGCAGGGAGGTAGGGGTGTAAGAATAGAGGGAGGAAGGATTGAACGGAGGGAGAAAACAAGGGTAGAAAGAAGGAAACTGCTATTTTGAGTCCAATCCCTATATTGTTTAGGTAAGGTATAATGCTAAGTTAATAAACATTTTACATACAAGATTGTTTCCTAATTCCAGAAAATTGCTAGAAAATTAAAAAAAAAAAAAAAGGTAATGGTATGTATCACTTGACCCTTTCTTGTCCAGTGTCTGTCAACCTAAGAAGAAACACAATAACCAGGTAAACACCACTGTGGGTGTAACAGTGTGTAGGTCTGGTAGCAATAAGAAGAAGATACCTGTAGATCATACACAAATCACTGTGGTCTAACTCTAATTCCCTAGCATTCTTAGAAGTGATCTCAGCAAATGAGCATACTGCACACCCTGGTTGAGACGCACATTCTTGTTCATGGCTTTATCAATTTGACTTTGTCTACTTTAGTCCAGAGCAAGAGCGAGAGTGAGAGCGAGAGAGTGACTGCGCAATTTTGAGAGCAAGGCATAGTAATTTATGCACGTTTACCTCTCCCCATTCATAGGAGCCAATATTTCCAAAAGCTGTTCCACCCCATGAACAGAAAACAATAGTGCGGTCTGGTCTCCACCCTCTCTTGACTCTTGACATCAAGGCCTGGATAAAAGCTGTGATGACGGCAGTGCTGCTGGCCCATTCTTGTCCATTATAACTGTATGCGGTATGATGATGGCTGCCAACTATGATATAACGGTCTGCAAATAGAAGACAACAAGAGCCATTATAATACAATATACATCTTAACAATAAATTTAATGACATTTACATGATCCTATTGCACAACCGAGCAACAATTATGCAAAATTGTTCTGATAATTAAAACTAACATTTTTCCCCCACTGTCTTGACTCACACATGTGTGTATATCAAAGCAGAGGCAGCTGCTGAACTCAATTATGAATCCAAAGCTTAGATCCATATTACTGTCGTCTCAAGATGCATATTAATTAATGAAGTATACAAATATGCCACAATGAAACCCTTATCTAACATTTTGCCAGAATCATAGTGGGAAGTGCCCTATAAACAATGTGTATATGCTCAGTAAGTATTAATGAACTATTCATACATTTGAGGGAACAGTTATTCAGTAGCTGTAAGTATTAAAAATGTGGTAGTCATGTATGGACTTTGCAATAAATGAAGTATTTAGGGAATCAGTTTTCACTTCCAACTTAGAGTTTTAGACCCTCTCCTTTTTCTGATGGAAAAAATAAATCATCATCAAAAGTCATCCAAATACTTTTTCTTTTTTGCATATTTTATTTCACATAATCATACAAAATCCATTAGATACACTACCAGAAAGATCTCCATGACACATTGATGGCTTCTGAATAACGTATATTGCTGACAATTGTTAGTAATAAGGTAGACTAAAAATGTATCTCCAGAGTTTCCTCTGATTTTGCCAGTGAATGTTGGTACACAGCTAAATTTACTTTATCAAGTAGCCCTACAATCTGTGTAAAAATATTTTTCTTCATTAAGTGTCATTTCCTTAGGAGATGTCCCATAACTTGATGGTTAAGTGTACAGAGTTTAAAGCCTTTCTGCTTGGGTTTGAATCCAGGCCATTCATCTTACTAGTTGTATGACCTTAGAAAGCTTATTTAGGCTCTCATGCCTTAAATTCTTCAACCATAAAATGGGAATAAAAATAGTACATACATCATTCAGTTTTTTTGAGTTTTAAGTTAGTTACTATTTGTAAGGCACTTTGAATAACATCTGGCATATAATAAGTACTACACATGTATGGAATGAATGAATCACACCTTGACTTCATGGCATCAAAACACTACTTTACTGGAAACATAACTGTGTGAAACTATTTTAGTTTTCCACACTGATATTGGAACCAACAATGAATTTGATCTGTCAACAATTTATCAAAACTTAATTAATGGTATACACAGTGTGCCTGCAATGTTGAATTGATTCACTCATCTCCCAGATATGTATAAAAATTCTGTTGGAATTGTCTGTATTCTGGATAAACCATATATAAAAACCTTAATACTAACTGATGGTTATTTCTAATTTTCAGAGTCATTAAATAAGAAAAGTATGTGAATGAACAGCCAATATTTTTGTGTAGAATTCAAATAAATAAAATTGAGAAGCTTTACATATTATACACCTAGGAATACTACTAGTAAATTGATTTTTTAAATTTGGGGGTTTTTTTCTACATTGAATTCAATAATTTTTTTTTTTTATCCTATAGTGAGTATAATTTTGTACAGTTTGGTTTTCCAAAAATAACTAGCGAATGTAGCAATGATGATAAATATTTCTAATGCTTCAATTAGAGATCCTTATGATATAAATTTGTTGAAATGGTTGAAATGCAATAGTAACAATTTCCAAATTCATTTATATCTTGTATTTAAAGATATTATGATCAGAGGTTGTTCATCAGAGGTTGCTACTGTAAGGAAACCAGAGAGAAGATGTCCGTGAATTTTTAAAGAGTTGGCAGGCAGGAAACTTGATGGGAATGTAAAACTTGATCTCAGAATTTCCTGGGTTAGCAATTATGGAGTCAGTTTGACTAAGATCATGGAGAAGAATTATGCTCCAAGGATGACTTCAGTAAATATCCCAACCAAATCAATAGCAATGACACAAATGTACTAAAAGACTACTGCATTCTACCATGTAAAACAAGCACCGCAGACAGTAATATGTCATTCAACCTCACAATATGTTCAGAAGTGTTGTTAATTTGTTAATATATTTGTCAGTTATTTTCACTTTTTTAGCCTATATAGTATCATCTGAAGATTCCATAAGCATCCCATAACAAGGTATAAAACTATTTAAAATGTAACCAGGTGATCCTTTTCATAAGCACCTTCAAAACCTAAGCCATGCAAACATTAGGCAGAATTGTCAGTGGACCAAGGGTCAGAGATGGGACACAGACTAACAATGAAAGATTTGAAAACCAAAATTTTTATTTTTTTAAAAAACACATAATTAAAACTAAAATATTTCCTTTTTAAAAAAGTCTTTTCTTGATATAAATAAAATCTTCAATGGTGTTACAGTGAATAAAGAAAAAGAAAACATTGGTTTCTATAGCTTTTACTCACAGGTACATGCCAATTTAACAAATCTAAACTCTGTTTTCTCTGTTTTGTTTTGTTTCCCTCTTACATTCTCTACTATGATTTATCTTTGAAGGGATGTGGTAAGAAAGAATAAAGACTTGCTTCTTGGTTTTATATACCACCCTTTAGAACGGTATGAACTTGTAATTACATCTAAAGTAGGACATTTAACTATGCTATTAAATTGTTACAGAGCATTTTCTTGTGATATTTCATATAAAGTGTAGATTATAAATATTTGGGTCTACTTACCTGGAGATGTCGAGCCCTTTAAATATCCAACAACATTAGTAACTGTTTCAAATTTTGTGACTGTCTGAATTTGCATGCTGACAATTCTTTCCTCTGGGGGGGGAAAGAAAATTAAAAGATACTTGTTTCTCTATATTTTGCTGTTTTTTTTTTTCTTAAAGCATTCAAATTTATTTATCCAATATGATCAGACAAATAATTCCAAACAACTGAATTTTTCTAGATAACCAACGTTACATTTTTCGGCAAATATGTATTTGAAACTTTGTGTAGACATTTTAGGTGCTTGTTATATAATGATGACTAAGATACAATTGCTAGCCTCATAGAACTTCAGAACCATAAATAGGCAATTCTAAATTTCACATTAAAAACTGCAGTGGGGTTCAACAGGAAAGCACACAGAACAAGACCTCAAGGAGATGTGGACAACTCATATTTTTAAAAATGAAAAAAATCAGATAAAAATATTTTCAAAGAATTTTAAGTACTTGTCTAGCTTCAGAAAAATAGCATGTGAAGATGATTTAACTTTTTTTGTATGATTCATTATTACATTATCACACTGAAAACTATAAAGCATTACACAAATTAAAAGAATACAGATTCTTAAAGCTACACTTATTTTCAAATCTTGGAGTTTTCATTTCTACCTGTGTTTGTAGGTTTCTCACCTCTCTACTAAATCTCTGCCACCTGCCCTGCCTCTTTGAGTTCTTCTATTAATGCTTGATATTCAAAAATTTTGACAACAAATAAGGCAAAGACACCAATCAGAAAGGACTTCAGTCACAGCCCTGAAGTGGTCTTTGAAGGTCTTTGGTGATGACATGTGTTAATCCTGTATTTGATGGATCTTGGGAAGTCTGGGGGCTGGGGGTGGGGGTGGGAAGGTGGTTTCTCTAGGAGAGGTCCAAGGGCAGCCAAGTGGTACTGTTGGGGAGAGGGTGGCAATTAGATAGCAAGCAATGCAAAGTAGACATGCTATACTGATGGGCCTTCAAATGTCACTTCTTACTGCTATATGAAAACTGTTATGATAAATAAGTTGCTTCTTTCTTTGAATGTGCCCTACTAACAATTTAAATAGAAAATCAGTACACTGAAAAAATTATAACTAAACAAGAATAAAGAGACCTCAAGAGAACACCTGAGTGCCTCATATAGGAGAAAAGGAAATCTGCTTATTGTGTATTGTGAATATTGTAATCTGAGTATTGCAGTTCTAATTTACGTGCTATGCATTTCTGTTCAATATTTTTTAAGTATTATACTTTGTGAGGTTTTTTAGAGCAGTTTCAAAATACAGAAAAACTGAGCAGAAAACACAGAGTTCCCAAATACCCTCTCTCCCCTGCTCCTATTATTAATATCTTACATTAGCATGATCAATATCTGTTACCATTAATGAGACAATATTAATACATTAAGTCCATAATTTATATTAAGGGTCACTCTTTGTATTATACACTCTATGGGTTTTGACCTAAGCATAATGGCATGTATCCACAATTATAGTATCATATAGAATAGTTTCATTGCCCTAAAAATTTCCTGTGCTATACCTGCTTATACTTTCCTCTCTCCCTTCCTCTTGAGCCCCTGGCAACCACTGATCTTTTAAATGTCTCTACAGTTTTGCCTTTTCCAGAATGTGATACACTTGAAATCATATGTTTGTTTTTAGTCATTAATTCCCTGTTCTAAGTTTGTTCCAAATTGTCCAGATAAATGAACTTTAGATGAGGCAGTCATGAACTTATAGTTGTTGTTTTTAATATTTTCATCTTATTTTTGAGTTAGAAAACCAGAGAAGATTCTTCAGCTGTATCTAAGATTCAATATTAATTTTTTTTCAAATTCAGCAATGAGAAAACCTTGTAATATGTACAAATGTAAGGCAAACTCCTTGAAATATTACCTTATATTAATATAGTGCCTTACAATTTATATTTCCATTTGCACACACATGTACTAATTCTCATTGGATCTCTTTTTCTCTGTGAAGCATTAATGAAGCTGTTATCCTTGTTACTGCATTTCATTTTAAGCAGTGTCATACTGTTTTAATTAACATAACTTTATCATGACTGAAGTAATGGGTCCCCTACCACCACCACCACCACCATCACTGTCATCGTCTCTTTTAATTATTATTCAATGTGGGGGGATTTATGGACCACTACTTTCATATAAACTTTTATATTAGTTCGTCATGTGCCATGGAAAGACATTTCAGGATTTCATTAGGATTGTATTAAATTAATGGAACCATTTGAGAAAATCATGCATTTTATCTATGAATATGGTATGCCTCTCAATTTATTTCAGTTGATTTTATGTCTTTTATGAAGTTTTATATTTTTCTTTATAAAAGGTTTGCACAACTATTATTAAATTTATTTTTAAGGTTTTCCTGCTATGTTAACAAAATATAGCATTTATAATTATTTTACTGTGTATAAGCATGCTATTTAATTTCATATATTAGTCTTATAACAAACCTTCTTGTTAATCTCCTATAGGTTTTAATGGTTAATCTATAGGGTTTTTATTTTTGTTAATTTCACTGTAGATATATACCAAAAAATAGTTTTGCTTATTCCTTTTAAAACTGTAAAGCTTTTATCTACTGCTCTCATCATTTTGTATAGGACTGCCAGTGCACTGTGGAATGGAGGCAGTAAAAGCAGCATTCCTTCGTCCTTTCCTTGTGTTCTTCACTTCTACAAAATGTTTCTACAACTGTGTTTTTTTTTACGTAGTTTGCTATAGGTGTCTGGGAAATTCCTTTTATAAGGAAGATCACTTTTGCTCTTCCTTTGCTAATAGATTTTAGCATAAACAGATGTTGAATCAACTTTTGAGATAACTGCAAGGCTTTTCACTTTACAATGTTAAAAAATGCATGTATTCCTGGAATAAGCCCTTCTTGTTCATGATATATTTTCTGTCTTTGGTTACTAATATTTTCAGGACATATGCATATATATTTATAAGTGGCTTATTGATAATTATACTTCTCAATTTTTTCTTGTCTGATTTTGATATGTGGATTATATAACCTCACAAATGTTTAGTGATCTTTGTTTCTTTTCATTGATTCTGTAAGAGTTTATGTAGCACAGACATTATCCATTTTACAAAGGAGAGTTAGTGTTCGTATATAAAACTATTTCATCCTGGTATTTTTCGTGTGTGTTGCAGGGAGGAGTACTTTTTCACTCAATGTATATTTTCATTTTATTTCACTTAATATTTTCAAATTATTAACGAATATAAGTAAATTCAGATTTTTACATGTTTATTTCTTCTAAATGCATTTAGCTGTTTGCTTTATTCTAATGCTTCAGAAAAAATACTGTCGTTTAACTATAATTTTGTTTCCTTTCCTATTTCTAAGATCAATCTACTTCTGTCTTTTTTGTTTCCCTTCATCAGTTTTACCAGAGTTTAGCTAAGTTTTTAGAATTTTCAGAAAACCAGTTTTAGGATTTGTGGATCCTCAATATTTTTTTCTTTATTTTTTGCTCCAATATTATATTCTACGCTTATTAGTATCTTTGTTAAATTTTGCCTGAATATATTCTCTGGCGTTTTTTAACCTAAATTTTTAAGTTAAAACGCTTAGCTCATTACTTTTTAATCTTTATACATGTCTTTAAGGCTACAGATTTTCTATTGTGGTGAAGCACACTAATTTTGATATATGTATATATATATATAAAAATTGATTTGATATATATTTGATATATATATATAAATTTAAAATTCTAGCATTTTAAATTTCTATGATAATTATTTCTATAATAAATGTATTAGTTCAAAGAATTCTTAAAATATTCAAATATAAGGTGTGAGTTACTGTTTTAATATTGATACCTAGCTTAATTTAATTATGAACTGAGAGCAAGGTCTATATACTACTGATACTTTGATTTTAGGTGAGTTTTGTGACCCTGTAGCCTATTAAATCTGATAAATAGAGAATAAACATTTTTGTGTATGTTCCATATAAAGAATGTGTATTTCCTATTACAGGGATGTAGCATTTCATATATAGGTCCAGTAAATCAAGCTTGAAAACTGTGTGGCTATAACTTTATTAACTGTTCTACATATTCTCTCTGTTAATTATTGAGACATGTTAAAGTTTCCCATTTGATGCTAATTTATCAATTTATCTTGGCAATAGTATAATATTTTTCCTTCTATATTTTTAGACTACTTAGTTACATGTATGCAAGTTTGGAATTGCTACAACTTCCTGGTTTCTATATAGATTATATAGAACAATTATTCTTTATATTGTTTCTATCCCAATTTTTCTCCCTAAAGTCTCCCCCCCCCATTAATATAATTATCCTATCTTTCTTTTGCTTAGTATTTCTCCAATACTTATTTTCCCAGCATTGCATTTGCTTTTCTCAGGCATCCCAGGGGCATTTCTGGCTTGGGCACAATTTTTATGCTAATTTTTTGGCTTGATGTTTCTATACTACAATGTTAATGAAAATTCTGAGCCAGGATTTTTTTATTTCTAGAGACATTAAAAAAGATTTTTTTTAAATTTTTTATCCAGAGCTCAGGCAGAAGAAAGCTTTTCTCCATCAGTGGGTGGATTTCTTTCTAGTTTTTCTACTTCAACTCCATGATCCTGGTTTATATAGATGTTAGTTACAACTCCTTTCTCCCTATAGGCTCATAACCATGTCTTTTGTCCCCCTGTGAGTTCTATATTCCCACTCTAATTTACCTAATTCACTGGGATCCATGACCTCCCAAAACTAGGTGACCAGAGGGTCAACTCTTCTGCTTATTTCTCTGATTTTTCATTGTCTTCATGTTTCCTTCTGGACATTTTACTTTCTTTTTTGACAGATGCCTTTAAAGACATTTTTTTCTTATGGCTCATACAGAGTTCCTAGACATTTGCATGAACAGATTTCAAATTATTTTACCTGCCCTCTTCTACAGCCTTAAGTCTAAGAGTTTTATTTAAAAGAAACACAGAGGTCTGAGAAAGTTGAACACAACCTTTTTTGCAAGGTTCTTTTCAACTGACAGAAGGTTCTTTTCAACTGACAGAAGGACTTCCTTATGTGTCACAGGGCCAAGACCAGGTCCAAATAATGGCATGCAACATAGCAAAAAGCAGCCTTTAATCTATTTATTTACATCCCCACACATGATGTTGATCCTAATATATGTTGTTTCATAGTATTCCATACCCATGTCTGAAAACAAATGCACATAGAGCCTGTTTTCCGTCACTAAAAGCAGCACTATGATCACACTTTCTATTTTAATAATAAATATCAGTAAAATCTTGGATAAACTTTTACATTCATATTGCTGTTGGCATTGCTAATTTAAACAACCCATAGGTAAAGTAATATTCTTCTTCATAGCAATAATATTAGCAATCTTGCACTTTGGAATTTATTCTACAAGAATAATTGTACTCTTTGCAGTACAATTATAGTAGCAATTACAGAAAACAACATAGATTTCCCAAACAGGAAAATTACTTAGAAAATTGCAATAAAATGTGTGGCTGTTAAAATATAAATTAATATGTAGAAACATGGGTACACTAGAAGTGAAAAGAACAGAATACAAATACAAATATACAGATATATATAATGATTGAACTTAGGTAAAATGTATATTTATGGTAACATATTTAAAAAGAGAGATTAATAACTTAAACATAAATTGGGTTAGGTAAAGACATTTCTCCAAAGGAAATATACAGATAGCCAAAAGGCACGTGAAAAGATGTTCAACATCGCTAATTATTAGAGAAATTCAAATCAAAACTACAATAAGATATCACCTCACACCAGTCAGAATGGCCATCATCAAAAAATCTGCAAACAAAAAATGTCAGAGAGGGTGTGGAGAAAAGGGAACCCTCCTATACTGTGGGTGGAAATGGAAATTGGCACAGCCACTATGGAGAACAGTATGGATGTTCCTTAAAAAACTAAAACTAGAGTTGCCATATGTCCCAGCAATCCCACTCTTGGGCATATGTCAGGAGAAAAACACAGTTCAAAAGGATACATGTACCCCAATGTTCATTGCAGCACTGTTTACAATAGCGAAGACATGGAAGCAACTTAAATGTGCATCAACAGATGAATGGATAAAGAAGACGTGGTACATATATACAATGGAATATTATTCAGCCATTAAAAAGAATGAAATAATGCCATTTGCAGTGACATGGATGGACCTGGAGATTATCATACTAAGTGAAGTATGTCAGACAGAGAAAGACAAATGTATGATAACACTTATATGTGGAATCTAAAAAAATATGATACAAATGAACTTATTTACAAAACAGAAACAGACTCACAGACTTAGAGAATGAACTTATGGTTACAAGAGTGGAAGGGTTGGAGAGGGGGAGGGATAGATTGAGAGTTTGGGATTGACATTTACAACACCGCTATATTTAAAATAAAATGCCTTTCCATGAAAAGAAAATTAGGATATGTGGAAAAGGCAAGATCATATAACTGATAAGCAAAGAAAACATAGATGATGAAAGTAGATCCATAGGTGACTGAGATATTGGAATTAGCAGACAAGGACTTTAAAATAACTATACTTGTTACCTGGGGGTGTAACTGGTGGGGAACTCCTAGGTGTGCTTGTTGTGTTGTTTCTTGATCTGGGTGCTGGTTACATAAGTGTGCTCAACTGTGAAAAGTAAGTGGGCTCTACAATTATGATTTGTGTTGTTTTCTGAATATAAGTCACATTTAATAAATTTATTTATTTAAAACGACTTTTTGGCTCCATTGGGTCTTTGTTGCTGCGCACAGTCTTTCTCTAATTGCAGTGAGTGGGGGCTACTCTTCATTGTGGTGTGCAGGTTTCTCATTGTGGTGGCAGGCTCTAGGCACACAGGCTCTAGAGTGCAGGGTCAGTAGTTGTGGCGCATGGGCTTAGCTGCTCTGCGGCATGTGGGATCTTCCAGGACCAGGGATCGAACCTGTGTCCCCTGCACTGGCAGGTGGACTCCTAACCATTGCACCACCAAGGAAGTCCCTATAAGTCACATTTAAATGAAAAGGTTTAAAAGCTAAAATTGTTTGACCTAATGAACAGTGGCTTAGTTCTGAAAGACCTCTGTCTATAAAGTACAATCTATTAAAAGCACAAAACCTGCAAAAAAAAATTTTTTTTAATGTGTGTAGTTTTAATTGAGATGTACTATAAATGTAAAATACACACTGGATTTTGAAGACTTAGAATGAAAAAAGAATGTAAACTATTTCATTATTATGTTTGCATATTGATGACAATATATTGATAATATTTTGGATACACTGAATTAAATAAAATATGTTATTAAAGTTAAAAAATAAATAAAATAAATAAGTTGGGTTAGGAAGTCCTGCCTGTGTCAGTTGGGGTGAAACACTGGTCATAAAGACGCTTAAGCAAACCTGAACTCTGGGCATTTATTTCTCTTTTCCAAATCCCAGGGATGGTGAAATTAAAACCTTAAGGGGATTGTCTTCTCCTTATAACATCAAATCTCTGAAAACTGGGGCTTCCTGGTGAACCAGAAGAAAATGATGGTGGTTTAGAATAGTTTCATTGTAACTGGAACACAATGACTCTCTCTCATTATACAAACCCATGAAGATATAAACTGGGGCCTGACTTCAGCTCTGCCCTCCTATAAGTCACAAGAAGATGGCTAATTCCTCCAGGGCAACATGAACTCCCAAGCTAAAGTATCTAGATATCTGAGATCCACACTCTCATAAACGAAAGTTAACACAATGAACACATATAATACTCAAAGTAAACGTATTAAAACACACAATACATTAATTTAAAAATACGCATTATAACTAAACTCGCTAAAAGAAAAGGGACTGCATTAGTAATAAGAAACAGCCTGAAAACATTTTTTTAAAAAGAGGAAATAAGAGGTATGAAAAATAGAATAATTGAAAGAAATATACCAATAGGTAGGGAGAGTAGAGAGAGATGGTAAGGAATAGATAGATATAAATGAAAAATAAATTCAAGATATAGAAGATCAGATTCAGAATTTTTTCCAAGAAACCACAGAAAGGAATGAAAACATAAAATATAAACATACAAGTAAAAGATACAATGAATAGAAATGGGAGTTCTAGAAAGAACACCAGAAGGAGGAAAAACAAATGGAGGAGAGAAAATAGTTCAAGAAAATATTTATTTTTATTATTATCTTTCCAGAGAAGAGGAGAAGCATCTACATACTTTAGCACAAAATTTAAAGGCATGAAAGACAAAGAAAAAATTACTAAAAGTTCCCCAAGTCAAAAAGTAGACCGCTTACAGAAAAAACAAGAATCAGATTGGTACCAAGCATGTCAAAAACAACATAATACAAGAAGGTCATAAGTTAATGTTGTTAAAGAAATAAAAAATAGCAAGAGGAAATTTGAACCTAGAATGTTTGGCAACAAGGAAGTGAGGGCAATCTAGGCATCCATCCTTGGAGTAATGGATGTATCAAATAGAGTAAAGCTACTCTTTAAATATTCTATAGCACTTAGAAGAAATGAAGTAAATGTACCTTTGACAACATGGATAAATATTAACTACAGACTGCTAAATGTAAAGAAAAAACTAAGAAAGAAATATACTGCTCAAGAATATTTATGTGAATTAAACATTCATGTACTCATAAACAATGTATGTTTTCTTCTTCTTCCTCTTCCCTTCCTTTCTCTTCATGAGTGAATCAGTCCTAAAGCCATTACACGGGTTGTCCGAGGTTAGCACCTCTGACAGTGGCAGTAGAAGATGATGCCACTGTGGCCCAGAGCAAGGGGTTGAAGACCATGTGAGGAAAGGAAGGCATCCAAATGGATTGGGGTAGTTTAGCACAGGGTATCAGGGCCCAAGCATGAGGAGGATACTGTGTATGTCTGTGTGTATGTAAGTCTGAATATGGAAAGGAAAGTAACTGTCAGGGGGAACAGTGTAATGAGAGAAGTCATTAAAGCTGACTAAGGTTATCCCCATTTAAGAGCTGAACAACACACAGTGTGGGAGCCTGAGTGGGGTGCATTTCAGGTGGGGAATAGGGAAAGCACTTGATATAGGGTAAATAGTCCATGTGTGACAGTGCCTGGCTTGGTTGTCAGAGCCATAATGGAGTGGGAAAGGCATTCTTGTAGAGGAAGAAGGAAAGGCATCAACTGTATACACTCAAGGGAACTGATTACTCAAGTATATATATTCAAAATAATGAGAAGCAGATTTCTCACTCTCAGAGATGGGATTTACAAACATGAAAGGAGAAAAACACTAGGTATTGATATGTACTGATGGTTTTTCAGATAGAGAGATAGATATAGATGTAAATCTATGTGTGTGTATATATATATATTCATACATATTTATATCAAAATATAGTATCAAAAAATATATTTTCCTATCTTTGTTTACTAAGAGGTACTGAAAAAAGCAACACTCCAATAGCAATGAGCACATCTAGAATCCACATCTTGTTTTCTAGACAGCACTCTCCACTCAAAGGAACTAGGGATCATTTAGGAAAAAGCTGGTAACAGGGTTGGGGTGGGGAAATACAACATGATTTGGTACACCTTGCTGTGTCAAAAACCAAGGAAATGCACAAAGAATTCTGAGGAAACATCAAAGGACACAGAATCCAGGTAGAAACTGCTGTTACTGGCTGACCTAGGAAAACTTGGGTATCAAAATAAAAATAGGATTGAATAATAATCCATTGAATAAATTAGGAATATAAATCTTCATTATGTAATACATTGATACTGTATTTATAAGTAAAGAAACATACAAACAAACAAGAAAAAGAAAATTCTTCTTTACAGCAAAATGCCGATTAATAAAAGTAGAGAGGATGATGGACTTAGAAGGTCACCGTTGGCATCATCTTGGAAATAATTACTTGAGCAAAAAAAACATCAGTGAACATTGAAACTACTGGGTGAAGGTAGAAATGGTGGGGGTAAGATGTTTGCATAACTTCAAATGCTATTGATTATTAAAAAAAAGGATAGAGCGTAACTTTAATGAGGTCTGGTGGACACCACCTTAATCAAGTGGTCAAAGTTAGCTTTACCAGTAATGGAACAAATTAATATTAGCAATCAGAAAACAGTCTTATTTCCATAATACTGCTGCCAAGGGTTCAGAGCCTGAATTTATTCATGAGAAACATCAGGTAAACCCAAACTGGGGAACATTCTGAAGATAACTGGCATGTAAGTTTTAAAAGGATGAAGCAGGGCTTCCCTTGTGGCGCGGTGGTTGGGAGTCCGCCTGCCGATGCAGGGGACGCGGGTTCGTGCCCCGGTCCGGGAGGATCCCACATGCCGCGGAGCGGCTGGGCCCGTGAGCCATGGCCGCTGAGCCTGCGCGTCCGGAGCCTGTGCTACGCAACGGGAGAGGCCACGACAGTGAGAGCGGATAAAGCAATGAAAGTAAAAAAAAAAAAAAGCTAGAAACTGTTCCAGTTTGAAGGAAATTTGAGACTTGATAACTCGAAACACATGATCCTAGTTTAGATCTATTTGCTATTTAGGACATTATTGGGACAATTGGCAAAAGGTGAATGGGGGCTACTTAGTGCATGGTAGAAATGTATCCAAGTTTAATTCCTGTTTGTAACGGTCCTGCTGTTTGTGCAAGAGAATGTCACTGTTTGCGGGAGAATTCAGATGCAACTGTTTATCATGTCTGTAGCCTACACTTGGGTAGCTGAGGAAGAAATTTCTTTGTGCTATTCTTGCAACTTTTCTGTAAGCTTGAATGTATTCCGAAATAATAAAAATACTTCTGAAATTAGAAAACCCTGGGGAACCTTTAGATGCAGTTTATTATTCGAAAAGTCGGTGCATGTGTATGTGTGTATATATTCTTACTTTAAGATAACATTTCCAGCTCACATTTACCAAATGTTTTCTGTCTTTCATGTTCCATAGTTGGATGGAAGCTTTAAATTTTATATGTGAAGTTCAAAAGATTTCAAGATGACAAAAATGTGTTCCACTCAGAGAACATTTGTATTCAAATAGGGTGAGGAGTGTCAGAGCTAAGAGACATAAAAGCAGCTGCCTCTCTCCAGTCCTTAATTTCATCATGTGCAGAAATTATGTTCCAGTGATAATTCTGTCTTGCATTTTTGTTGCTATCATGAAGGATCAACTGATTCTCAGTCATCTTCTTCCCCAGTAGCTAACAAAGCTTCATCTCCACCTGCACTGTAAGCTTACCCAGTATCTAGGAAAAATTCCAACCTTCTTTAGAGAGATTTGAGGACTAACAATTGCTGCTAATTCTTGAGTCCCAGCTGCAATAATTAAGTATTTGTTGCTTTCCTGACTTCAGAATAGAACTTCTAGGACTGGGACTCTGAATTATTTTTTCAATTTTATTGCACCCCAGGGACAGGAATCTGCTCTAGAATCACAGTTTTGATGACTGGCCTTTTGTAGTCTGCTCACATCTTTCCTAAATGCCAACTGCTTGCCTAAATATCTGAGTATAAAATTTCTGGATTATATATCGGCATAATTTTTATAGCTTTCTGGGTACTCCATTTTTCCACATGGGATCTCCCTATTGCCAAAGGTGTTTCTGAACAAACACTGGTGACTGGACATCATATGTTCTAGACTAAGGGTCTTATTTTCTTATTTTAAATATTTAGCAATTGATACAGCATACACTAACCAATCAGAATGGATTGGCAGCAAATGACTAGAATGTCCACAGCAATGTATACAAACAGATATCAGACCTGCCCCAGACACCATGTTCTTCTTGCCATACTGGAATTTTCTCAGAAATTACATTTTACTATATCCTCCAGTGAATTTAACCTTATGCAAGGAGGTAATTCTAGTCTTAAGACCCAACTCTGTCCACTATGCCCCACTTCACCTGAATCAATGGGGCATGCCCTACCATGTCCTGGATACTGACAAAAACATCAGCTACAAGAAAATATCCTTACAAAATTTTATCCTCTAATTACATAATGAGTTTTCTATTATAAACCTTAAGAATTAATTGCAAGTTTACAGGAAATACAAGGATTAGAAGAATTAGTTGAATAAAAATCACAAGAAGCATCCTACAAATCTAGACAATAAGACACATGCAGGACCACTGACTTGGTCCCACAGACAAGTGAGTGTCAAAAGAGGAAAAGAGGATCATACTGCATTAGAAGAAATACAATTTTTAGGCCTCAACTGGATATTGGTTTGGATAAACCCACTGTACAAGACTACAGTGATTACTAAAATTTAATACAGTCTGTGTATTAAAAATGATTAAGTTTACTATCATGAAACAGTGGCAATAATTAAACAATTTTCAAAATAATATGTATAGTATGATCTCATTTTGGCTATATATATACATTTATATCTAAATCTATAGGAATTTATATCAAGGTGTTCAAAGCAGTAATTACTGGGTATAAAAAATGTGTTCTAGACTGAATTGTGTCCCTTAAAATTCATATGTTGAAGCCCTCAACTCCAGTCTGGCTCTATTTGAAGACAGGGCCTTTAAGAAGGTAACTAAAGTTAAAAGAGATCTTAAGAATGGTACTCTAATCTGATAGGACTGGTGGTCTTATAAAAAGAGGGACAGACAGAAGAGATCTGTTACTCTCTCTGTGTGTACATAGCGAAAAGGCCATGTGAGGACTTGGAGAGAAGGCAGTCGTCTGTAAGCCAGGAAGAGAGCTCTCACCAGAAGGCTAATTTTCTGGCACTTTGAGTCTCGCACTTCTCAGCTCCAGAATTGTGAGAAAATAAATGTCTGTTGTCTAATGCATCCAGTCTGTGGTAACTTACTATGGAAGCCTAAAATGACTAACACAGAATGTATTGATTTATTTTCATATTTTTGCTTATCTCTTTTCTAACTCAATGTGTAGTAACCATTTTTGTAATAACAGAAATTACATTTTAAAAAAGTAAAAATATGCATGCATATTCCCTAAATATGCTGTAGTACTGTAAAATTTTGGTTCTGAAAAAGTGAGACAAGCAAAGAGATTCTGAACAAAAACCATATGCTTGGTCAGTTTTACCACATACTTTCCGGCAATAGTAGCTAACCCCTCTTTAGTGAACACATATACACAGAAAAATACACGTGTGCATGTACTCTTGGGAGCTTGCATGTATTTGGAAAAAACATTTAAAATTTAACTAAATATTATTCTTTAAAACTAGTAAAATTATCTAAATAGGAAGATATTTTGAGGAGTGTGATCCTAAGAACAAAAATAGCTTTTACCTTCTTTGTATCCCTTATAAGAGTGTATCGACAATAACACAATAATAGTGGGGGACTTTAACGCCTCACTTACACAAATGGACAGATCAACCAAACAGAAAATTAATAAGGAAATACAAGTTTTAAATGACAGAGTAGACCAGAGAGATTTAATTGATATTTATAGGACATTCCATCCAAAAACAGCAGATTACACTTTCTTCTCAAGTGCACATGGAACACTGTCCAGGATAGATCACATCTTGGGTCACAAAACAAGCCTCAGTAAATTTAAGAAAATTGAAATCATATCGAGCATCTTTTCTGACCACAATGCTATGACATTAGAAATCAATTACAGGGAAAAAACGTAAAAAACACAAACATATGGAGGCTAAACAATACATTACTAAATACCCAAGAGATAACTGAAGAAATCAAAGAGGAAAACAAAAAATACGTAGAGACAAATGACAATGAACAAATGATGATCCAAAACCTATGGGATGCAGCAAAAGTAGTTCTAAGAGGGAAGTTTATAGAAACACAATCTTACCTCAAGAAACAAGAAATATCTCAAATAATCTAACCTTATACCTAAAGGAACTAGAGAATGAAGAATGAACAAAACCCAAAGTTAGCAGAAGGAAAGAAATAATAAAGATCAGAGCAGAAATAAATGAAATACAAACAAAGAAAACAAAAGCAAAGATCAATAAAACTAAAAGCTGGTTCTTTGAGAAGATAAACAAAATTGATAAACCATTAGCCAGACTCATCAAGAAGAAGAGGGAGAGGACTCAAATCAATAAAATTAGAAATGAAAAAGGAGAAGTTACAACAGACACCACAGAAATACAAACCATCCTAAGAGACTACTACAAGCAACTCTATGCCAATGAAATGGACAACCTGGAAGAAACGGACAAATTCTTAAAAAGGTATAACCTTCCAAGACTGAACCAGGAAGAAACAGAAAATATGAACAGACTAATCACAAGTAATGAAATTGAAACTGTGATGAAAAATCTTCCAACAAACAAAAGTTCAGGACCAGAAAGCTCCACAGGTGAATTCTATCAAACATTTAGAGAAGAGCTAACACCCATCCTTCTCAAAATCTTCCAAAAAACTGCAGAGGAAGGAACACTCCCAAACTCATTCAACGAGGCCACCATCACGCTGATACCAAAAAGAGACAAAGATACTACAAGAAAAGAAAATTACAGACCGATATCACTGATGCATATAGATGCAAAAATCCTCAACAAAATACTAGCAAACAGAATCCAACAACACATTAAAAGGATCATACACCATGATCAAGTGGGATTTATCCCAGGGATGCAAGGATTCTTCAATATATGCAAATCAAACAATGTGATACATCATATTAACATACTGAAGAATAAAAACCATATGATCATCTTAATAGATGCAGAAAAAGCTTTTGACAATATTCAACACCTATTTATGATAAAAACTCTCCAGAAAGTGGGCATAGAGGGAAACTACCTCAACATAATAAAGGCCATATATGACAAACCCACAGCAAACATCATTCTCAATGGTGAAAAACTGATAGCACTTCCTCCAAGATCAGGAACAAGACAAGGTTGCTCACTCTCACCACTCTTATTCAACATAGTTTTGGAAGTCCTAGCCACGGCAATCAGAGAAGAAAAAAAAAATAAAAGGAATACAAATTGGAAAAGAAGAAGTAAAACTGTAACTGTTTGCAGATGACATGATACTATACATAGAGAATCCTAAAGATACCACCAGGAAACTACTAGAGCTAATCAATGAATTTGGTAAAGTTGCAGGACACAAAATTAATGCACAGAAATCTTTTGCATTCCTATGCACTAATGATGAAAATCAGAAAGAGAAATTAAGGATACACTCCCATTTACCATTGTAACAAAAAGAAGAAAATACCTAGCAATAAACCTACCTAGGGAGACAAAAGAACTGTATGCAGAAAACTATAAAACACTGATGAAAGAAATTAAAGATGATACCAACGGTTGGAGAGATATACCATGTTCTTGGATTGGAAGAAACAACATTGTGAAAAGCAATCTACAGATTCAGCGCAATCCCTATCAAATTATTAATGGCATTTCTTACAGAACTAGAACAAAAAATCTTAAAATTTGTATGGAGACACAAAAGATCCTGAATAGCCAAAGCAGTCTTGAGGGAAAAGAACAGAACTGGAGGAATCAGACTTCCTGACTTCAGACTATACTACAAAGCTACAGTAATCAAGACAATATGGTACTGCCACAAAAACAGAAATATAGATCAATGGAACAGGATAGAAAGCCCAGAGATAAACCCACACACCTATGGTCACCTAATCTATGACAAAGGAGACAAGGATATACAATGGAGAAAAGACAGCCTCTTCAATAAGTGGTGCTGGTAAAACTTGACAGGTATGTGTAAAAGAATGAAATTAGAACACTCCCTAGCACGAGACACAAAAAAAAATTCAAAATGGATTAGAGACCTAAATATAAGACCAGACACTATAAAACTCTTAGAGGAAAACATAGGCAGAACATTCTTTGAGAAAAATCACAGCAAGATTTTTTTGATCCACCTCCTAGAGTAATGGAAATAAAAACAAAAATATACAAATGGGACCTAATGAAACTTAAAAGGTTTTGCATAGCAAAGGAAACCATAAACAAGACAAAAAGACAACCCTCAGAATGGGAGAAAATATTTGCAAACGAATCAACGGACAAAGGATTAATCTCTAAAATATATAAACAGCTCATGCAGCTCAATATTAAAAAAACAAACAACCCAATCCAAAAATGGGCAGAAGCCCTAAATAGACATTTCTCCAAAGAAGACATACAGATGGCCGAGAAGCAAATGAAAAACTGCTCAACATCATTAATGATTAGAGAAATGCAAATCAAAACTACAATGAGGTATCACCTCACACCAGTTAGAATGGGCATCATCAGAAAATCTACAAACAACAAATGCTGGAGAGGGTGTGGAGAAAAGGGAACCCTCTTGCACTGTTGGTGGGAATGGAAATTGATACAGCAACTATGGAGGACAGTATGGAGGTTCCTTAAGAAACTAAAAATAGAATTACCACATGACCCAGTGATCCCACTACTGGGCATATACCTAGAGAAAACCATAATTCAAAAAGACACATGCACCCGAGTGTTCATTGCAGCACTATTTACAATAGCCAGGTCATGGAAGCAACCTAAATGCCCATCGACAGATGAATGGATAAAGAAGAGGTGGTACATATATACAATGGAATATTACTCAGCCATAAAAAGGAATGAAATTGGGTCATTTGTTGAGACGTGGATGGATCTAGAGACTGTCATACACAGTGAAGTAAGTCAGAAAGAGAAAAACAAATATTAACGCATATATGTGGAACCTAGAAAAATGGTATAGATGAACTGGTTTGCAGGGCAGAAATTGAGATTCAGATGTGGAGTACAAACGTATGGACACCAAAGGGGGAAGCGGTGGGGGGTGGGGGTGGTGGTGTGATGAATTAGGAGATTGGGATTGATATGTATACACTAATATGTTTAAAATGGATAACTAATAAAAACCTGCTGTATAAAAAAAAAGAAAAAAAGAGTGAAAATTAACACATTTTTATACATCTTTCTACCCAGTCTACATATCACAAATCATCCAATTAGTCAGCAGACTAACCATCTGTAACACTATCTGTGCTGCATATTTTCCATTTGTCCATCCAGATCTATCTTCACCCTTTACCCAGCTCTCTGCCCCAGGAGTCTCACCTCTGTGGCATACATATACCTGGCTCCTTTACACTTGGCTTCAAGTTGATTTTAGCAAATGGAAGGCATCAACAAGTGATCAGCAAATTGGATAAGAGAAAGATTTTTAATTTTCCATCACCCTTTCTGTCTGGTCACTTGCAAAACATATAAGCATAAATACATTAGTAATCACATTAAATGGATTAGATGCTCCAATTAAAAGATGATCAGATTGTAGGTAAAATGAAAATTATTTGTTATCAAGAGGACATGTTAAAATATAAAGATACAGAAAGGTTGAAAGTAAAAAAAAAGATATAGCATAAAGACACTAACCAAAAAAAGAAAAAGCTAATGTAGTTAAATTAGAATCAGGTGAAATCAAATTTAAGACATGCATTATAAAGATCACTTCATCTGATAAGTGTTTCAACTAACCAGGAAGATTTGATATATTTGAATTTATAAACATCTAAGAAATGATCTCAAAATATATAAATCAAAAACTGATAGAACTACAAGATAAAATAAACAAATAGATACTTATAGTAGGAGATTTTAGCAGTAAAAATAAGATACAGAATATTTGAATGACCTGACTAAGGTACTTGGTCTAAATGGATACATATAAAACTCTATACCTGCAACTACACAGTACACATTCTTTACAAATTCTCATGGGACACTAATCAAATCCTGGGCTATAAAGAAAACCTGAAAGAATTGAAATCATACAGAAATAAAGCGGAAACAATACATTCTAATGAAAATCCAAGTTGTTTATCTCTTCCTCAGAAGAGTATGATATCCCGATACCAAATAGCATATAACTTCCAAAAGCATAGCAGAGAGTCAGGGTAATTCCAACTGGAGTAGAACTCCAAAGGGCTCTTTATGGAGGAGATGGCACTTGCACAGAGCTTTAGAGTATACTGGGGTTTTACAACTTGCAAGACATATTTGGATAATACTAAATAGAATAATAGGAAGAAATTGTGGCTACATGAAGGGAATAGCAAGATATAGAACCAGAAGGGCATTCAGGAATCTCTGGCAGTTTCTAGGATAGTAAATGACAATGGTCACCCATTATGAAAAAATGATCCTCAAAATATAAAGATAAGGTATTGCTCTGATAGATTTATACATAAACTATGAAATTTAGTTGGAGCTTCTATAATTTGGAAAGAGTACAGATACTTAAGAAACGATGTGATAAGAATGTAAGAAACTGTAAAAAATTGCTGAGAAACATTAAAAATTGGAAAATACTTGTTAAAGTAATTTTGCTTCAGAGTGTGTATTTCAGATTGTCTCTAGGTCTTCCAGCAAACAAACAAACAAAACTCTAGACTGGATCTAAGCTGAATCATTTCCTAAAATCAAAACCGTCAAGACAGAAAACTGGAAACCTGAGAAGTTCTGGTGAATGACATCTGTGTCACCCTCCGTAAATCCAACCTATACTCCCCGGGAAACAGAATTGACTGTACTTTCTGTGGACTTTGGATAATAGGTTTCCCACCTGTGTTCACTCTGTTTAAGACCCTTGATGAACAGACCTTCAAAGTGATTTCTAAAGCTTTTTCTCCCTTTTGTCTGAGGACTGCAGACTGGCAGCTCATGAAGGCTGATCTCTACTTCTACAGAGTACTCTGTTATCGGCTTCCTGCTCAGACTCCTAGGTTCACTGTGCAACTGGCTGCTTGAAGAGTCATAAAATTGGGGTGTCATCAGTGCCATTTAGTGATTCCTAACAACTAGCTTGCATCTGTCACAAGACCTATCAGTCTTTCCTACAGCAGTCTAGCTCACTGATTTTTTTTTTTTTAAAGAGTGGCCATCATATCTACATGAATGCTATATAGAAGTTATCTGAGTACATTACATTTTTCCTTGTGTTCTTCTGGATATTTCCCTCCATGTTGATGGCTAGAAGTTATTAAAGCTCACCCTACGCTAAAACAAGTCTTCAATTCTCTGACTTTTTAAAAAATCTACTGGGGAATTCTCTTTTACAAAGCCTCTAAAAGCCAAGCCACAGCATATCACATCCATACCACTCCATTATCTACTTAAGACACACACACACACACACACACACACACACACACACACACACGTATATCTCAAGACATTCTTTTAACAGAATAGCACAATGTACTCTTGGATCTTTTCACATACAGCAACACTGAGTCTACTCTGAACAGGATGGTTAGTCTCATATGTAACAAAAAGCAATGCTGGACTTAACCTGTACTAACATTTCTTGTTAGTGGATATTTCCTTAAAAGCTAGTATGTATTATTTGCCAAAAAAATTTTTAGAATAACCACACTTTGTAGATAATATGTTCAATACTTCTTTATACATTTCTGTTCAAAAAATGAAAATAATGCATACTTTCAAGTGGCTGTTAACAAATTAGAAATATAGATCTTCAAAATTCATTTGAAATATGTGAAAATTATAAAAATTATCAGAGAACATTATATTACTCTGATGAAAATAATTTTGAACAAAGAACATATATAATTATGAATAGGGAAATAGTAGTGTTATATAGCTACATATATATATAACCATTTGAAGATATACGATCCAAATTTACTTATGTGAAAACTTATCACTAATGACACTAAATTTTATGCATCATAGTAAGTCACTTTTTTCTATTTATCAAAAGCAATTCAAGCATATTAAAATATTTCTTTAAGCACAATTCATTAATATTTTTCACCCTAAATTACATTAACAGGTTTTATACTTTCTCATCTCATTTTTTTCACTATAGTCATGGTTTTTAACAACAAGCTCAGATTGATATCTGAAAATTCACATTTCCATGTATTCATTGACTCTCAAGGACAAAGATTGACAATATATAATCAATGGGTAAGATCTACAAAATCATGGAAAATTAAATGGCGTCAATATCCAATTATCTAATCAATGCAACAAATCTCTATATATTGGGGCAAGAAACTTTTCTCCTGCTTCCTTTTCTATTCCTCATACAATTTTCTTAGTTCTTCCAGGACTTGCCCTACAAATACCATCCTCTTCACTTCACTTAGCTGAGTCTATTTCATGCATACAGATATTTAATTATTTTGTTTAGTGTGGTTTTACAGTATCAATTTTGTAGCTTTTGTTTGCAAGCAACTGAAAATCAAACATAAGTTGACAAGAAAAAGAAAGGAAATGTACTGCCTCACATATATGGCTAATTCAGTAGATTTGGCTTTTAGACAAGGCTTTATTTAGGCATCAAATGATGTGGACAAGAGTCAGTCTCTCTCTCACACTCTCTCTCTCCACATTATTCACCTACCCCTTCCTTGTGTTGGTTCCATTTTCAGGTATTATACTCTCAAGGTCCCAGAAAGGCTATTGAAAGATCCCAGGGCTATATGCTTTCTTGTTCAGCTCTACTGTTAAAGTTAGCCATTATTCAAAGTCCAGAAGTTGAGTCATGTCTCTGTTTGGCCAAACTTACATCATCCTTGAACCAACCATCATCCCACCGTTGATGTGATATGCTGATAGACTCAAGCCAATCAGGATCTACTTCTACAACTTAAGATATGGTCAAACCTACTCATACTATATTGCTAGGAAATGTTGGCAACAGTTCAAAAAGGGGAAGGGGCAAATGGATGCTGAAAAAGAAAGCATGGCAGGCAAACTCTACCACATTGCTGTCTGGACTCTAGAGAATTCTGTTTAAGTGTATATAAAGGGTTAAATGAGCAAGATAAATAGTTGATTTGCACACGTATTTTTAATGCACTCCTGTCCAAACTTTTGAGTGAAGATTTTCCTACATTAAAACTCAAGACTATACTTATAAAATTCAAGTCAGATGTAATTATAATAAGCTTTACATTACTTTTTTAAATCCGTAAACTATAAGTGTTGCTCTTATTGCTCAAAATCATAGCACATCATTCTGTATCCTTTTCATGTCCCACCCCGATGCAGATCATAGAGAGGAACTAACGTATTTATGTGTTTCTCAGAAAACTTAAAAGTTAATTATCTTGGATGTATCATGAGTACTGTTGTCTAAAACATTGGGGTTAAGGGTCATTCATCCTACATTTAAGATCAGTTTAAATGTAATAACTCACTGAGACTGCTCAGTAGGTATTTGGGATATCAAAAGGTAATATTCCATAGTAAAAAAATGATGAAAGAAGGATCCATTACAATGTGAAATATCTTGATTGAAATATATCTCTGTCTGAAAATTTCTAAAACCAATAATAATCACCACACCCATGAGGAAAACTTGATATGGCATAACTGCTTAGAAAGCAGGCCTAGGTTGTTCCTTCTTTAACAATGGAGTTACAAACAGGTTTCAGAGTATATCTCAATTTTTCCTCTAAACTTCATACATGTTGCTAACTTAGCGCAGAGAGAGATATAGCTGGAGAATGCCATTTTGCTTCGTTGTGCTCTTATTATGCAGACATTTAACATATTTGGGGGAAATTCATCTAGTTATTTGATAAGGAAGATACTTGCTAACATAACATTTTACAGTATAGAAAAGTACTCACTTAAACATCCTAATTTGATTCTCAGAACAATGTAAGATACTAGAAGGTGAGATATCCTTCCGTAGACACAGACACAGAAAGCTTCCCGCAGGGAGGTGACATATGAGCAGTCATGGAGCTGACATGGACTGTCAGCTCACTGAGGGCAGGACAGTGGCTGAACATATTAGGGGCTGTAAATGTTTATTGAATAAATCAATCAGTTAATTAAATCTGGACTTAAATCTGGTCTTTTCAATGTTCAGTGCTTTTCTTACAAGTAAACTATTATTATAGTGTTATTTATATATTTTAACAAATAGAGCTCATTATAAAATTGTGGGGCTCAGGAATAGAAGACAGAAAAAACTAAGCAAAACAAAAATCTCCTTAAGAGCTTCTTCTTTCCTGCTTTGAGGACATAGGCTTAACCCTGTTTTCTATAGTTCCCACTATGTTCAATCAACAATCAGTTGAGGCTCTCAAGATACAGAACTTTGAAAAGCCTATGTCTCTAACAAAGGGCAATTCTGAATGTACTCAGGTTTTTATTTTTTTTTTTTGGGCTTTTTCAAAACATATTTTTTATGCTTTTGTTGTCAGGAGAAAACAGATGAGATAAAACATGGTAGTTGAGCCTTTGGGTCTGGACACAAAAACAGAGCCCTCAAGTTGACTTTCACAGCGACTTGATACAAATTTAACAATATGTAAAGAGGGTCTCTTCTTTAGAGGTCTAATGCTGAGGCTGGAGATAGAAATAAGACACAGCCCCTGATTTTCACCCTACCACAGTAGCTGAATGAGTTGAGTTTTATCCTATGTGGTCCAACAAGGCCTGACAAAGTGCACTGCAGTACAAGAAGCATCTCTCGGGCAATGATGCGTAAAGACAGAGGGATTTTTTAGTCAACAGCAGGAATTAGGCTTTAATGCTTTCAACTAAAAGACTTCATACGCCAGATAACTGACTGCTATCCACTGAATCTTGGCAGGCAACAAGACTGCTGAAGCTTAAACTGAGAAGCTGTGTTAAGCAGATTTTCATGAATGTACAAAATGCTTTATTTGTAAAGCTGCTTTTCTTTGTTACAGTTCAAAATGCTTTTCTTCTTTTTTTAATCTCTCAGCTTGGTCAACTCTCAGTCTTTATCAAAATTACTTTCAAAAATGTCCTTTTAAGAGCCAGAGAAGAGAAATAAATGCTCACATCAACAAAAATATACATTTGTTTTTTTTTTTTAAAAAAGAATAATCCAAAAAATGTCAATCAAAAGAGATTAATAATGATCATGGGCGTTATAAAAACTAGAAGACACACAGAAAGACATTAAGTACTTTACCATTATTTGGAAGTTCTAGAGGGCTACAGGCACTGTGTGTGATTCTATCTTTCGGTGAAGAGATGAGTTTTGCAACGAGAGATGCTGAGATGGGCTGCACTAGTAGAGAGGTGAGGTTTGATCGGTTTTGTCTAAAGCTTCCATCTGTATTCAAAAGAGAAAGAAAGAGAATCCTTAGTAAACAGAAGTTAAAAACACTTGAAGAGCAGGTTTTTCTGTAATACGTCTTTAAATGATGAGTGGTAAGTTTATTTCAGCTTGTTCGTTTATTCCTTGGTTATACTCTGTCTACTTATTAAAAATGATTTGAGATACTTCATAATAAAAATTCAGTCCAAATACTATTAAGTATCCTAGTCAATTATGGCAGATCGTACACAGGCATTTACTTCCATTCTCCACTGAAATGACAACAAAGAGATAAAAAGCATCAACCCACAGAGGCCAAGAGAATAGGAGACACATTAGCAATAAGATTCTATCGATAGAAGCATGAAAGCAGATGAATAAGTGTCAACTGATATGACAGACCAAGGAGACCAAAACCTAAGCCAGCAGAGGGAGGAAGCTGAAAAGCAATGCAGTTTGTACCACAGAACCCAGAAACTCTTGAGAACTGATAACACCAGCTACCTATTAAAATAGGGGTAATGGAGGGGCTGGAAACAGGAGAGTTTGAAGAAATTTGGATTGTGAGGGGGGTCTCTCCTCCCGAACCCCTCACTCACCCAGTCAACATGAACAGTGCCCGGTCCTCCCTCCCTCCAGCAGAGACTGAAAGTGGGACACTGAACAGGGAGACACCAGACACAGGGAAGGGTGACTCATACTTTAAATGGGACGGTATTATGATTGCTGAGACCCTTCAGATGCCTTACTCTTGTGGTGCCCAGAATCCTTCCTTCCAGGTTGGGCACTAGATAATTCACTTGTGGTAAACAGGACCAGGGCAATGGAGAATATAGAAAAATACTGAAAATCTGGAAGTCTACCAATAAAATAACTCCCTCAAGACATCCTACATTGACACTTAGTAGTCAATACATCTCACCACATACAGAACTTCAAATGAACTTATGCTGCCATTCTTAAGTCAGAGCTCTCAGCTAAGGCCAAACCTAGAAAGGCACAAGAGCAGCAGACCTAGTGAGGATAAGAAGAGGACGTCAGGAAGGGGGTCCCCAGGAAAACAAAAATCATGGGAATCCCAGATGCGTCTTAATGTTCTGAGAACATATTCACAGTAAGATCAGAGAATTAGCATTTGAAGAGGTTCGAGATATACAGAAGAATGAGAAATCTATAAAATGAGACAACTATTAGTTTCAAAGGGAGCAAAAATTTTCTCGAGAAAAATGCAATCATCGTACATTGTGAAAAATATTCACACAGAGTAATATAAATAATGACTTTTTAATACAAAAATGGATATAATTCTTTAGGAAAAAAGAGAAAAGGGCAAATGTCAGGGATGAAGGTACATGGAAACTTATGAAGGAAAATTAAATCTTTATCTTTCATAGTGGTAAGTCAATATAATAAATACAACTGAAAAATGTATTCAGCTCTTAAACATGCTATTGGGAGGCACAGACGTAAATATGAAAAGTAGGTAACAACTAAAAATGTTGAAAGCAATTAAGTACTTGCCTTTGGGACAGACAAAGGGGAGAGAAACACAGGGAAGGATGGGAGAGAAAAGGTGACACATTTTTATAAATGAAGCTTTATAGAAATATCTATTTATATTCATCTATAACTTTGAAAAAATAAAAATTAAATGAAAATAAAGAGAGAAACAACTATGGTAACACAAGAGAAAAATTACACAAGTACTCTGAGTAAAGAGATTGGAGAGAATAAATTCTGCATAAGGAAAGAACTAAAAAATATATGCTTATTCGGTTTATATATTTATACTGACTCAGAAAAAGAAATACACAGTGGAATGACTATCAAGCAGCCAATAATGCTTGAGAATACAGAGCTATATTTTTCAGACCTTTATTAGGGAAAATAATTGCCACAGGTTTTCTCAGAATTTAATTTGGTAGAACTGCGTGGGGGTGCAGACCTCTACAATACTGGTATACAGGCTCCAGGAGAAAGATTATAAATGAGAAAATATGTTACAGAAGCATTTCCTTAATTTATCATCAGGAAAACCACAAGGCTAAAATGTGGTATTTAGCTTGGGCCTATGGCAGTCACAGAAGTCATGGCTTTGAAGAAAAAGTAATGAGATTTAAGCTTAGGATCGTTTTTGTCGTATAAACACAGAGCTGGTCTCATAATTTAGTAGCCCTTTTTATATGGATATACAACTGTGCATTTTGACCATAGCATAGTTCATTTGACCCTAGTGTAGTTCATAACCATTTTCGTGTCATAGTACTGAGACTGGCTATATAATTTGCAAGACCCAGAGCAAAATGACAATGTGGGGCCTCTTGTTCAAACAGTGGGAAGGATTTCAATACGGCAATAGCAGGGAAATGAATCAGGTGTGGGCGCTTTTGAAAGCAGATCGCACACCCGTGAATCGGGCCCTGCATGGTTCACACAGAAGATGCTAGCAGCCGTGCAGCCAGCTGAGGCCAACTGAAAGGGACTTTCAGACCACAAGGAAGCTGCTGTCCTGAGTTGCTGTTTCTCCAGGATGCACCTGGGGCCATGGTGATTAATATCTCAAGGCACAGACATTATACCTCACTCAGCGTGCCAGCTGGGAGGTCCTGATATAGCCATCTCACTATGGTTCTCCCAGCATGTATTTTCTCCCTCAGCCATTACCTTTGAAATTTATAGTGTACACAGGACAATGAGATAGTATTTATGAGAAATGTACAGTCTGTTATTTTGCAGTTTTCATGGATGTTAGGTGCTAACATGCTGCCAACACAAAATGAAACGTCTTAAATGCTGCATGATTTCACCACTCTTCAGTTCAGATACTGAACTTGCCAATCAAGGCCCTTCACCATCTCAGACCTTATATTTCCAACATTATTTCCTACCATTCCTCTCCATATATCTTATGCTAAAACTTAAGCTATCCCCCTACATATTCTGTGATTTAAACCTCCATGTTTTTACGTAACCCATTCCTTCCACTTTACTTGCTCTTCTCATGTATCTCACGTCTGAACTATACATTTCCTTTAAAGCCCAACTCATTTTCCACAAGAAACTTTCTCTGACACCTTCAGCTCTATGTGATATATCTGCACCTTTTTTTTTTCAGTGCTTGCCGTTACTAATTAACATTATCGCTATGTAAAAACATTCTGGTTTCCCCTCTAAACTCCTTAAAGAAAAGGACCAAGTCTTCTACATCATTGCATGACACACAATGCTCAGCACGTTGCCAGGATCATAACAGGAGCTCCATAATTAATGGGAGGAAGGAAGGAAGGAAGGAAGGAAGGAAAAGAAAAAGAAAACAAAGAAAGAACGAAAAGAAAGAAAGAAAGAAAGAAAAGAAAAGAAAAGAGAGGAAAGGGAGAGAGGGAGGGAGGGAAGATGGATGAACAATTTCTTGAAAAATAGTTTAACGTCTCTGTCTTACCAGTTTTCTGAATGCCTAGAAAATGGAGCAGGGGTACAACTGAAAAAAATTAGAATTCTATTAATTCTATGCTTGCTGAACGTTAGTGCTTTCTCCCCAGCTAACTACTCTCAAAACCTTCAAAACCCATTCATCCCGGGCTTCCCTGGTGGCACAGTGGTTGAGAGTCCGCCTGCCGATGCAGGGGACACGGGTTCGTGCCCCAGTCTGGGAAGATCCCACATGCCGCGGAGCGGCTGGGCCCGTGAGCCATGGCCGCTGAGCCTGCGCGTCCGGAGCCTGTGCTCCGCAACGGGAGAGGCCACAGCAGTGAGAGGCCCGTGTACCGCAAAAAAGAAAAAAAAAAAAAAAAAAAAGTCATCCCAATCAACTCACTAATTAACTTTGCTCTAAAATTACCTTTGTCTGGGTAAAAAAAGGTATATAAATAAAATTATCTTTGAGATATAGTTAAAGTTAATAAAAAAATCAATAACTTTATTCTTTTTTTTTCCTCCACAATGCCCTATTAAGCGTCTGAAACAATGCATTTAAAAGTTAAATGTGAGTGAACCCTAAACAGTAATTGGACATACCAAAATCTTTGATTTTTTGTACTGCGTGACTAGTAGACTTGCATTCATTTTGAAATATCTGAAGTAAGTGGTTCATTAATTTTTCACCTTCAGCTTAATGGAAATTTGACAAACAGTTCACTTCTAAGAGCAGATACTAAAAGCAGGACTTTACAGGACGCAAACACTGTTATAGACAGAAGTTATTTTTAAAAAATTCATTTATTGAAGAATTGATAGAATTTCATTTTCTTACATGATTAAGAGACTTTGAATAAAACCAAATACATGTACCATTTTTATGCAGTTATATTTTAAAGCATTTATAAACTATAAGAACCCATTAGATATGAGCTGAAAATCAGGTGGATTATGTACCTTGATGCAAACGGTACCATCCAGAAAATATTTGACATTATATTTTAGCATTTTAACTTTTAGATTATAGCATTTATATCATAGCTTGTACACTGTGTAGGCTCTATAAAGACTGACACTAAGTTTTATTTTAATAGATAGCTAGTTCTCTCTTCACTTTATGAACTCTTTGTAATCTAGATAAGGATCCAAATCGATTCATCCCATTCAATAATCCAATCCTCAGTACAATGCCACATGCATACAGTAGAAAGAGCAAACTGGATATATATACAGAGTCCCAAAATTGACTCACTGTTTGAAAAGTAACTTATAAATAATTTCACTATGAGAAGACTGTCATCCCATCTACTATACCTGAACAACCAAGGTAACACTGAAGGGTCTTCATTATGCGATTGACTGAAATAAAAATAATACATTAGCTCAGAGGCCTAGACCCTGAACCACAGTGGCTGAAATCGAGAAGAAATGAGATTAAAAATAAGTAAAATGGTTTATTATTGTACATATGTAATAGGATTTCATTATGCTTTTTCAAATCATTGATGCCCACTTCAAGCCCATCTGCATATAAAGAAAATATGTTAGCTGCCAGCTTTGTGTGTGTGTGTGTGTGTATGTGTGTGTGTGTGTGTGTGTGTGCGGCGAGACGGAATTCTTTTAAAATCAACTGAAATGTTAGTGTATAAAGCAATGCCAATTACCCAAACAGTATCAGGAAAGATAAACCTTCAGAGACCAGAAATCTTAGACACTGGGATCCTCAGAATTAAGGCACTGAGAGGAGGGATAAGGTAAAGAATGTGCTGGTAAATAAAACAATAAGGGCCTTGTATGGCTCAGTGATGAGAATGTGCCGCCTTTGGGGAGGACAGCACGATTTCCAAATTGAGGTGTGTAACTCAGCCCTCGGCACCTGACTCTGTGTGTGTGTGTGTGTGAACATAAGATCAGTGCTACATGATGTAACCATGGACCCTGCAGATCCTTCCTATTCAGTGTGTAGTTCTTGGACAAGCAGCAGGGGCAGGACTCATTAGAAATGCAGAATCTCAGGCCCCATCCCAGCCCTTCTGAATCAGAATCTGTAGCCTAACAAGATCCCCAGGTGACTCATGTGCACATTAGATGAGCAATGGTCTAAATCACTATATATTTTTCTGTAGCATAATTGATATAATTTTCATAGCAAAGAAGATATAAAAAGTGTGATGAAGAGGATGAAGAATAATAGACTATGTTTGCTCACCTTACCCCAAATTAAAGATGACAGAGCCTTTGACTATATTAATAAACTCCAAATCAGCAGTTTTTTCAGAGGGTCTCCTTCAAAATGGGTAACAGGTCTGTGCATATGCTGTCACTAAATAGCAAGTTAAAATTGGACTGAGAACATTTCTTTTTGGTTCTGCTCTTTTCTCAAAGATAAATTTGTTGATTTAAAGATCAAAATTACATTTACAACACTTTATTTCAGTCATGAATAAATATTACAGTCTCTAACTGATTTGAATTTCTCTTCTACATTTTCAGCTATTCTAATTCATTATAGTAAGAGACTGACAAACCTAAAGTGTAAATACTTCCCATTTGCCAGAGAACCAAGCAATCAAAGAGCTTAAAAAGTAGAGATTTGAAGAATACATTTTGTGCTGCACTTTTATGAAAAAGACTCAAATATCAAATGAACAAGCTGATATCAGCAATGTTATCCCAGAATATTTGATCTGACTTTCTCCAGAGGACTGCCACTTTGACAGAAATCAGATCATTAAATATTCGGTGTGGATGTTTTTTCACTTTTATCTTAGCTCACTAAATTTAGTTATTTCCCTGAAATGACCAGCACACTAAATTGGCTAGTCATTTTGTTATCCTTGTAAATACAGCTGATCCTTTATTATTTCAGTGTCTCATAACCTGCTGGTTATATCACCATCTTCCTTCAAACTAGTCAAGTTCAGCACTGTGTTGTTCCGATTTTTATTAAAAATGAAATACATACATTTAAATATGCTTTGTGCTACGCAGTCTTCTCAGAGCTTGTCCAGGCTCTCTATGTGTATACATATATACATACATACACAAACATACATGTATATACATACACACATGTATAATTATTTTTAAGGATACAGGATTTTTATTACTGACAGCTATTCTCATAATTAAAATGAAAATTACTATTTCATGAGTTTACATCATATTTCTTGCCTTCTCTCAAACTAACACAAATTGTAGGTCTAAAAGCTGGCTAATGCCAGTTTACCCAACTCTTAGATGTCGCTTACTCTAGGAAGCTTGGTCCTCATATGTGTCCCCCCGTTAAGTCCTTGCTTATACACTTAGTAAACTGGCTCTGCTCTAATTTCCTTTTCACTTTCTGCTCACTGGCCAGAGTATAGTATAGATATCTTGAGGGCTCATTCACTGGTCTATTGCCACGGTTTAGTACACTTCATAGTAAAAGGGAGGGCACAGTGAATATTTTTTGAATGAATGATCACATCAGTATTCAAGTGAGTAACTCAGTTTCGTCTACTCATAAGCCTAAAACTCATGACTTATAGCACAATCACAAAATGCTAAACATGAAGACAGATGGTCTCGTCGTCTCATTTCCTTGGTCCTCTCTCAAGCTAAAGCGCCCTACCACGTTCCCTAGTAAATATCATAATATTTAAATATTTAATTACCTTTTAATAAAAATAATTTAATTAGCTTCAGCTGATGAATTATAAAAAGTCATATTTAGTTTTACATTAAAGAGAATAGAAAGTAACATACTCATTTATAAAGCAGTATCTGTATATTCTGACTTTAAAAGAGCATACAAATTATGTAGAGTCAACTGTATTTTTAAAAAGTAGTATATAAAAAAAGTCTTTGGTAATAATAATTAATTTATATTAATAACTGTTCATTTAATTTGAGCTCTACCTTTCCAATTAGTTTATTCAAAGGTACTGATCACAGATATGACACAGGCTCAGAAAAAGCTAGAAAAGCTTTCCCATCACTAAAAATATTTCTCCTTTAGGTTTAGACATATAAACTCAAGATTTATATCAGTAAAGTGAAATTATTTGGGCCACAGGAAACTAAAATTAATTTAAATTACCATCATTCTCTCCCCTGAAACAAATACACTTGGTCATTTGTATATCTGTGGTTATGCAGCCTTGGAATTTGTTCTAAGCTTGGCAAACATTTAATTAAAGAAGAGTTTGTATTATATTAAAAAGTTTTGATTAATGTGCAGTTAAGCAAGGTGCTAGGCTTCTTTTGGTCATTATACAGGACATAAGCATAGTATTTAATTATATTGTTAGCTGAAATCTGGCATGTCCTATAATTGAATTGATTATTATTTACAGAATTATGAGAATATATTTTTATAAATAATTTGTTTTTTAATAGCTTTAAAACACATTGATATAATCACTTCAAAGTCCATTGCTATGTTTCAGGTAGATGGTGGTCATCATTAACAACATGTTTTCTAAAGATATTTTTGTAGTATGATCCTTTCTACTCAAAAAATAGGACTTCCTTTGCCATAGGGTTTTACATCACTGAATTTATATTTATAAATTTGTCATTTTAAGTAAAAATGTAGATGTACAATGGCAGTAGTAATATTCAGATACTGACAAATGTTTTCTTAATTTTATTTCAGAAGAATAAGTGGTTACATGAGAACTGATTCCCTATTCCACATAACTCTAAATATTTCTATTCTTTTGTATTCATCATTTGTCTACTCCAAGACTATTTCATTCCCTAAAGCATTCTAAGAACATGAACATTTGGAAATAAACTATAAACTGTATCATAAGAAAAACAAACTAACAGAGAGACAAAATATTTAGTCTGTTCTTTACTTCGTGGAGAGTAGTCTAGATTCATAACTGGAATAACTGGCCATCTGCACATTACATGTAATATAAGCAAAGCAATCCTCTTCAGAGGCATTCCCCCGAGAAATTTCCCATTTCAGACTTGAAGGGTGTGAACATTGGAATGATTTGCAAAGTTTCTTATTTTAGAAAAAGTACAGTTTGCAAAGATAGAAGATAAACTATGTAGATGTGTTTTGTCTGTTTTTTGGTTGCTGTGAAAGTATGAAGCCATTAATTTACAATAAAATTCTTCTTACCAGATTGTAATGAGAACACATTATTTTATGAGACTGATTAGATGAACAGGCAGAAAACCAGTGCATTATTTCTGGATTAACTTAGTTTTTAGATGTTTTCTGATAGTAAAAATGGAAAAAAAAATAGTAACCCTTGTTCTTCTGATATAGATGTTAGATTAAACGAGCTATCTATATGAAGAGCTTCCCAGCTTTTCCTGGCTTCCTGTGTATTTTCTGTTGTTGAAGTGCAAATACTGACAAAACAAAGGGACAATGGTCTGGATTCCAGAGACCAAAACCTGCTCCTTACTCTGCCTCTAATTGGAAAGTGACTCGGAGAAATTTTTCACCTCATTTACAGCCTTAAACTCATCCTATATATAATGTCTAAGGATTACCATTTCTAAGATTTTGATTCTAAACTTGTTCATGAGCGATTGTTTAAATAAGCTAATAGTTTCCTCTCCAAACTGTGTTTCAGAATAACATATGGAATTTTATAATCCTGATATGAATTTAATAAAAATCTTTCTCATCTTTATATTGAAAGAACTTCTTTGTATTTACATGGTTACATCTAAATTTTAGGGAAGATTCCACTGTAATTACAGAAAAGTTCCTCATATTTGGAATGGGTAATATGAAAGATTTCAATCAATTCTCTTCCTGACTTATTATTTTTCTTAAAAAAATTATTTAAATTATTTTTACTATTAATCACACAAAGAATTATGACTTGAAAAATTTCCCTCTATTATCTTGCTGTAGTGGTAGTGTGTCTTCAGAGAAGATACACCTGGAAGAATAAGATGGAGATTTTTAAACATGTGCCATGGAAAAAATTCCATCAGCTAATAAGCCACAGATTGATCATCAAGAATTGTGTGTACATGGAACTCAAGTCAGAAATATTCTATTATTAATTCTTCCTCTGAATTTATGTATATGAGAATTTTCTTACAGAAGAGTCCTATAACTTGAATCTAATTTAATCAAATTGTTTAGGATGTACATTTTCTCAAAGTATTTTACAAAGTGGAGCCTAAATTCACATCCAAAAAAATTTGCCTATTTTCTTACTAAGGTAATATTTTTTACTGTATTAAAAGGTTATCTTACTAAATAATGTCTTCTTTGAAGTCACAGCACAGGCTGTAAAGAAACAGTGAGAGACACAGTATAGCACTAATGGTCCAGTTAATAAGCTAGGGTGTTTTTAAGGATAGGAATAATGTCTCTGTTAGTTGTTGTATGTAGGACTTCAAACAGCACCAAGTACAGTTACCTTTTAAAAGCTTTTCCATGATAATGGCGCTTAAACAAACTTCAAGACTATTCACTTTGGCCTAAATTTTCTTTCTAGATTCTTCATTTAATCTTCCTAACAATCCAATGATGTCATATTATATGCTGAGCTACACATCAAGGACCTTCTGGGTCCATCTTAATTAACATCAGTCCCTGACTGGTAAGTGGGCAGCATGTCAGAGCTCAGCTACAAAACAATTACTAGAACTGTCCTCTTTACCTATGTCAAGTTTTGAATGATTCTGGCTTTGATAGGATATTTTATACAAGTTTCAAACTAGAAAGAAAATGTGAATGAGAGAGATGACTCCAGACAAAAGAATCAACATGATTAAACTGGCCATGATGGGAAAACAAAGGTGTGAAAGGGAGGGGTAAGGAGCCATCTGAGGGGTAAGGCTAACTGAGATCATCATGTATGTTGTAGATTAAGGTGAGAATTAGAGAGAGTCCTTATTGTTTTGTGCCTTGTATGACAGATAAGCAGTATGGGGAATAGTAAGTACTGGGCTCTTGGATAGGGTACTGAACAGAGAATTGGTAGCATGAAAGTGGGTTTTAGAAATATTGATCTGAGAGTACTACGCAGAAAAGCACAGAACTGGAAAAGGGAACACAATAAAAACAACACACATAGATCCCATTTTTTCCAGACACAGAGCTCAGTGTTTAAAATATATTATCTCATTCCATTCCCAAACTTTAAATATGATAATACAACTTTTCAAACTGGTTACTGTTATTTCCATTTTACGGAAATGACTCTAAAGCTCAGAAACTTAGAAATGCTTAATAGCTGGTAAGCAACAGAAGTGGACTCACAGTCCGCTTCCTATAGACTCTGAAATGAAGGCCCTGGTGTCAAAACTGTGAGAAGTTATTGCGGTTTCTCAACAAGAAGTAACACCTACATGAAAAAAGATGTCTCTGGAAGCAGAAAGGTAAAGGTCCACATGAAAAGCCTACACGAGCCTGCAAAATTTGGCAACCCATTAAACAGAGTCGTGCCAATAAGGTAACAGAGTAAGAACTAAGGTTTCAATCCTGGATTTCTAGAAGAATGAAAGTCCTATTAACCACCCAGATTCAGAAGGAAAACTGTCCTCAAGGTAAAGAGAAGTCAGAATATTTCAAATAATTCCATGTAGCATTTGGCTTCTTGGGACAATTATTACTATAAAGCCTTTATAAATAAAGTAAGAAATCCTTCTCACCTGTTCACATTACAGTTGGTTGTTTTCTGAACACTGCAAATACCTGCACAATGACATCCTTAAAACTAGAGTCTCCCAGGCCATCAGATGAGGACAAAAGCTGTCAAATTAGGATTAACGAGAGTGGCCATAAAGTGCTTTGAGCTCCACAGAAGAACAGATACAATATAAATGAGCCACATTATTCCTGTGACAAATATTATCCATATACTGTCTAACAGAACTGAAAAAAAATGCAATTTCCTGTTGCACCTTCTGATCCTGCATACTGTCCTGCTATAACTTGTTTTAATTCTTTTGAGTTTCCTCTGGAGGGGGAAGGGGGAAATAAACACTTCTGCTTCATGCTCAACTTGTGGAGTGTACTGAGATACACAAATCAGATAGATAAGAGGATAGTCCACGCCCACTTTCTCATAATACCTTTGGAATAAAATGAACTAAAAAGAGAAACACACTTGCAAGGTGGCTTCAAAGAAAAAATAAATCATATGAGAGCAAGATGTCTATTTTTAGAATGTTTTATGTTAAAGTCAAATTCAATTTTCAGTACAAAAGAAGACATCAACTACCTTCTGCATGCATTCAGGATTTATTTGAACTATTTGAAATTTCAAAATTATTTCAAATTCCAATGAAAAAAATTAATGATGCTAGATTTATAAGATCCCATATTATATCTGTACAACCTATACTGATCAAGTGTTGACATTAATACTGAATAGTTCTCCATAAGAAATTCTAAAAAGATTAACTAATGTCACACTAATGCCATATCAAAATATAAAGATTCAGTAGTCTAAATCTGAGTTTTAATTATCAACAAGAATGCATATACTCTTTTAAATATAGTTACAACAAACTTTAAAAAATCTACCTCTATACTAATCTTATAGGTTTAGCAATTTATGTAATATTGAGATGGGAAAATCTCAGTGCGGAAATAATAACGTGTAGAGAAAAGTACAGTTATTCACTGAGCCTATTCTGGATAACAGAGATATAAGTAAGACATAAGATGTTAGTATCTCTGAGACTCATCGTACTAATTTTAGCTGGATGACAAACTAGAGTTATATATAATTTAGTTAATAATATGAATTGGAATATTAGAACACAAATCTGAAAGATTCTCTTTAACAGTGGGATTGAGACAGAGGAGATTGGTTAAAGATGGCAGAGTAGAAGGACGTGCGCTCAATCCCTCTTGCGAGAGCATCAGAATCACAACTAACTGCTAAACAATCATCAACAGGAAGACACTGGAACTCACCAGAAAAGATACCCTACATCCAAATACAAAGGAGAAGCTGAAACGAGATGGTAGGAAGGTCACAATCACAATAAAATCAAATCCCATAATGGCTGAGTGGGTGACTCACAAACTGGAGAACACATACCACAGAAGTTCACCCACTGGAGTGAAGGTTCTGAGCCCCATGTCAGGCTTCCCAGCCTGGGGGCTCAAGCAACAGAAGGAGGAATTCCTAGAGAATCAGACTTTGAAAGCTAGCGGGATTTGATTGCAGGACTTCAACAGGACTGGGAAACAGAGACTCCACTCTTGGAGAGCACACACAAAGTAGTGTGAGCATCAGGACCCAGGGGAAGGAGCAATGACCCATAGGAGACAGAACCAGACCTACCTGCTAGTGTGGAAGGGTCTCCAGCAGAGGTGGGGGGTGGCTTCAGCTCAAGGTGGGGAAAAGGACACTGGCAGCAGAAGTACTGGGAAGTAATCATTGGTCTGAGCCCTCCCAGAGCCCACAGTTAGCCCCACCAAAGAGCCGGGTAGACTCCAGTGATGGGTTGAACTTCACTGGTGGCCAAACAACCAACAGGGAGGGAACCCAGCCCCACCCAACAACAGACAAGCGGATTAAAGTTTTACTGAGCTCTGCCCACCAGAGCAACAGACAAGTGGATTAAAGTTTTACTGAGATCTGCCCACCAGAGCAGCTCTAACCAGGACCAGTCCCTCCCATCAGGAAGTTTGCACAAGCCACTTAGATAGCCTTATCCACCAGAGGGCAGACAACAAAAGCAAGGAGAACTACAATTCTGCAGCCTGTGGAAGGAAAACCACATTCACAGAAAGATAGACAAAATGAAAAAGCAGAGGACTTTGTACCAGATGAAGGAGAAAGATAAAACCCCAGAAAAACAATTAAATGAAGTGTAGATAGGCAACCTTCCAGAAAAAAGAATTCAGAATAATGATAGTGAAGATAATCCAGGACCTCAGAAAAACAATGGAGGCAAAGATCAAGAAGATGCAAGAAATGTTTAACAAAGACTTAGAAGAATTAAAGGACAGACAAACAGAGATGAACAATACAATAACTGAAATGAAAAATACACTAGAAGGAATCAATAGCAGAACAACTGAGGCAGAAGAACGGATAAGTGATCTGCAAGACAGAATGGTGGAATTCACGGCCACAAAATAGAATAAAGAAAAAAGAATGAAAAGAAATGAAGACAGCCTAAGAGACCTCTGGGATAACATTAAACACAACAACATTCGCATTATAGGTGTCCCAGAAGGAGAAGAGAGAGAAAAAGGACCCGAGAAAATATTTGAAGAGATTATAGTCAAAAACTTCCCTAACATGGGAAAGGAAATAGCAACCCAAGTCCAGGAAGGGCAGAGAGTCCCAGGCAAGATAAACCCAAGGAGAAACACGCCGAGACACATAGTAATAAAACTGACAAAAATTAAAGACAAAGAAAAATTATTGAAAGCAACAAGGGAAAAATGACAAATAACATACAAGGGAACTCCCATAAGGTAAACAGCTGATTTCTAAGCAGAAACTCTACATCCAGAAGGGAATGATATGATATATTTAAAGTGATGAGAGGGAAGAACCTACAACCAAGCTTACTCTATCTGGCAAGGATCTTATTCAGATTCAACGGAGAAATTAAAACCTTTACGGACAAGAAAAACCTAAGAGAATTCAGCACCACAAAACTAGCTCTACAACAAATGTTAAAGAAACTTCTCTAAGTGGGAGACACAAGAAAAGAAAAGGACCTACAAAAACAAACCCATAACAAATAAGAAAATGGTAACAGGAACATACATAACAGTAATTACTTTAAACATGAATGGATTAAATGCTCCGACCAAAAGACACAGGCTTGCTGAATGTATACAAAAACAAGACCCATATATATGCTTTCTACAAGGACCCACTTCAGATCTAGGGACACATACACACTGAAAGTGAGGGGATGGAAAAGTGTATTCCATGCAAATGGAAATCAAAAGAAAGCTGGAGTAGCAATACTCATGTCAGATAAAATAGACTTTAAAATAAAAAATGTTACAAGAGACAGTGAAGACACAATGAAGACAAGAGACAATGAAGGTCACAACATAATGATCAAGGGATCAATCCAAGAATAAGATAACACAATTATAAATATATATGTACCCAACATAGAAGCATCTCAATACATAAGGGAACTACTAACAGCTATAAAAGAGGAAATCGACAGTAACACAGTAATAGTGGGGGATTTTAACACCTCACTTACACCAATGGCCAGATCATCCAGACAAAAAATTAATAAGGAAACACAAGCTTTAAATGACACAATAGACCATATAGATTTAATTGATATTTATATGACATCCCATCCAAAAACAGCGGATTACACTTCCTTCTCAAGTGTGCATGGAATATTCTCAAGGATAGATCACATCTTGGGTCACAAATCGAGCCTCGGTAAATTTTAGAAAATTGAAATTATACCAAGCATCTTTTCCGATCACAATGCTATGCAATTAGAAATCAATTATAGGGGAGAAAACATAAAAACACAAACACATGGAGGCTAAAGAGTATGTTATTAAATAACAAAGAGATCACTATAGAAATCAAAGAGGAAATCAAAAAAATACATAGAGACCAATTACAATGAAAACATGATGATCCAAAACCTATGGGATGCAGCAACAGCAGTCCTAACAGGGAAGTTTATAGCAATACAAACCTAACCCAAGAAAAAAGAAAAATCTCAAATAAACAATCTAACCTTACACCTAAAGGAACTAGAGAAAGAAGAACAAACAAAACCCAAAGTTAGCAGAAGTAAAGAAATCATAAAGATCAGAGCAGAAATAAATGAAATAGAAACAAAGAAAACATTAGCAAAGATCAATAAAACTAAAAGCTGGTTCTTTGAGAAGATAAACAAAATTGATCAACCATTAGTGAGACTCATCAAGAAAAAGAGGGAGATGACTCAAATCTATAAAATTAGAAATGAAAAAGGAGAAGTTACAACAGACACCACAGATATACAAAGCATCCTAAGAGATTACTCCAAGCAACTGTATGCCAATAAAATGGACAACCTGGAAGAAATGGACAAATTCTTAAAAAGGTACAACCTCCCAAGACTGAACCAGGAAGAAACAGATAATATGAACAGGCCACTCACAAGTACTGAAATTGAAAGTGTGATTATACATCTTCCAACAAACAAAAGTCCAGGACCAGATGGCTTCACAGGCGAATTCTATCAAACATTTAGAGAGCTAACACCCATCCTTCTCAAAATCTTCCCAAAGAATTGCAGAGGAAGGAACATTCCCAAACTCATTCTACGAGGCCACAATCACCCTGATACCAAAACCAGACAGAGATACTACAAAATAAGAAAATTACAGACCAATATCACTGATGTATACAGATGTACAAATCCTCAACAAAATACTAGCAAACAGAATCCAACAACACATTAAAAGGATCATACACCATGATCAAGTGGGATTTATCCCAGGGATGCAAGGATTCTTCAATATACACAAATCACTCAATGTGATACACCATATTAACATACTGAAAAATAAAAACCATATGATCATCTCAATAGATGTAGAAAAAGCTTCTGAAAACATTCAATACCAATTTATAATAAAAACTCTCCAGAAAGTGGGCATAGAGGGAACCTACCTCAACATAATAAAGGCCATATATGACAAACCCACAGCAAACATCATTCTCAATGGTGAAGGACTGAAAGCATTTCCTCTAAGATTAGGCACAAGACAAGGATGTCCACTGTCACTGCCATTATTCAACATAGTCTTGGAAGTCCTATCATGGAAATTAGAGAAGAAAAAGAAATACAAATTGGAAAAGAAGGAGTAAAACTGTCACTGTTTGCAGATGACATGATACTATACATAGAGAATCCTAAGATGCCACCAGAAAACTACTAGAGTTAATCAATGAATTTGGTAAAGTTGCAGGATACAAAATTAATGTACAGAAATCTCTTGGATTCCTATAAACTAACAATGAAAGATCAGAAAGAGAAATTTAGGAAACACTCCCATCACCACTGCAAGAAAAAGAATAAAATACCTAGGAATAAACCTACCTAAGGAGGTAAAAAACCTGTATTCAGAAAACTATAAGACACTGATGAAAAAAATCAAAGATGACACAAACAGATGGAGAGATATACCACATTCTTGGATTGGAAGAATCAATATTGTGAAAATGACTATATTATCCATAGCAATCAACAGAGTCGACGCAATTCCTATCAAATTACCAGTGGCATTTTTTTTTTTTTACAGAACTAGAACAAAAATCTTAAAATTTGTATGGCGACACAAAAGACCCCAAATAGCCAAAGCAGTATTGAGGGAAAAAAACAGAGCTGGAGGAATAAGACTCCCTTATATTAGACTATACTACAAAGCTACAATAATCAAGACAATATGGTACTGGCACAAAAACAGAAATATAGATCAATGGAACAGGACAGAAAGCCCAGAGATAAACCCATGCACCTATGGTCAAATAATCTATGACAAAGGAGGCAAGGATATACAATGGAGAAAGTACAGTCTCTTCAATAAGTGGTGCTGGGATGACTGGACAGCTACATGTAAAAGAATGAAATTAGAACATTCCGTAACACCATATACAAAAATAAACTCAAAATGGATTAGAGACCTAAATGTCAGACCAGACACTATAAAACTCTTAGAGGAAAACATAGGCAGAACACTCTATGACATAAATCACAGCAAGATCCTTTTTGACCCACCTCCTAGAGAAATGGAAATAAAGACAAAAATTAAAAAATGGGATCTAATGAAACTTAAAAGCTTTTGCACAGCAAGGGAAACCATAAACAAGACGAAAAGACAACCCTCAGAATGGGAGAAAGTATTTGCAAACGAATCAACAGACAAAGAATTAATCTTGAAAATATATAAACAACTCATGCAGCTCAATAACAAAAAAACAAACAACCCAATCCAAAAATGGGCAGAAGATCTAAATAGACATTTCTCCAAAGAAGACATACAGATGGCCAAGAAGCACATGAAAAGCTGCTCAAAATCACTAAACATTAGAGAAATGCAAATCAAAACTACAATGAGGTATCACCTCACACCAGTTAGAATGGGCATCATCAGAAAATCTGCAAACAACAAATGCTGGAGAGGGTGTGGAGAAAAGGGAACCCTCTTGCACTGTTGGTGGGAATGGAAATTGATACAGCCACTATGGAGAACAGTATGGAGGTTCCTTAAAGAACTAAAAATAGAATTACCATATGACCCAACAATCCCACTACTGGGCATATACCGAGAGAAAACCATAATTCAAAAAGACACATGTAGTCCAATGTTCACTGTGGCAATATTTACAATAGCCAGGTCATGGAAGCAACCTAAATGCCCATTGACAGACGAATGGATAAAGAAGAGGTGGTACATATATACAATGGAATATTACTCAGCCATATAAAGGAATGAAACTGGGTCATCTGTAGAGAAGTGGATGGATCTAGAGACTGTCATACAGAGTGAAGTAAGTCAGATGAGAAAAACAAATATCATATATTAACGCATATATGTGGAACCTAGAAAAATGGTACAGATGAACCAGTTTGCAGGGCAGAAATATAGACACAGATGTAGAAAACTAACATGGACACCAAGGGGGGAAAGCGGTGGGGGAGGTGTTGGTGGGATGAATTGGGAGATTGGGATTGACATGTGTACACTAATATGTATAAAATAGATAACTAATTAGAACCTGCTGTATAAAAAATAAATAAAATGAAATTCAAAAATTCAAAAAAAAATAAATAAAACAGTGGGATTGAAATCTCTAAGTTCTGTACTGAATACTTCAATTAGAGTATATTTTAAAATAATACCATTGAGGCTGTTACAAAGTCTTCAATGCTTTCAAGTTCCCAAGTTAACATACATGTAAGTGCTAACACACACACACAAACATATACACATATACATATATAACAAAAAATAAATCACATTATAGTTTTCTAAAACATGCAGATTAATTACTGGAAAATAGTGTAATTTAGGATGGTGGTTGACAAAGGCATGATTCAAAGACCAAAGAGTATGAAATCAGGATATTGAAGATAAAATGATTCACAAAATAATAATCTCTATTTCTCTTCTGCGGCTAATAGGGAACTTTACTAATTCTTAATTATCTGAATAGAATACATTAATGCCTTCTTATTACAAAAACAGGAACATTGCAAATAAAGCTAAAGGTCATTCTGATCATGCCTCACATTTCAGCCCTCCATACCACTACCACCAACATATTTTAAACTTTATATTCTTTTCATATATACAAAATTTTAAATAACTATGTATTATTATTTCCTTTTCTTTTACTTAAATGATATTGTAATATAATTATAACCGTGGTATTTCTTTTCACTCAACAAAGATTCCTTAAAGATATTTTTCATGTAAGTTTGCAGAGATCTATTTTATTCTTTTTGGATACTGCATAGAATTCCATAATTATAACATTTCTTAATTTATTTGGTCAATTCTAAATTTTGCTACTGCAATCAAAATCTTCGTGAATATACTTGTACATTAATCCACTTGTACATGTGTGAGGGCTTCTGCAAGGCTGCTACAGAGAAGCAGATTTGGGGTAAGAGGATATATAAATTTATAATTTTAATACACCCTGGTATGATGTCCTGCAAATTGGCTATACATATTTTCATTGCAATTAGCAGTATAGGATAGAACTCATATTCCCTATCCTCCCCAAACCTTCTAAGCAAAAGAAACCACATATGTGAAGGCCCTGAATTATGAAATAACGTGGTGTATTTGAGGAAGCAAGAGGTCAAGCATGACTGGAGTGATGTAAAAGAAGGTCACAAAATCATGAAAAATATTAGGGCATGAAAAAGGTCTTGTCTTTAAGAGCAATGTAATCAATTAAGTGACTGTACTTCCCAGGGTATTTGTGAAAAACTGAGAACACTGAAAAATACTGAAATGCATAAGGAAAAATAATAAATGTAATACATACACATCCATATTTTTATGACCCACAAATCTTCTCTACCACCTCCAGTCCTACTGTCCTCTCTCCATCCCTCTCTGAAAGGGACTAATATCATGAACTTGGTTTGGTTAAGCTCATTCAATACATGCTCTGTATTTTAATGTCACCCTAAGCAATCAAAACAGACTTCAAAACATGTTGAGTGGGGAAAAGTCAAATGTAAGTATGTATGCATTTGTGTGTGTGTGTGTGTATACACACACACATATGGTTATGCATATTTTAAAGGATAACAGCAACAAATATAAATGTTTTATATATAATAGAAGAGCATGGCATAATCAGACTTGGGGCTTTGAAAACTCATTAATAATTTATCAGAGAATGAATTGGAAGTTGTAAGAGAGGACACAGTGAGATCAGTTAGCAGGCAGCTGCAGTTGGCCAGATGAGAATTAATGTTGGCTTTGACCAGGGCGGAGACAGTGAAGATGGAGAAAAACAGAAACATTTAGAACTTACTGTAGGAGGTAGAGCTGCTAAGACTACTTGAAAAGATACAGGAATTGAAAGAGTAGTAGGAGTCTAGGAAACTTCTGGATTGAGAGTGCCGGTCAACTTCTCCTCACCCTCCACATGCTTAGTTAACTCTGGGCTGAACTCCTCCACCCCACATAACCCCCTCCACCCCCGTGCACGCACAACCGTCCACTCAGGTATTTCTCTGCCTTTCTGCCCCAGTATAAATTTTCTGAATTGAGAAGAGATTTTATTTTGTTGGATGACAAGCAATAGTAGTTGTTCTAGGGACTGGGCATTTTGCTCTTATGAAATGGAATGAAGTCTGAAATCTTTGAGAAAATGCATACCTTTATATTGCTGTAATTCATTTTTTCATTTCAGTATTATAAAGCAGAGAATTTTTCTTGTTTTTTCAAAAAAAAAACACTTTTCTTGAACATCTCTTTTACTCTAGCTATGTGCTAAAGGTACAGACATGACACTGAAGTCAAGCTACAAGCCATCATGGAGACTATGATCAAGTAACCAGGCAGTTTCTGGAAGAGTAAGATGCAAAATAGGGTTGGAAATCATGGGGATGCTGGAAATATTCTATATATAAACATTGCTAATGATTACACAGCTATAATCATGAAACGTTCAGCAACCTTTAACATTCAGATTTGTGTCCTTTATGCTCTTCCTTATATGCATGATTTAAAAAAAAAAGTGAAAAAGGTTGGGTCAGAAAAAAAATGCTCCACATAAACACACACAAACAGTTAATATGTAAATGTGAAAGAGATTATAAGTCCACATCTCTACAACTTTCATTCTATAAGAATTTATATAATACTGTATAAGAATATACAATAGCATGAGGAACATTAAACAATATTTGGGTATAGATGAAAGAAAATTGAATTACTTGAATGTTTTCCTACCTGAGATGCGTGGTATAAAAGTAGACAAATTCAGAAAATATGTCTACTGAAAAAGGCTAAAGAAATGATAATCATTCTGAAAAGCAAGAAATCTAATATTTTTAAGAATATGAGATGTACATCAAACAGAAATGATGAGTTATTCAAAGCCAGAAACAAAATTATTTCAAGAAACGAATACCAAGTAAATTCTTACCTTCCAGTGTTGTGAAAACATATTAGTGTTGCCCTGGAAGTTTGGCAAACATGTTTGATAATTTTCTTGCCTGAAAGTAATGTATATATAGGGTATGTATCTGCCTCAGATCAGCAATTACAACAGTATATGGAGAAAAGAGAGTGGATCATTTAATAAGTGTATCAGTGTGTCAGAAAGAATGTAAGGAAAGAAATTCATTAATCTTTACAACTTTTTTTTCATTTTCTATTTCCATAAATGCAGGGTATTCAGGGTGCTTAAGTGTTAGAAGCACAAATACCTTTGCAATATGTTATGTGAGAATCAATCCCAAAAAACTACTTGATATAATTTCTTTCATCTGTGTTGTTACTTTTTAAAAATAGGTTTTCAGAGGTTTTTTCAAGTTGATTCAGCAGATTGATCCTTTCTGAGCTTTTAAGTGGTAAAGAAGTGGACAGCAGTACATAGTTAAGGAATAAATTCATCAGTCACATTTTTTGTTTTTTTCTTCTGTCATAAGCCTTAGACTACCAGAAGTGAAGATTTTTGACCTTAAATGCCTGAGTTCAAAACCAGTCTGGCAATCTTTCAAAAATAATTACCTCCTAACACTCATCTCAGGTCTGAAGAGGGCATCATGTTATTCAGGTCACTGAGTCAATGCATCACAAATCCAAGGATGGGCTTCTATCTCCACCAATTGTGGCACTTTCCCTGTTACCCTGTCAGCTGCACAGGTGCCATTAGAAAGACTCAGCTGCTAGTTATTTTTAAAGCAACAAATGTGTATAAAGATGGGAAGCTGAGGGAAAAAAAACAGTTTGTCAATAGAAATGATAAATGCATGTTTATTATATCAGAAATACTGTACACTGAGCTCTGTGAGTGGGAAAGGTTAAGGTGGGAGTATGGTTTTATCATAGTTAGGGTTGGTTTACTTTGTAATTGCAACCGTAGAGTCAAACATTAATTACCCTAAAACCAATTGCCATAATACTGTAACTACAGACCTGTGTGCACTCTTGCAGATATATGTGCACAAACTCGTTTATAGTCTATGTGTGTGAGTGCCTGGGGGGTGAATCATATGCAAACAGAAAGAACATGGGAAGGAGGAATTCATAAAAGCCCTGTCTTTAAGTGGGCCTGACCTTATAGAGGTGTAACAGTGACAAAACAAAAGTCATTGCCGAGCCACAGTATTCTTCACCCGGCCATTGAATATCAGAAGTAGCATTTCAGTTCTCTATGACAGACCCTATGCTCTCTCATACTCCATAAGACAAAAGTCTGAGGTTGCCAACCTTCATTCAACTGTATCTGTCTCAGAACTCATCCCCACCATGAACTCTTCTTCCCTCAGCTGCAACATAAGGGGTTGGGTCAGTGGATGATTTATATGCATCTTTATTCTAACAACTATAGAATTTTCAGTCTCTCCACATATTAGCTACAATATGGATGATACTAGGTTTGGGATTTTTTTTCTTCAAAATTATTTAAAAACACTGGAATATATTATTATTGTTAACAAGTAGAAGTCATGTTATGTTATATAATGCAATTTTATAAGATTATATCTGAATTCTTGTGATCTGTCATCCTAAAATCATAGCTACAAACAGAAATGAGAATCATGGACTCAAAGGCCTGTGGAGCCAACAAATAACAAAATTGTGTAAATCAGGACCTCTGTAGGACTATGAAAACCAGTAGGGCCGGTGGCAACTCAAGTCCAAAGAGAGCACTGTGGAATTCAAATTCAATTTCAAAGCAGCAATGACAAAAATAACAACATACTGACAGTCAACCAAAACACCACTATGGATCAGATTCGGTTTTAAGTTGAAAAACATGAGGTGACATTTTCCTAATGAATGTGTTTTTTGCAGTTTTCCTATAGTAAATGAACACTCAATGCAAAAGAAGAAAGCTCCTGAGAACCTGGTCATTTATACTGCTCTGCAACAGCCAAGCCTGAGGGCCAGTTACTTCATCACGTGAGTTGTCAGACATTGTTTCTGACAATGCGCTTGTGATTTCTTCACCTGAGTTGATGATATTTACCAACAGGAATTTTATCCAAGCTGTACAATTATTGTACTAGATTATCATGAAAAACATATCCAGATCATCATAGGAAAAATACAGCAGTGATAAAAACACCCAGAGAAGGTACAGAAGAACAAAAGGAGAATACACTGACGTTATTTTATTTCCTAATATTTATCAAGCCTGTTTGAGAACACACTTGCATCAAAATGAGTGCTACCTGAGACAGGCACATTTGCTCTAAAATGGCTGGATACAGTAAGTCCCCTACATACGAACCTTCAAGTTGGGAACTTTCAAAGTTGTAACGTGTGTTCGCATGTCCAATCACGTAAGTTAGGTCACGTGAAATTGCAGCTTGCCCTCCGTCTCCTATTGCTGACAATCCTTCAGCTCTACCATCTCCCACCTCCTCTCCCCGCTCCAGTCAGTAACTCTTCTTACCTGCTCACTCGATGCCAGCCCCTGTATGCCAGCTGTTGTGCTGTACTACTGTACTTTTCAAGATACAGTACTGTAAGATTAAAAATGTTTTCTTTATTTTTGTGTGTTTTTTATGTATTATTTGTGTAAAAAGTATTATAAACCTATTACAGTACAGTAGTATATAGCTAATTGTGTTAGTTGGGTACCTGGGCTAACTTTGTTGGACTTACAAACAAATTGGACTTACAAATGCACTCTCGGAACAGAATTCATTCATATGTAGGGACTTACTGTAATTTTCTCCAGAAGTTTTCCAATGCAAAAATTGTTGAATTTTTTTGTTTTATTTTTTATTTTCTGAGAAATGTGAAACACAGGACAATTATTGGAATAATTGCCATACTGACTTCTTTCCAGGATAAATCTAGTTCAATCCAGCCACCCCCTTCAAGACAAGAATTTCAGGAACCTTCTTTATATAGAACAGAAAAGAAGGCTGTTTGAGTAGAGATGGCCTCTCCCCCAGGGAATACCTCCCTTCCCCACTCATGGGCAACATGTATAATGGTTATGAGAATTCACTCTGAAATTAGAATGCTTGAGTTTGGATCCCAGCTCTGATGTTGAACAGCTGTGTGAACTAATTTATGTAATCTCTCTGTGCATCTGTGACTTCAAATCTTTAAAAACAAAATAAAAAATGGTGGGGATATTAAGGTTTAGTCCATTTGATACAGGTGAGTTAAGACAGATAAGCTTTCAGTTACCTTCCATAGCGCTCAGTAGTGCAGAAATTCAAGTGTCTTTGAGTCCTAACACAAGCTACAAAACTATAACAATCTAATTTGAGTGCCCGAAGCTGATCTATTGTACAGTCTCTCCTTTTTCAAACAATCTCAAACCGAGTGAAAATACAGACTACTCTGATCTATGTTCTTCTTCCTTTCCAATTATCTGTCCTCTCCACTATGAACATCACTGTCATTGACCCCACTGTTTTTCATCAACCGACACCAATTAGGCTATTATGTACCAATCACTCCTGAATTCAAAATGAAGGCTGGAACACCATCTTCCACGGGTAATGAGAAAGTGAACAACCAAAGCAACATTACAGTTTTCATACATAGTTCTTTCATGTGCTGCATTGCTCAGAGGGAGAAAAATGGTGCTTAGCATTCAATCTCATAAAGTTTCCGCTTCTAAGAACATTAGTGAGGGATATAAACATTCAATGAACTTTAGAAATACAATTCAACCACGTATAACTTGCACAATAGCTTACATCGAATCTATAACCACATATTGCACAATAACCTAACAAAAGTGAAACTCCATTTTTTAAAAAATTTAGTTGAGTAATTTACCAGATGCCCCAAATTAAAAAATGTGTCTGTTACTCAGTAGAAGGTTCTTGTACCTGCCTTGAGGCCCATCTGCTTGAAGGCTGGTGCTCAGCAGATAAAACAAATTCAATCTTTACTGAAGTTTTTCCAAAATATAAAAAGGTGATTTTATTCATATTCTCAAAAAAAAAACTATATATATATATATATATATTTTTATGGCTGTGTTGGGTCTTCGTTTCTGTGAGAGGGCTTTCTCTAGTTGCGGCAAGTGGGGGCTACTCTTCATCACAGTGTGCGGGCCTCTCACTATCGCGGCCTCTCTTGTTGTGGAGCACAGGCTCCAGACACTCAGGCTCAGTAATTGTGGCTCACGGGCCTAGTCGCTCCGCAGCATGTGGGAACTTCCCAGACCAGGGCTCGAACCTATGCCCCCTTCATTGGCAGGCAGATTCTCAACCACTGTGCCACCAGGGAAGACCCCTCAAAAATACTTTTTTATTTCTCTTTTCTTGTCTCATATACCTTAGTTCACCTCTCCTGATTCCCCCAAACTCTTCCCAAACCTAACCAACCCAGAACTCCCAATGCCCTTTTCTCACCTCCCTTTTTACCTTTTTCATCTGTTTTAGTTCCTTTTACCATAACTCCCCACCATTTCCAATATAAATCAAGCAAGATTCTGAGGCTCTCTAAGTACTCAAGTTCATCCATTAAGCTGACCTGCATTAAAAGGCTCAGAGCCCATAAGGCCAGAAATATTCTTCCATAGCTGGTGAAGGGTAGCAGAATATGCCAACTCAAATTATATCACTTTGGTCTAAGGATTATTTTGCGTTGAATGCAATTGAGAAGAAGCTGACACAAAAAAACCTCTCTGTGTGATTAAAAGCAGGACATAAATTTGTAAAGGTATCCTCCCTCTCCTCTCTACAGAAAAAAACAGAAGTTAATTACCAGAAACACTCTAGATCTTTATCAGCCCAAAGATGCACCAGAGGCATCTACATAACTAACTTTACTAACTGGCCCTTATCTTCCATTATTTACCCCATTATATTTACTATCCCACAATTTGTTGCTTTTAGAAACTCAAAGTCCTTTTCCTTTGTCACTTGAATACAAATTTATTGTTCTTTTGTTAAGATGCTACATAAGCCCAAGTTCTAACCACCCTTTTGAGTTATTCATCACCCAGCTCTCGTGTATGCACCATCCCTGCATTAACAAGCTTCTGTTTGTTTTTCTCTTGTTAATCTCTTTTGTCAGTCTGATTTGCAAGGCCCCAAGGAAACCCAAGAGGGTAAAGGAAAAAAGTGTGTCCTCCTCTACACTGGCTTTCAATACTCAGATGATTTGTCCAGTCACAATATTTATAAGGCTCTTATTAGTAAACATCAGGGTTTTTGATAACAAGTAAAACTAGATATGTATTATACACCAAAACTTTTTTTTTTTAGAAAACTCATATTTTCTTGTTAGACAGCTCTAAAATGCCCTTAAAAAGAACTGATATTATAATCTCATTTTACATATGTTCCCTCTTCCTTATTTCAGTATTCTACTTAGAATTTTTAAATTACAGTGCCAATGAGTTAGAGCTTCTAGGGGGTGTGTGGAGAGCTAATGGGCTTATGTTTAATAGAAATTCTAGAACTGAGATAATTACTGAATCGACTTTCTTAAACTCATTATCCTACTCAGTAGAAGTTAATATATTCTTACAATATTAATTGAAGGAAAACAGATTTTTTTTTTTTAATTTGAAGGCATATATTTCAGCTGACAACATAGTGATGATGAGCTTTAAATGCAAAAGTGACTATAATACTAAGTTTTCTTCTAGGATTATTATCGAATTAAACAATTTATGGCCAATGAATAATGGTGTTAATTATGTCCACTTTCAGAAATACATCAATAATTATTTATTATCTTCTGCTTCTGAGTAATTAATTACAGCAGATGCATCTTAGTTTACATTGCCTTGTCTCATAAAAAAGAGTTAGTATTATCTATTGAACATTTTAGAAACCATTATGTTTTGGACAGTTTTGGTGGCTGCCTAGACTATTTTCTCTTCTTTTCTTTTTTTTTTTCCCTGCATTTAGGCTGCTAGTTTTCTAACTAAAACTTCTTAACTGCCATTCATTATTCAGCTAGATTCCAATTGTAACTAAATTTATGCAGGTTTTTATTACTTAATGTATCCTGAAAAAAACCACTGAGACCTCTGTAAAGTCCAACTTAACACTGATTTACCCTCAATTTTTTATTTTTAAATCTTTTATATTTCAAAGATAATATTATACGATCATTTAAAGCACGAATTTAAGCAACTCAGCCTCATATTCTTATTTGTTTTCACACATTATCATTCACGTACATTCATGTATTGAGTCACAAGCACAGTTTTCACACTTTTTTCACAGTCATCTAATCTAATGCATTCTCTCCTGCATAACTAAAACCTTCAATTATTTAAAAATCATGTAATAAGAACTGCTTGAATGGAGAAAAGAGACTTAGGAGCTAGTTTTCATGCTAGCCATAACTTTGTACTTTTGCTGAGTTTAATAGCTATGTGTATACAGCTATGAAACCTACATATCATTGAGAAAACCCAGCATTTTATTTATTACACCTAACTTGTCCAAAAGTGAAGGAGGCCTTCCTCCCTTTTAACACCAGTAATCTTGTCACTAGCACAATACTTCTTATATTTGTCATTTACTGTCATGATAAACTCCAAAGCTATTTAAGCAAAGACACTGTTTCCAGTAACAAACTGCTGATTCAATTACTACCACATGCTCTCTTCAGATGCAAATTATGTTTCAAAATTAGTTAATTTTGCTATACCTAATTGTGAGAACTAGTAATTTGGAAAAAAAAAAAAAAGCCCACATATATACACTTTAAAAATTCATCTGAGATATTTTCTTTTCTTTTTTTTTTTTTTTTTGCAGTTCGCAGGCCTCTCACTGTTGTGGCCTCTCCTGTTGCGGAGCACAGGCTCCGGACGCGCAGGCCCAGTGGCCATGGCTCACAGGCCCAGCCGCTCCATGTGGCATGTGGGACCTTCCCGGACCGGGGCACAAACCCGTGTCCCCTGCATCGGCAGGCAGACTCAACCACTGCACCACCAAGGAAGCCCACAAAGTCACTTTTTTGAACAATATATTTTTGACTAAAACCTGCACTGAAATGTCAGCCTTTTTTTCTGATGTCACAATAAAGGGAAGACTTTTGGCTTTAAGTTTTGGAGAAAAGCATTTGCTTTTGAGAATATTCATTTTAATAAAAAAAAGATGTATAAGTTTGCTGTTCAGAAAACATAAAACAATATTTTAAGGTACGTTAAGTATAGATAAGTAGTTAATAAGTAGACCATGTGTCTGTTAAATATAGATAGAAAAAGATGGAGAGATCAAGAGATACCAACTATTTGAGAGGCATTAAATACACATAAGGCATCTGCACACAAAATACTCATATACTGCAAATACATGAGCATTTAATATTTATTAAGTCCTTAATTATGCTAGCTGTTGTTGACAAGGATTGGGGGTCCAAGTGTCCTCTGCCCAAGAAACACAAAATCTCTGGCTATTTAGCAGGCTAATTGGAAAACTACAACTATTATGCAGGCATACCTGTTCTCCCTGTGTCTTTCCCATAGAATAAATATATAGTACATCCCCCTCTATGGGCCCCTTGCTCGAAACCAAAACTCTGGACCTCCTAACCACACAGTCATTGGGGAAAGCTGATGTGACAAAGAGACAAGGCACATGAACACTGTGTACCTCAGAATTCAGGTACTGTGGTCTTTCCAACCCGCCTGCACTTTGTTGTAAGAATGTTAACCTATCCCTTATGTCTCCCCCTTGTTTCTCTTTATGTGTTTTAAATTGATTTTTTTTTTAAAACCATGTGAGCAAGCAATTTAATTTGGTTTGTGCAGCTCTCTGTTTTATAACCTCTGGAAGAGCTTGCCTTGTGGTATAATTGGAGGCTACCTTTGCAATAAGGTAATTTTCTAAATGACAAGTTTCATTTCAGTTAGTGATCACACCCTCAAAATTAGCATACACCACATGCTTTGGGTTTTTAACTAAAAATAAATCATTTAATGACTAGGTATACCAGGAATTAAGTTGTGACTCAGAATGTCCCACTACTTGAAAAAACCAAATGCAGAATTTCAAGAACGGCTGAAGTTTATAAAGAATTTGAGAAAAGAAAAATGAAGACTTCAGGATTTTCAAAATTAACTTGGGTCTGTTCTTCTGTTTCTGAGATAAGCATTCATTTAAGCCTTGTGTAGCGAAGAAACGTACTCATCAATGGGAATATTCACAGCATCATCTGGGGATCTCTACCTTCATATTTTAATGTTTAATAAGGATAATGTCAACCGATGAGTTATTTAAAAGTAGCTAATTTCTTGGAAAGAATAATTAATATCTAAGAGATTACCCCCATCCTAAAGATAACAAGCAAAACTACCACACTGCTTGGTTGAATTGTTCTTTAGCGAACAGCTGTCCAAATACTAAAGGTTTATTTTTTCCTCCTTTATCATATGACATACAGGTAAAAACCTTCCTCATCATAAAGACCAATTTAAATAAATGCCCAACATCCATTTACCCATTGAATGTTTTGCTTATTTTGAGCAATGTAAATTCCAACAACAAAAAAATTATATGAACTACACACACACATTCACAGACACACAATCTCTTTGGTGTCATCCTTTGCGTGAAGAAAGGGAGAAAACACTATAAGGTTTTGTAAAGGGTGTTCTAAGAGTTGTTCAAACATCAACTTAAAGTACAAGTTGATGTGATTTACTTATTTATTTTTGGCCACATAGCGTGGCTTGCTGGATCTCAGTTCCCCACTAGGGATTGAACCTGGGCCCTCAGCAGTGAAAGTGCCAAGTTCTAATCACTGGACTGGCAGTGAACTTCCTGAATGTGATTTAAATACAAAGAAAATGTCTTGAATTCAGACAGTCAGAAGACTTTTACCAGTATCAGGATTCAGACAGACTTTAGGCAGAGGCTTGAGCATTTAGAAGCAGCTTGCCATCATAAACCACTGCTTACAGGATTCATCTAGTCTTTTAGAACCTGGCCATGTTCACACATCATTTGACTCTGATCTTTCCCACGCTTGGAATTTTCAGATCAGGCTCTGGTTTCTTGCCCACAATCTTCCACAGCCCCGCACAGTTAATCTCCTAGTGGCTCTGACAGCTTGCTATTGACCAATTAGTCAGTGATATTCCATAGTTGTTTTAAAAATAAATCATTAACAAAGAAAATTGTCTACTTTTGTTCCTGACTTTTGCACATATTAACTTATGGCCACTTTTCAGACAGCCAGCCATATTCTACCCCGCACCTGCCTTTATTGTCATCAAATGAAACTGCTTCCTTTTAATCATTTTCTGATCATGAGCATGTCTTCCTCTGGTTTGCTTATTCAGCTTCTCCCCTATACATTTTTATCACATGTTGGAGATCTCTCAATTCCTTAAGCTCATGTTACATTTCACTTCAAGTTTTTTTCCTTAAAACATCTCATCAATACCCAGTCCTTTAATTTGAGCATAGGTGAAATTAAAGGACTCAAAATTTTACCCCCAGTCCACACTCTTCTCTGAATTCCAGACTGCTATATCCAACATACTACTTCCCCTCTCTTCCTGAATATTTGCAAGCTTCCCACTACACGTCCACACCAAACAAACGAAGAGAGTAACTCAAAGCTGCTCCTCTTCCTGTAGCCCCTTCTTTGTGCAATGCCCTTCCAATTCACCTATGTAGGCATGCACGAAACAAAGGAATTATAGGCTACCTCCTATGCCCAATGCAATAGAGAATGCTCCTCTTTCTTCCTGATATGTATCTCTTGATTCCATCCACTTGTTTCCACCTCTACAGCTAGGGACCAGCATCACTTCCCTGACCTATTGACAAGATCTTCCTCTGCCCTCACTGAACCTGTTCTTCTGTCCTCCTAATTTATCTTTAACACTGCATCCAAAGTAACTATTTTAAAACACAGATATGATCTTTATAACATCTCAGTGGCTTCTCATTCTACCTAGGTGCCTAGAATCCTAAACTGTAAACTGTCCCACTTACCTTGCCCACCCCTCACGTTCTATCATACATGTTATCCTCACTCTTTGCAAAGGATACAGAGGGTTTCTTTAATTTACTCCACTTTTGCATGTTTGTTCCACTCATAGGGTAATAACCTATGCCACTCACTGCATCTGAGACACCTGGAAAGTTCTCCCTGACTTCACCTCACCCATCCAAGTCTAGGTCAGAGCCACCTGCTATATATGCTCATGATACCATGTAAATATGTTCAAATTCTACATTTACTTGTGAAGTTATTTGACCACCCATCTTCTCCTCTAGACTGGGAGCTCCGTGAGGCAGCAATGTTGTGTATTTTGCCCACAGTGTTCTTCAATGCTTTAACAGAATGCCTACAAGGAACAGGCAATCCATAAATATTTGTTGAATATACCAGTAAATGAGTGTAGGAGAAGACTGCAGTTTCCTGAATTTTCTGTTGTAGTACTTGGTTCCACATAAAGTGGTATCCATGCACGGTTTCTATGTGCTTGTTTCTGGTGGCTTACAACTCAGCTGTCTGGGATCTTTAAAATCAAACAAGAGATAATTTCCAAAGATACCTAACTTAAAAGAAATGTTATTATCAAAATAGTATATGTACATGGGAGCAAATGAAAAGAACAGTTGAGTTTATGATGAAAAGTAATCGATTGCCATCTCTTCTCTGTACCCCAAACCCACCTCTCAGAGGCACTTTCTTTAATTATTCCTCCTTTCAGTGTTTCTCTTCATAGCACTGGTTCTAGATTTATCAAATATTTGAATAGTATAAATTGATTCCCTGATACTAAAAAGTGAAAATTTAACTTACACTACCCTTCCCCATTTCTTTTCAAATCTTAACACTTATACAATTATGCTGAGTCCTTCAACAGGTTCTTTCTCTACTTTTAAATAATATCTGACCCTTTACATTTCTGCAGTATCTTCCAAATCTTCCCTTGAAAGATGTTTTATTTTTAAAACTTTGCAGTTTATGGTTTTACTCTTATATTTTGCATTTTCCCAAAAAGGGCATGCTAACAAATGTATAATCTGATTACGTCCTAGTATTCCTTCTGCAAGTTTACACATTATTAAAATATGCCTAAAAACGAGAAAAAACTTGCTCCCAAAGTGTACTGGTTAAAATGTATTCAATAGTTCATGCATATTTACTTTTTTATAAGTGAAAAATATTGAACTATGTAAATTAATAAATTTATAAGCCATCTGTAAAAAGTTTGGTAATTTCTTAGGACAAGGAGGGTAAAAATAAAAGGAAAAACTTCTGACTATTAAATAAAGCTAAATTATGTCTTGGTTTGCTACAGTTTTACCTTCTACTTTACAAATAATCTATTTATAATCAATTCCACTTGAATTTAAATTTAACATAGATAAAGAATTTTTCACATGCAAGATGAGTCAAACATCTCCAGGTGAGATTCACCAACCTAAGAATTCATTGAGTCAAATTACTCAAAGTAGTGGTTGCAAATATTTTTAGAAGTGAAAATAGAAGAACGTTTATAAATCAATGAAATTTTAGATAATTTTTGTCAGAAGTAGATAGGTAGAACATAGTTCAATTCACATTTTTTTCCCTCCTTCCTTTCCTTCATTCCTCCCTTCCCTCTTTCCTTCTTTCCTTCCTTCTTCCCTCCCTCCCTCCCCTTTTCTTTAAAGTAATAGAGTAGAAAAGAAAATCCCTAATGACTTCGAAATTTCTCCATTGATACCATCAACACCTCTACAACTATAGAGCTTAGGGTTTGATAGAATTTTGCATTTATAATTAAATTTCTAAGGTTGACATTCAGAATACACAGAAGAGAAGACAACTTAGATTCATGTGGAAAAAAATATCTTCATATGTAACAAAATTATTTAAGAAAATATTTTCTATTTAGAAAATAAAATGTATATACATTTTAAAATAAGAAATTTAATGTAAAGAAGATGGAAAACTAAGTTTTGATTGACAAAGATGTGTGGGTATGTTGTAAATATCTATAAACAAAATCTGAGAAAACAAAGGAAGCTTGTCCTATTTTATGAATAAATCGACTGCACTTCTATAAAAACTGAAACAATACATTAATTAACCTCAATTTTCCCAATTCTTTTAATTCATTTGACTAACTATTCTATCATTAGTATTTGCTTCTCAACATAAAGTCTCTATTGACAATTATTTATTAAAATAAGGCAAAAAAAAGAGTAGAAGCACATTTTTGAATTTAACAAAGGCAATACAAGGTCATTAGGTAGATAACATTTTTTGTATTCAAATAAATAAACC